>NC_083230.1:113068729-113380937 GCF_032191835.1 Heteronotia binoei
TCACTTGCCCCAGACAGAGAGTTCCAACAATAGGCTGTGGCTAATAGCCACTGATGGACCTCTGCTCCATATGTTTTGCTGGTATTATTATCCTTGCTCACTAATGATCTATTATGTTGTATTTGCATCTATGTGATGTACTAACCCATACTCTGATTGTACCCATGAACACTAACCCCCTCTGGATTTCTTTAGTATTGTGTGTGTAGTGGGATGTTCCAGGCCCACAGGCGGAAAGGGGCCACGGGGAGACAGCTCTAATCTGGTCCTCCTGGGCAACGCTGATAGGAACCAACTGAAAAGGGAAGAGTATGCGGAAGGCGGCCTTGATGGGAGATAACACCGAGGCCTGAGACAGGACTTTATATTCCCTCAAAAGACTTTGGCAGGTGCGGGAAAAGGGAGCCGTTATTTTGTAACCTACGATTGCTAGGGCTTTGCCAATTCACTTCAGTCTGGCAAGACCTGGTCTTGCGAATACATGCCATTCATGTTTGCTTTGAGACTCATCATTAAGGCTTCTTTTGGACTTGGGCAAACCCGTACACATTCTGTGGTGAAGACTATGCTGAAAGTACACTGTTGCAATCAGGGTTTTTTTTGTAGCAGGAACTC
This sequence comes from Heteronotia binoei, assembly GCF_032191835.1. Taxonomy (NCBI): domain Eukaryota; kingdom Metazoa; phylum Chordata; class Lepidosauria; order Squamata; family Gekkonidae; genus Heteronotia; species Heteronotia binoei. The sequence goes on from NC_083230.1 coordinate 113,069,345, forward strand.
CTTTGCATATTAGGGTACATGCCCCCTGATGTAGTCAATCCTCCAAGAGCTTACAGGGCTCTTAGTACAGGGCCTACTTAAGCTCTTGGAGGATTGGCTGCATCAGAGGTGTGTGACCCAGGAGTGGAATTCTAGCAGGAACTCCTTTGCATATTAGGCCACACAACCCCTGATGTAGCCAATCCTCCAAGAGCTTACAAGGCTCTTCTTACAGGGCTTGCTGTAAGCTCTTGGAGGATTGGCTACATCAGGGGTGTGTGGCCTCATATGCAAAGGAGTTCCTGCTACTAAAAAAAGCCCTGGTTGTTATGATCACAAACATTAAATAATGCACTTTCAGTCGACTTTCAGTTTGCTTTCCAATTGGATTTTATTGTGTGAACTGGCAAAATGCTGTGGAAAGTGCGTTGGACAGGGATTGAAAGTGCATTTTTTAGCATTTGTGATCACAGCTAGTGAGTGGGAGGACTGAAGTGTATTTGCATACTTTAGATGCATGCATAAGAACATAAGAGAAGCCATGTTGAATCAGGCCAATGGCCCATCCAGTCCAACACTCTGTGTCACAGAAGGACATAAGAGAAGCCATGTTGAATCAGGCCAATGGCCCATCCAGTCCAACACTCTGTGTCACAGAAGGACATAAGAGAAGCCATGTTGGATCAGGCCAAAGGCCCATCCAGTCCAACACTCTGTGTCACAGAAGGACATAAGAGAAGCCATGTTGGATCAGGCCAAAGGCCCATCCAGTTCAACACTCTGTGTCACACAGTGGCCAAAAAAAACCAGGTGCCATCAGGTCCACCAGTGGGGCCAGGACACTAGAAGCCCTCCCACTGTGCCCCCCAAGCGCCAAAAATACAGAGCATCACTGCCCCAGATAGAGAGTTCCATTTATAGCTTGCGGCTAACCATCACTGATGGACCTCTGCTCCGTATGCTTATCCAATCCCCTCTTGAAGCTGTCTATGCTTGTAGCTGCCACCACCTCTTGTGGCAGTGAATTGCAAAATGTTAATATGATTCAAAGGTATGCAGATTGGGAAGATTGTCCTAGGGTTGCCAAGTCCTCTTCAAGTCAAAGTGGGTACCTATTGTACCAGAGTTTTACCTCCTGAATGGCTAGAGCATCTGGGAAAACCATAGACGTCATCGCGCCAGTGTCGCAGAGGAAGGTTCCCCCCGCCATCCCAATGTGGGCCAGTGGATTGAGAACCTCCCAGGCGGGAGATTCCCCTCATGAACCAGGGGCTTGGCAGCCCTAGATTGTCCAGAAGGGCAAGCTCAGCAGTGTCTAGGGGTGCCAGCTCTGGGTTGGTAAATTCCTGGAGATTTGGGGGGTAAAGTTTGGGGAGGAACTGAACAGGGCACAATGCACGGCTTTCCAGCTTCCATCCATTCCTTTTGCTCATCTCCAGCCGCCACTTAGAGATTGTGCAACCAGCAAAGAGCAACGTGGATAATGGAACAGAGAAAAAAGGTTATATAAACCTCCGCAAAAACCAGACTCCAACGATGTACAAAATTATTTACTGCAATTATTATTTACAATATTACTTCCAATATCAAAAAATAAATTGCACACAAATAAGTACAAAAGGAACATACACCCTCACCCAAAGGGTGCAGGCAGAAATTCCAGTGGTGAAGTCTTCCAGGGAAACCTGTGCTCCAAAGCAATTTTCCTCTGTACAGCTAGGCACAAGAAGTGATACGCTACACAGTTGTATCCCACGTTTCACATTTGCTTCCATGAGCTTCCAGAAAACATTTCACATTTCGAATGCTGACGCTTGTAGTCACTTTCAAACTTCTTGTGCCTAGCTGTACAGAGGAAAATTGAACATAAGAACATAAGAGAAGCCATGTTGGATCAGGCCAATGGCCCATCCAGTCCAACACTCTGTGTCACACGGTGGCCAAAAAAATTATAGCTATATCTATATATATACATACTGTGGCTAATAGCCACTGATGGACCTCTGCTCCATATTTTTATCCAATCCCCTCTTGAAGCTGGCTATGCTTGTAGCCGCCGCCACCTCCAATTGGTTGGAGCACAGGTCTCCGTGGAAGACTTCACCAATGGAATTTCTGCCTGCACCCTTCGGATATAAGAACTGGACATTAGCTTGCTTTTTAAGTGACTTTGGGTGACGTTGTATGTTCCTTTTGTACTTATTTCTGTACAATTTATTGCTTGGTATTGGAAGTAATTTTGTAAATAATAATTGCAGTAAATAATTTTGTACATCGTTGGAGGCTGGTTTTTGCAGAGAAAACCTTTTCTCTCTGCATCACCTGGAGGTTGGCAGCCCTAATAATGGCTCCACACATGCTAAGACGCTTCTGAATACTGAGCTAAGATGCATTGGAAGTCCAAGCCCAGCTCGGAAGGTCCCAATTCAGAAACACCAAACCCGTCATGCCGACGTTATCAAACATGTCTAATCAAATACCCGTGTAGTGTAGCCATCAGTGTTTGAAGTAGTATTAAGAACATAAAAAGAGCCCTGCTCGATCAGGCCAGTGGTCCAGCTAGTCCACCATCCTGTCTCTCACACAGTAGCCAAGCAGTCCCTTTGGACAGCAAACAACAGGGCAGAGAAGCTACAGCTTACATAAGAAGAGCGCTGCTGAATCAGACCAACAGTCCATCAAGTCCAGCCTCCTATCTCCCAAAATGGCCAACCAGTTCCTCTACAGGGCGAACCACAGGGCATAGAGGCTGAGGCCTTCCCGTGATGTTGCCTCCTGGTACTGGAATTCAGAGGCTGACTGGCTCTGGATGTTGAGGTTCCCTTTAGTCACAGTGGCGAGTAGCCATTGATAGATTTATCATCCACAAATCTATCTAATCCTCTTTTGACGCTGTTTCTTCCTGTGGCCATCATGGCATCCTCTGGCAACGAATCTCATATTTTAATCACTCTCTGCATTGGCGGATGACACTAAATTGTTCAGGGTGGTGAGAACCAGAGAAGATTGTGAGGCACTCCAAAGGGATCTGTCGAGGCTGGGTGAGTGGGCGTCAATGTGGCATATGAGGTTTAGTGTGGCCAAGTGCAAAGTAATGCACATTGGGGCCAAAAATCCTAGCTATAAATGCAAGTTGATGGGGTGTGAACTGGCAGAGACTGACCAAGAGAGAGATCTTGGGGTCATGGTAGATAACTCACTGAAAATGTCGAGACAGTGTGAGACTGCAATAAAAAAGGCCAACGCCATGCTGGGAATGATTAGGAAGGGAATTGAAAACAAATCAGCCAGTATCATAATGCCCCTATATAAATCGATGCTGCGGCCTCATTTGGAGTATTGTGTACAATTCTGGTCACCACACCTCCAAAAAGATATAGCATTGGAAAAAGTGCAGAAGAGGGTGACTAGAATGATTAAAGGTTTGCAACACTTTCCCTATGAAGAAAGGTTAAAACGCTTGGGGCTCTTTAGCTTGGAGAAACATTGACTGCGAGCTGACATGATAGAGGTTTACAAGATTATGCATGGAATAAAGAAGGTAGAGAAAGAAGTACTTTTCTCCCTTTCTCACAATACGAGAACTCATGGGCACTCAATTAAATTGCTGAGCAGTCGAGTTAGAACGGATAAAAGGAAGTCCTTCTTCACCCAAAGGGTGATTAACACATGGAATTTGCAGCGGCTAGAAGCTTAGACAGCTTCAAGAGGGGATTGGATAAACATATGGAGCAGAGACCCATCAGTGGCTATTAGCCACAGTGTATTGTTGGAACTCTCTGTCTGGGGCAGTGATGCTCTGTATTTTTGGTGCTTGGGGGGGGGGGGGGTAAGAGCGGGAGGGCTTCTAGTGTCCTGGCCCCACTGATGGACCTCCTAATGGTGCCTGAGTTTTTTTGGGCCACTGTGTGACACCGAATGTTGGACTGGATGGGCCATTGGCCTGATCCAACATGGCTTCTCTTATGTTCATATGTTCACAAGGGGGGGTTAAGAATTCTTGGTGCATGGGGGGGCACAGTGGGAGGGCTTCTAGCCCCACTGATGGACCTCCTAATGGCACTTGGTTTTTTTGGCCACTGTGTGACACAGAGTGTTGGACTGGATGGATCATTGGCCTGATCCAACATGACTTCTCTTATGTTCTTATGTTCTAAAGACTTATATTGTGGAAGACTCAGCTTTGAACCCTCACTCTGCCATGGAAGCTCACCGTGTGACCTTGGACCAAGTACATGTTTTCAGCCTACCCTCTCTCAAGGAGTACATTTGTGAGAATCAAATCAAAGTGAAGAGGACAATATAAGTCACTTGAGAAGAAAGGGTAGCAAGGAAACAATGGGGGCAGCAATGGGGACCTCACATGTGAGGCTTTGACCTTCCTGTGAGCATGTGCGGAAGTCTGATTGAAGGACGACATGGGTGGAAGCCAATACACTCCCCTGTGGGGACTACTTGTATTCTAATCGCTTCTCCCTTTGACTGTTTCACAGGGGTAGTGTGACATGCTGTGTGAGTGAAAAGTCCCATGCTGAGAGCTTTTTCCCCTCAGACAGCATGATGTTTTTGAATCAGGCCTCTGTCTTGACTCCGAATTTTCCTATTCCCATCGTATCTGAACATAGATACCTGAGGTGGAGGGAAATAACGTCAACAGAAAAATGCCCCATTCTGTAATAGTCTCTGTCTATTCTTAAAAAAAAAAAAAAAACCTCTATAGTACGTCATTTTGATGTAGATAATTTTACAGCCAGCTGTATGTATGTGCATGAATATATATTACATATTTAAATAGGAAGGTATTAGATAATTGGGTGTGAACAGGGAAAAATAGCGTCACAATGACAATTGATGTCTAAGAAAAACAGTGGGATTTCAGTAAAGCTGTGGCCAAAATTATTATTTTCTCACCCTGCCTTCTAATGCAGCTGATTCAACCCCCCCCCCTCCTCACCCTGACCTGGATGGCCCAGGTTAACCCAATCTTTGTTGTTGTTTAGTCGCACAGTCGAATCCGACTCTTTGCGACCCCATGGAGAAAGTCACGCCAGGCCCTCCTGTCTTCCACCATCCTCCGAAGTCTGCTCAAATTCGTGTTTGTTACATCAGTAACGCTGTCCAGCCATCTCTTCTTTTGCCCTCCCCTTCTGTTGCCATCTGTCTTTCCCAGCATCAGGGTCTTCTCTAGGGAGTGCTCTCTTCTCATTTGGTGGCCAAAGTATCTGAGCTTCAGCTTCAGCATCTGACCTTCCAGGGAACAGTCTGGATTGACTTCCCTTAAGACTGATTGATTTGATCTTCTTGCAGTCCAAGGGACTCTCCAGATTCTTCTCCAGCACCACATCTCAAAAGCATCTATTCTTCTGCGCGGCCTTCCTTATAGTTCAGCTCTCACAGCCATACATTACTACTGGGAATACCATCGCTTTGACTATACGAACTTTTGTTGGCAGGATGATGTCTCTACTTTTTATTATACTGCCCAGGTTCGCCATAGCTGTCCTCCCAAGGAGCAAATGTCTTAATTTCATGGCTACAGTCACCATCCGCAGTGATCTTGAATCCCAGAAATGTGAAGTCTGTCACTGCTTCCCAATCTTATCAACTCTCAAAAGCTAAGTAGGGTCAGCCCCAGCGTTCCCTCTATGCTGAGTTATTGATGGAACCCGGGTAATGACACCTAGCCATCCTATACATATATCGAACTGTAGCACTTTATCTGTAGCCTATAATATTTTAATTCTTTATTTAACTTAATTTGAATGTAATTTAACTATATTTTAATTGTCTTTTATAGTAATGATTGTATTTTATTGTAATCATGGTATATCCCATGTCCTGTGAGCCGCCCTGAGCCCGCCTCGGCGGGGGAGGGCGGGATATAAGAATAAATTTATTATTATTATTATTATTATGAGCTAGCTCACTGTTTTTTTAGCCTCCAGCTCACACATTGTTTGTCTTGGCTCAGGAAAGATGGCCCCAGAGCAAAGTAATTTATGCAGTAGCCATATCACTTTGCTCACAACTTTAATTTCAGTAGCTTACAAAGTGGAATTTTTGCTCACAAGACTCCGCAGGTTAGCGCAGAGGTGGCAAATTCATTTGTTATGATGCTGCATCTGACAAAAATGTGGCCTTGTTGGGCCGGGCCATGTGTGTCATGAAATGTAACGCCAGATAGGAGGAGATCAAATCACAGTTAATTTATGGCAACCTCGTGGAGTTTTCAGAGGTGCGTAAGAACATAAGAGAAGCTATGTTGGATCAACATGGCAGAGAAAATGAGAAAATGGCTGCCCTAGCGGGTAAAGTCTGTGCTGGGCTCCCTCTCCCCAAACTCTACCGTCTTTAGGTTCCACCCCCCAGATCTCCACCAACCCAGAGCTAACTGGAGCTAGTTTAGTGTAGTGGTTAAGTGTGCGGACTCTTATCTGGGAAAACGGGGTTTGATTCCCCACTCCTCCACTTGCACCTGCTAGCATGGCCTTGGGTCAGCCATAGCTCTCGCAGAGGTGTCCTTGAAAGGACAGCTCCTGGGAGAGTTTTCTCAGCCCCACCTGCCTCACAAGGTGCTTGCTGTGGGGGAGGAAGGTAAACCGCTCCAAGACTCTTAGATTCAGAGTGGAAGGTAGGATATAAATCCAATATCATCATCATCTTCTTCTTCTTCTTTTTCTTCTTCTTGTAGTCTGATTCAGCAGCACTCTCCATATGTTCCTTCTAAACATCTGCATCACAATTATTCTCATTTATGCAAGCTCCTTTGGGTACTTAATAAGTAGGAATGAAAAAACAGATGTTGATGGTAGGTTTCCAAGGATGTCATAAGGGCCAGGAACTTGGTCTTTTGAAGCAAACAAATGAAGCTGAATTTTGCAGCTGATGCCACGTTTGTGTCCTCCTGCAGAAGTGGGGCGTACATACAGCCCTGACAATAGCTTTCGGGACAATAGAAGACTTGAGCACACAGCAATGCATTCAGCTCAACAATATCTAAATGCCATTTCAAATCGCCTATTCTATTACAATCCCCAGTGAAGACGTCTGATCTTCAAGGTGTTGCGGCGGCGAGAGAATTAGAAGAGTCAAGAGGAGGTATTTTTTGCTTGCCAGATTAAAGAAACTAATTAGTCGGTGTGATTTCTGATTGCTCAAAAAAGAAAACCCCAGAAGAAGTGCATGTTCACTCTGAGTCAGGTTGTGAAACATGGAGAAGGGTGACCCTCGTTTTATTCTCCTTCCTTCATTTCCCAAGCGCCCGTTATCAAGAAGGCTTTTCTGTCTTTCGCAAGGACAATGGAACACTCCAAAGACAAAAAAAAGAAGATAAAAATCCAATGATTTAGCCGCGCAGCGTTCTCTTTTGTCTTTGACAAAAGGCGTCATTAGTTGGAGAAGCTCGGGGAGAAAAAAAGAATCTCGGCGGCCATGCACAACATGATTGGTCAGTGTGACGAACTATGATGAATATCACAGGGGGTCCCCCTGCAGTGAGCGAAACCTTCATCTTCACTCCTGGCTCCACATTTCATTTTCTGCCTCTTCTGACACAAAATGGCAAGGATGGCTCTTTCTGTTAGTAGCTGTTTTTGCCAATACACAGGTAGAGTTGACAACACCCCCAATGGAGGTGGGTCTCCCCCACCACCAGGCCCTGCCCACTACTGCCAATCAGTGGTGGGACTTCCCGGGGGGAGTTACCAGGAGAAAGAGGAAGGCCCACCCTATGGCGCCAGTAAGGTGGTGATGTCACTTCTGGAGCACGCAGCAAGAATAATAATAATAATAATAACAACAACAACAACAACAACAACAATAATATTTTATTTATATCCCGCCCTCCCCGCCGAAGCAGGCTCAGGGCGGCTAACAACATAATCAATTTGTACAATGAGTTATACAACAAATATTAAAATCAGCATTCAACTTAAAACATTCCATTCAAAATTAACATTTCTGGTGCTATTCTATTGGATGCAAGTATGTATGATGGCGGTATCACTTAAGGCGAGTCCATCAGTCATTCAGTCAGGTAAAGGCCATCCTAAAGAGGAAGGTCTTGCAGGCCCTGCGGAACTGTTCAAGGCTCCGCAGGGCCCGCACTTCTTCCGGGAGCTGGTTCCATAGGTCTGGAGCTGCAATGGAGAAGGCCCGTGTACGAGTATTCTTTAATTTTTGCTCCTTCGGCCTGGGGATAGTCAGTTGGTTCTTCCCCACTGACCTCAGTGCTCTCTGGGGTTCATATGGGGAGAGATGGTCCTTCAGGTAGGCAGATCCTTGACCATATAGGGCTGATGTCATCACACCGGCAATGTCAAGTTGAGGCTCTGGTATTTAAGCAAAACTCTATGGTAGAAACCATTTTTACCGTACAGTTTTTACCGGAATACCAGAGTGTCATCATGACATTGCAACATAATGATGTAACTTCCTGTAAGTGAAATCATGCACACGATATTCATTGGAGTGAAATGAGCTGCTCCATTCTACCTCAAGAAATTAGGCCCTCATGGATGATATAAAACCACCCTAATACCAATTAGTAGAATGTGCCGCAAGTTCAAAGCAAGATCTAGAAATACATGCAGGGCCAATAATTACGCAGCTTATTTAACGTTGTGTACTAAATAGGATATATACCGTATTTTTCAGACCATAACACGCACCTGACCATAAGACGCACCTAGTTTTTAGAGGAGGAAAACAGGAAAAAATATTCTGAACCAAATACGGTAGTGTAATAAAATACGGTATTTAATAAATTATAGCAGAATAACAGAGCCACTCCATATCGATCTACAGTGACCTGGCGCGGCCCGAGAGGGAGGGAGGCGGCGGGCCCGCTGGAGGGGGGGGAGGAACCGGCCCATGGCCAGAGCTCCTGCAACCGGAGGGAGGGAGGGAGAGCGAGCGAAAGCAGATCGCTGTAGATGTAGAGGCTGGCGGGGATCGCGAGCGCCCGGCTCCCTAAAGCAAGAGAAGCTGCGGTTCTTCTGCTCTGCCCAGCGCTTGGAGGAGAGAGGAAGACCACTTGCCGCCTAGGCTGGAGGGCAGAGGCGCCTTTCCTGTCTATCTCCTCGCCGGTGCTGGGTGCAGTCGAGCATGGGGAGCCCGTTGAGCAGGGATCGGGGCCCCAGGACGCTCACCAAGGCGCCGCTGTCACACGCACTGCTCTGCTTTCACCAGGCAGACAGGGACAGAGGAAGCACACCCCCCCTCCGCAAACGCAGCGCTTCGCCAAGCGCTGCGTTTGCGGAGGTGGGGTGTGATTCCTCTGTGCCTGGCTTCAGCTTGTGCTGATAGCAAGGGCTGGGATCGGAGGCTTGGCTGCCTCCGAACCCAGCCCTTGCTATCAGCACAAGCTGAAGCCACGCAGACAGGGACAGAGGAAGCACCGCCCCCCTCCGCAAACGCAGCGCTTCGCAAGCGCTGGCTGTGGAGGGGGCTGCGTGCTTTCTCCCTGCTTGCCTGCCTGGCTTCAGCGCTGATGCCTAAAGCAAGCACTGAGATCGGAGGGCGGAGGGAGCGATCCTGGCGCTTGCTGTAAGCGTCAGAGCTGGAGCCAGGCAGGCGCGGGAAGCGCCGGGACGGAGGCAGCGGATCACCCCCCCCCCCCGAGGAAGGTACATATGGTACCTTTGCTCTATAAGACGCACACACTTCCCCCCCCCACTTTTTTGGGAGGAAGAAGTGCATCTTATGGTGCGAAAAATACGGTGATTGGCTTATATGTAATTGTTGGATTGAAGTAAAATAGACATAAAATTGAATTTTCTGTGTATTTACATTATCTTCTGTTGACCAAACAGAAGCAAGTGGTTAAGTACAGAGACCCTAACACAAGTAAAAGAGTAAATAAGACCCCAAAATAATAGTGACAGGGTAGGGCAGTGAAAGAGAGAAGGCAACATGGTATAGTCCAATCTCATCAGATCTCAGAAGATGAGCGCGGTTAGTACTGTGCCCCCCCCCCCAAAAAAGCACCAAAGGAAATCCCCCCCGAGGAGGCAGGGAACTTGGCAAGCCTAGCATTGAGTGTTACCCCAATATCATTTTCAGCTGCATAACTGGAAGTGAGTGCCCTGAACTGCTATGGCTTTAACCATTGAGTTTTGGGGAAATGCTAGAGTGTTCCACATTTCCCTGAGCTGCTATGACTTTTACCATAGAGTTTTGGGGGGAAATGCTAGAGCGTCCCACAACATGGTGTCATTGTTTATGGTGTTGAATGATGTTGCTGTTCTGGGGAGTCTCTAACCCTTCTAGTCTTCTGATGACTGACAGCCAAGAGCTGGCAATCCTACAAAGAAAATGGGGCCATTTATTAAGAACATGAGAGAAGCCATGTTGGATCAGGCCAATGGCTCATCCAGTCCAACACTCTGGGTCACACAGTGGCCATAAAACAACAGGTGCCATCAGGAGGTCCACCAGAAGGGCCATAAGAACATAAGAGAAGCTATGGCCCCAATGGCCCATCCAGTCCAACACTCTGTGTCACATAGTAGCCAAAAACCCAGGTGCCATCAGGATGTTCACCAGTGGGGCCAGGACATTAGAAGCCCTCCCACTGTGCACCTACCCCAAAAGCACCAAGAATACAGAGCATCACTGCCCCAAATAGAGAGTTCCATCTTTGCCTTGTGACTAATAGCCACGGTCAGACCTCTGCTCCAGATGTTTATCCAGTCCGCACTTGAAGCTATCTATGCTGGCTTCCATGAAGGGTCCATTGGTGCTGGATTCATTGGGTCTCCATCCCGTTCAGTGACCCTCCCTTATATGTACCCTCTGTCTATGTAGTCCGTTTTGGAATATACATTTACATATTTGGCCACGCACCCCTGATGTAGTCAATCCTCCAAGAGCTTACAGTAGGCCCTGTACAAATAGCCTTGTAAACTCTTGGAGGATTGGCTACATCAGGGGTGTGTGGCCTAATATGCAAAGGAGTTCCTGCTATGAAAAGAAGCCCTGTGCATTCGCCAAGAAAATATGGAATTCCACTCCAAAGGTAACTTAGTGCTATAACAGGGTGTTGGCAGAAAGTGCTTGACAAGTCACAGTTGACATATGGCGACCTCGTGGGGTTTACAAAGCAAGAGATGTTCAGATGTTCTTATAAGGATAATTAACATGTGTAATTCGCTGCCACAAGAGGTGGGGGTGGCTACAAGCATAGACAGCTTCAAGAGGGGATTGGATAAGCATACGGAGCAGAGGTCCATCAGTGGCTATTAGCCACAAGGTATAGATGGAACTCTCTGTTTGGGGCAGTGATACTCTGTATTCTCGATGCTTGGGGGGGGCACAGTGGGAGGGCTTCTAGTGTCCTGGCCCCAGTGGTAGACCTCCTGATGGCACTTGGGGGTTTTTGGCCACTGTGTGACACAGTGTTGGACTGGATGGGCCATTGGCTTGATCCAACATGGCTTCTCTTATGTTCTTAGAATTGGTTTGCCATTGCCTGCCTCATGACCCTGGGATTCCTTGGTGGCCTCTCATCCAAGTACTACCCAGGACCAACCCTGCTCAACTTCGGAGATCTGACAAGCAGGGGTGGAATTCTAGCAGGAGCTCCTTTGCCTATTAGGCCACACCCACCTGATGGAGCCAATCCTCCTGGAACTTTGCAAAAAGAGCCTTGTAAGCTCTTGGAGGATTGGCTACATCAGGGTGTGTGCCCTAATATGCAAAGGAGCTTCTGCTAAAATTCCACCCCTGCTGACAATATTAGGCTAGCCTAGGCTATCCAGGCCAAAGATGCTGTAACAGGGATGGCCAAACTCGCTCAGCATAAGAGCCACATAGAATAAACATCAGATGACTGAGAGCCACAAGGCATGAATGTCAGATGTCTGAGAGCCGCAAGAAGGAGGGAGGGAGGGAGGGAGGGAAGGAAGGAAGGAAGGAAGGAAGGAAGGAAGGAAGGAAGGAAGGAAGGAAGGAAGGAAGGAAGGAAGGAAGGAAGGAAGGGAGATGCGGAGGTAGAAAGAAAGCAGCTTTAAATGCATTTCCCAAGCTGCCAAGCTGGCTTGGCTTGGAGAAGTGATTTAAAGAGACAGATGCCTTCTCCAAGTGAGACAGTGGGAGCTCCAAGAGCCACACAATATGTATGAAAGAGCCACGTGTAGCTCCCGAGCCACAGTTTGGCCATCCCTGTGCTATAACATGACCAGTGCCATTTTGGCACCAAAACCGTTGGGACAAACCAGGAGAACTACATTTGTCTGAAAAACTAGGGCATCCTGGAACCATCATCAAATGTAGTTCTGATTTTAGGATTCAGCAGCTTTTGTCTCGAAGGCGAGCTTCTCACATCTATGGCTGATAAAACCTTTGAGATGGAGATTGAGCTCACGTTATCTTCTAGATCTTCACTTTTGTGCAATTTTAGGAGGGGGAAAAAAACCACACGAGGGTGTCAGGGCATCTCATTGTTCTTCCGATGATTTATCATCTCTTTGAGGATTTTTCCCCCCTCCACCATGAAAGGCAAATTGAGCTCCCTCAATTCTCTGGCTTGCCTTCACCAAGGTTAAAAGTGCATATAGATATGTATTTAATTCTTGGTACCTTCCAAAAAAAAGAAGACGCTTTGATGGATATCTAGAAAAAGGATAGGGGTTTTTCTTCCTGGTTGCGATTTATCACTGACATACATTTAACCATCGGGAAAGGAATCCTTTTATAGACACATGGGACCAATATGGTCGCCAAACTCCAGGTGGTAGCTGGAGGTCTCCTGGGATTGCAACTGTTCTCCAGGTGAAATAAAGCAGAACACCTGGAGAAAATGGCCACCATGGAAGGCATGATACCCCATTGAAGTCCCTCCCACCCCAACCCCCACTCTCTTCTGGCTCCAACCCCCAAATCTCCAGGTTTTCCCCAGCCTTCAACTAACAACACTAGGAAACAACTATACAGCATACAAATAAATATTAGCAAGGGTCGTTTTGTAGAAAAAAAGGTGGTGGACCTCATCCAGGGATTGTTATGCAGCTGCACCTACTATTCAATGGACAAGGTGGGAAGGTGGAACTGTCAGAAAGGTTCAGGAGCTGCACTCCTGTGAGCTCCTGCTGAATCCGAGGCCTGCATATTAGGGATCTGAACCGAGGTTTTGTAGATCCTATTCCACCTATTGGCTGTCTAGCTCCTAGCTCATAGTTTGTCACCCATGTCTTCATATGAGCCAGTCAACGAATCCAGCAACGACATCTTGGGCTGGTCATATTTGACTGCTTCCTTAATGGTTTATTTGTATGGTATTTTGTCCTTTCGTAAACTGCTTTGTGCCACTCCGCAGGGAAAAGGCTGCCCAATGTTTTAATTGGTATAAATGTGTTCAGTTTTGTGGGGGGTTCTCAAACTGAGGGCAATGGCAAACTACCTTTGCTTCTTGCTTGCCTTGAAAACCTCTTGCTGGGGTTGCCAGAAGTCGCAGCAGAGGAAGGCAACAGCAAACCATCTCTGGTTCTGACTTGCCTTGTGAGCCCCTCGCTGGGGTCACCCTAAGCTCTGCAGTGGAGGGCAGTGACCAACCACCTCTGCGTCTCACTTGACTTGAAAGCCCCTTGAAAGCCACCATAAGGCTTGGATGAGAGACCATCAAGGGAGGCTCTGCAGAGGAAGGCAATGGCCATTCACCTCTGCATCCCACTTTCCTTGAAAGCCCCTTGCTGGGGTCACCATAAGGCTTGGATGAGAGACCACCACGGAAGACTCTGCAGAGGAAGGCAATGGCAAAAGACCTCTGCTTCTCACTTGCCTTGAAAGCCCCTTGCTGGGGTCACCATAAGGCTTGGATGAGAGACCACCAAGGAAGACTCTGTAGAGGAAGGCAATGGCAAAAGACCTCTGCATCCCACTTTCCTTGAAAGCCCCTTGCTGGGGTCACCATAAGGTTTGGATGAGAGACCATCAAGGAAGACTCTGTAGAGGAAGGCAATGGCAAAAGACCTCTGCATCCCACTTTCCTTGAAAGCCCTTTGCTGGGGTCACCATAAGGTTTGGATGAGAGACCATCAAGGAAGACTCTGTAGAGGAAGGCAATGGCAAAAGACCTCTGCATCCCACTTTCCTTGAAAGCCCTTTGCTGGGGTCACCATAAGGTTTGGATGAGAGACCATCAAGGAAGACTCTGTAGAGGAAGGCAATGGCAAAAGACCTCTGCTTCTCACTTGCCTTGAAAGCCCCTTGCTAGGGTCACCATAAGGTTTGGATGAGAGACCACCAAGGAAGACTCTGTAGAGGAAGGCAATGGCAAAAGACCTCTGCTTCTCACTTGCCTTGAAAGCCCCTTGCTGGGGTCACCATAAGGCTTGGATGAGAGACCACCAAGGAAGACTCTGTAGAGGAAGGCAATGGCAAAAGACCTCTGCATCCCACTTTCCTTGAAAGCCCCTTGCTGGGGTCACCATAAGGCTTGGATGAGAGACCACCATGGAAGACTCTGCAGAGGAAGGCAATGGCAAAAGACCTTTGCATCCCACTTTCCTTGAAAGCCCCTTGCTGGGGTCACCATAAGGTTTGGATGAGAGACCACCAAGGAAGACTCTGTAGAGGAAGGCAATGGCAAAAGACCTCTGCTTCTCACTTGCCTTGAGGCTTGGATGAGTGACCACCAAGGAAGATCCTGCAGAGGAAGGCAATGACAAACCACCTCACTTGCCCTGAAAGCTCCTTGCTGGAGTTATCATAAGGCTTGGATGAGATACTACCAAGGAAGGCTGTGCAGAGGAAGGCAATGGCAAACCACCCCTACTTCTCACTTACCTTGAAGGCCCCTTGCTGGGGTTGCCAGAAGTCGCAGCAGAGGAAGGCAACAGCAAACCATCTCTGGTTCTGACTTGCCTTGTGAGCTCCTCGCTGGGGTCACCTCAAGTTAAAGTTGCTTTCTTTCCACCTCCACCTCCTTCCCCATCTATTTGCCTCCCTCCCTCCCTCCAACATCTGACATTCATGCCTTGCGGCTCTCAAACATCTGATGTTTATTCTCTGTGGCTCTTATGTTAAGTAAGTTTGGCCATCACTGGACTAGTGCCTAAACCACAGAGAAGCTATTTCGAATGTTGGAGTGAGCAACTCAGCATGGCTATACATGGGGGGTGGGTACTAAGGGGCTTAGATGAAAGACCACCAAGGAAGGCTCTGCACAGGAAGGCAAAGGCCCTTGCTCGGGTTGCGATAACTCAGTTACAACTTGACAGCACTTAATATACACAAATTCTCCAAAAAAATAAAGTCCCAGGGACGAATCCCTATTCCTTATTTTGTTTCTGTTTTATATATTTGCTTATATTTGTGTCGACAGTTTTCATTCTCTGCTTTTCACTGTTGCTGTTTTTTTCCCCCCCAAAGTTTGTATTATGTCTGTATCTTATATGTTTTGTGTGCTATTTATATGTACAGTGTTTGTGATTATATATATTTATATATAAAATGCTGCTTCTTTGAGGTATCAGCAGCACTGAAAAATTCAGTGTGAGGAAACAGAAAGGGCTGCAAGATAAAGCATCCTTCAGTTCGATTCAGGGTCGAGAATCATGCAAAAAAAAAAACCCACCACGACTTGGGTTTTTCAGCATGAAGTATCTCGTTTGTCAAAACCATCCTGAATGTCAAAGCAAAGGGAATATCAACAGAGTGGTCTTGCAGTGTTGTGGAAGCCCTGCTGTGTGGTGGAGATAAGAACCAGGGCTTCTGCTACTTTTAAGACCCCCCCCCCACACACACACACCCATGATAGACTAGTGCAGGGCTGGCCAAATTGTGGCTCTTTTACACATATTGTGTGGCTCTTGAAGCTCCCACCACCCCGTCGGCTGGCTTGGAGAAGACATTTCTCTCTTTAAATCACTTCTCCAAGTCAAGCCAGCTGGTGGCTTGAAGAATGCATCTCAAGTTAAAGTTGCTTTCTTTCCACCTCCACCTCCCTCCTCCTTCCCCATCTATTTGCCTTCCTCCCTCCCTCCAACATCTGACATTCATGCCTTGCGGCTCTCAAACATCTGATGTTTATTCTATGTGGCTCTTATGTTAAGTAAGTTTGGGCATCACTGGACTAGTGCCTAAACCACAGAGAAGCTATTTCGAATGTTGGAGTGAGCAACTCAGCATGGCTATACATGGGGGGGTGGGTACTAAGAACATAAGAGAAACCATGTTGGATCAAGCCAATGGCCCATCCAGTCCAACACTCTGTGTTTCACAGTGGCAAAAAAAAACCCCAAGTGCCATCGGAGGTCCACCAGTGGGGCTAGAAGCCCTCCCACTGTGCCCCCTCCAAGCACCAAGAATACAGAGCATCACTGCCCCAGACAGAGAGTTCCAACAAGAGCCGCCCTGAGCCTGCTTTGGCAGGGAGGGTGGGATATAAATCCAATAAACCTATACGCTGTAGCTAATAGCCACTGATGAACCTCTGCTCCATATGCTTATCCAGTCCCCTCTTGAAGCTGTCTATGCTTGTAGCCACCGCCACCTCCTGTGACAGTGAATTCCCCGTGTTAACCACCCTTTGGGAGAAGAAATACTTCCTTTTATCTATTCTAACCCGACTGCTCAGCAATTTCATTGAATGTCCACAAGAAAGAGAGAAAAGCGCTTCTTTCTCTACCTTCTCCATCCCATGCATAATCTTGTAAACCTCTATCATGTCTCCCTGCAGTCGACATTTCTCCAAGCTAAAGAGTACCAAGCGTTTTAACCTTTCCACATCACTCTAAGTGCATATAGGTGTTATCTACTTGAATGGGATCTCTCGCTTTGTCTTAACCTGGGAGCTGCCCTCTGACCTCTCCTGTCCCTTTGTCCTCTCATTACCTTTATGGCCTTCCATAGAGACACATGTCTCTGCAGATCCTCCCTGTAGATTCAGTGTCCTCATACTCCTACACACATGAAACCAGACAAGCTGGCCATTTATGATAGGCATTGCTTGCCCTGCCACTAGGCAAACTGGGTGACTACCTAGGGCACCAGCTTTCTGGGGGCACCCCCATGTGACCTGGTGATATTATCAGCACAGGGGTGGATGCAGAAGTTAGCCTTGCCTAGGGTGCCAGACAGTCTAGGGCCGGTGATAAAGTACTCTTTAGATTAGGCTTCTCCCTCTCTCTTTTATTCTTCTGCAATCTGAATGTGAACTGGATCTACTTGAATAAATGTTGACCTTTTTTTTCCCAATATACTTCTTGGTAGATTTATTCACTACGCTTAGTATCACAGTTCTATGACTGGGCAAACTCAGCTATATGAACCAAATATCCCACAGAATTCTCGATCCCTTCCAGATACCACAGAATTCTCGATCCCTTCCAGAATGAGTTTCCTCCAACTCGGTCAGTGTCTAGATCAGAGGAGGCCAAACCTGCTTAACGCAAGAGCCACACTGAAAAAACGTCAGATGTTTGAGAGCCGCAGGACATTTTTTCATCTTCGGCGGGTGCAGCGGTTGGCCCCTTTCCTGGAGCATGACGACTTAGCAACGGTGATCCATGCCACGGTCACCTCAAGAAGAGATCACTGTAATGCTCTCTACATGGGGCTACCCTTGACGCTGAGTCGGAAACTACAGCTAGTGCAGAACACTGCGGCACGGCTGTTAATGGGGCTCCCCCAATGGGAGCACATTTGGCCAGTGCTGAAAGAGCTGCACTGGCTACCTATTGTGTTCCAAGTCCGTTTCAAGGTGCTGGTATTGACCTTTACAGCCCTTTATGGTCTGGGGCCTGTCTATCTGTGGGACCGCCTTTCTCCACATGTTCCCCAGAGAGCACTGCATTCAGGGACAAAAAATCTATTGTCCATCCTTGGACCAAAGGAGGCTAGGTTGCGTTCGACGCGAGCCAGGGCCTTCTCGGTGGCAGCACCAGAATTGTGTAATGCTCTCCCGAAGGCCATAAGGGCCCTGTGGGATCTCTCCACTTTCCGCAGGGCCTGTAAGACCGAATTGTTTCAACAGGCCTTTGATATCTAACTGGGAGAGAACTGCCACCCAACATCGTATAGAGTTCTAGGTGATCACCGTCAGAAAATAAGAACTCACTTAAATTGTAGCGACACAGCACCACAAAATTGTTTTTAAAAGTTTTAATTGTAATTGTAATTATGTTTTATTAGTTTTTATTGGTTTTAACTTGAGAATATGAATGTTGTCAGCCGCCCTGAGTCCGCTTGCGTAGCGGGCGGGATAGAAATATAAAGTAATAAATAAATAAACATCAGATGTTTGAGAGCGGGAAGGCAGGAAAGCAAATAGATGGGAGGAGGGGGGAGAAAGAGAGATGGAAAGAAAGCAACTTTAACTTTAGATGCATTCTCCAAGCTGCCAGCTGGCTTGGTTTGGAGAAGTGATTTAAAGAGGAAAAATTCCTTTTCCAAGTCAGCTGATGGGGCGGTGGGGGCTTCGGGAGCCACAGGATACGTGTGAAAGAGCCCATGCAGCTCCTGAGCCGCTGTTTGGCCAGGCCTGGTCTAGATACAAACTCATTAAAAGTTTCCCGGCTTTTCCACTTTGATTTCTGAAGAGCAAAAAAGGGACATTTGGAACCCTCTCGAACAGCGCGCTCGTTTGTCTTGGGCTCTGCGGCTCCGCAAACTGGAGCCCCTGAATCCTGAGGAAGCTGAGAGGGTGAGAAAGGGGAAAAGTCTGGCTGACTTCCTTTCAGAATAAACTCCGTCCTGCTGTGAAACAGCAGCGCTGGCAAACCAGAGCATGTCGCGGTAGCGTTTTATTGTCTCAGAGAATGGCAAGTGCTTGGAAGACGGAAGGACCAAGAAGGAAGAATGGTAGCAGTAAACGGTCCTATGCGCCCGCCCGCTTCCATCTGTCTCCACATAACAAACGAGGAATTGAAAACCTCTACCGATAATAGTGTCAATGAGGGATCAGGATTATACATGATACTTCCTAAATTTGTTATGCCTCATTAGCGGTGGGGCTTATTACACCGTTCCCCGGCATTCCCTTATGTCCCGGCCTGATGGATAATGGAAATAAAGAAAGGGAAGGCACGGGTGACACCGTACTCCCGCTTCATTTATCAGGGGCATCATTAGCTGTGTTAGGTGTGCATCGTGCTTTCTATCACGGTCGCGCGTCGATCAGAATGAATAGCCGTGCACGTTTCCAGATGCGCAGGGAGGGCCGGAGTGCTGGTGACTAATATGCAAACTTCTTTGACACAGTGGTGGCATAGGGTTGCCAGTCTACAGGTGAGGCCTGGAGATCTGGTTCTCCAGACGGAGATGGGTTCCCCAGGTGGAAACAGCTGCTTTGGAGAGTGTGGATATGGCTTTATCTATCTTGGGGTAGAGGTTAAGTGCATGGACTCTTATCTGGGAGAACCGGGTTTGATTCCCCACTCCTCCGCTTGCAGCTGCTGGAATGGCCTTGGGTCAGTCATAGCTCTTACAGCTCCTTGAAATGGCAGCTTCTGTGAGAGCTCTCTCAGCCCCACCTACCTCACAGGGCGTCTGTTGTGGGGGGGAAAGGTAAAGGAGATTGCCACTCTGAGATTTGGAGTGGAGGGCAGGATATAAATCCAATATCTTCTTCTTCCTCCTCCTCCTCCTCCTCTTCTCCTTCTTCATCTTCTCCTCCTTCTCCTTCTTCTCCTCCTTCTCCTCTGTCTCCTTCTCCTTCTTCTTCCTCCTCCTCCTCTCCTTCTTCATCTTCTCCTCCTTCTCCTCTGTCTCCTTCTCCTCTGTCTCCTTCTCCTTCTTCTCCTTCTCCTCTTTCTCTGTCTCCTTCTCCTTCTTCTCCTCCTTCTCCTTCTTCTTCTCCTCCTTCTCCTTCTTCTTTTTCTCCTCCTTCTTCTCCTCTGCCTTCTCCTTCTTCTCCTCCTTCTTCTAATTCTCCTTCTTCTCCCCCTTCTCCTTCTTCTTCCCATCCTTCCAAATCTCCAAGAGTTTCCCAGTCTGGAGTTGACAACACTAGGTGGAATTGATGACACAAAAACAAAGGGCAAAAGTACTGAGCCTTGGGCAAAGGCACCTTGCGCAGAGGTAGTGATGGTGATGCCCTGACTGGGGTGGCCCAGTCTACCCAAATCCCATCAGATCTTGGAAGCTAAGCAGGGCCAGTCCTGGTTAGCACTGGGATGGGAGTCCACCAAGGATGTCCAGAATCACTATGCAGAGGTAGGCAATGTTGAATCATCTCAGTCTGGTGTAGTGGTTAGGAGTGTGGACTCTAATCTGGGAGAACCGGGTTTGATTCCCTGCTTCTCCACTTGCACCTGTGTGGCCTAATACACAAATAAGTTCCTGCTGGGCTTTTTCTGAAAAAAGCCCCATGTGAAACAATGGTGATGTCAGGGGTGTGGCCTAATGTGCAAATAAGTTCCTGCTGGGCTTTTTTTCTGGAAAAAGTCCCATGTGAAACAATGGTGTTTTCAGGGGTGTGGCCTAATAGGCAAATGAGTTCCTGCTGGGCTTTTTCTACAAAAAAGTCCTGCTGTTGCCTTTGCACATCTGTTAAACATATACTTTAACAGAACTGATTTTCAGTGGTGCTTGACCAGCTTGTAACAACTCAAGCCGTGGATTATCCAAGGATGCCAGCAAATGTTCAGCATGTTTCAGCAGTGGCTACTCAGCCAACAACAATGCTGAACACCACCTAGAAATTCTACTCAGCCCTAAATTATAACCACATTTGCAGACTGGGTACCTCACCTGAGAGCAAATGGGCTTCGTGATCAGGGTAAATTAGAATTTTTAAAAATATGTTTTTGCAAGATCACAGCATCACAAGTCAAGAGATGTGCCTTTCCCCTACCAACCAAAGTGATGTGAAGAGGTGGTCAGGTGGATCACCGTGGAAATGGGATTCAAACCTTGGGGGCCGCTACACAAAAAGCCCTGTTTTGTCTTACCTCCCCAAACGAAGAGACACCCTGTAAGGCTTCCCTGGTGCATCTCAAAGGATGAGGAGCAACTTAAGAGACAAGGCATGCCTTTACCACCCCAGGTTGTGATCCTAATAAATCTCAATACATTACACAGCTGTCTTCTAATGGCCCTACCCACAATGCTTTGCTGGCGACCTCAGCGCATGCCACTTGGTATGCCATCACTTGGACTTGTTGACTTAGGCCTTGGGTGTTGGCTTTGTTCCTTGGCCATGTTGGCTACATAGACTATGAAACACATTTGTCTGGGGGAGGAAGGTGAAAGAGGGAGGGAGGGAGGGAGACTGGGGGAGTCATTCTCTGTGTTGTCATTTCCTTCCCGGGTTTCTATGGTAGACCTCATAATTTATTAACAAAAAATGTGAAAGGAAAATTGAAATGCCAGCTAATATGTTTTGTTTTGCAAAGTTATGTGGCTGACTAACTTTTGGGTCATGGTTTTCATTACTAACACCCTGGGGTGATAAATTACCCAATTCCCCCCTCACATGACTAACGGTGCCATTTACTGCTTTATTTCACTGTTTGACTTGGCCAAATAATGGCTGCTTATTGTATATTCAGCTTGCCACGGCAATTAAAGGTTCAGAATGCTCCAGTGTCGTGGAACAGTATATATAACGAGAGTATTTCTCACCTCTTTACATTAATATTCCTATTGTCTCACATCATGGTTTCCAAAACAGTTTGTTAAGGAGACCTGCCCAGAAGTTATGTCTTCCCTTGTCTCGTGGAACCTTAGGACTCTGGATTTCTTCACGCCCTTGCGTTGGAGGGAAATGCAGACGCAATCTCAGGCACTGACAGAATTATTTGAACATATGAAGCTGTGTTGTATTGAATCGTACCCCCCAATCCATCTAGTTCAATATTTTGTCTACTCTTGACTGACAGCAACCCGGTAGATCTCAGGCAGTGAAAGGTGTTTCCCACCCACCACTACCTGAGATCCCACACGCATAAAGCTGCCTTATAATTGAACCAGCCCATTGGTCCATCAACATCATTCTTGCCTTCTCAGACTGGTAGTGGCTGTCCAGAATCTCAGGCAAAAGTCTTTTATGTCACTCACTGACTGGATCCTATTAACTTGAGGGACCAGGGATTGAACCTGGGACCTTCTGCTCTGCCAATAAATTGCCTATGCCCTCCTCTTGATCATATGTGAATTCCTGAAGCTGCTGGTCTATGAAGGTCAGAGGGAAAGAAGGAGAAGGAGAAGAAGGAGGAGGAGGAGGAGAAGAAGAAGAGTTGGATTTATACCGCACCTTTCTCTCAGAGCAGTTTACGAGCTCCTTCCCTTCCTCTCTCCACAACAGACACCCTGTTGTAAACAGGGTTGGCAGTGCTTAATGCTTGGATGGGAGACCACCAAGAAAGACTATGGTTGCTATGCACAGGTAGACAATGACAAACCATCTTTCTTCATCTTTTGCCTTGAAAACCCCATGCTGGGGTTGCCATAAGTAGGTTGCAACTCAACGGCATATCTCTCCCCTCCCACTGCAACCTTCTGTCCCCGCCCCCCCTCCCCAAGAAGGCTTGTCCTCCAAGTCAGTAAACCTCCAAGAACAGTGTGGGATGGGGCAAGGAGAATGTGTGCAGTGGGAGAAAAGAGTCAGCAAAAATCGCCCACCTCTCCCTGAGCAACAAAACAGCCATCCCATTGGCAGAACTGCAACTGATGCCTCATCCCAGTAAGTAGGGTTGCCAAGTCCAATTCCAAAAATATCTGGGGATTTTGGGGGTGGAGCCAGGAGACTTTGGGGGTGGAGCCAGGAGGCATTGGGGTGGAGCCAAGAACAAGGGTGTGACACGCATAATTGAACTCCAAAGGGAGTTCTGGCCATCACATTTAAAGGGACAACACACCTTTTTAAATGCCTTTCTTCCATAGGAAATAATGAAGGATAGGGGCACCATCTTTTGGGGCTCATAGAATTGGACCCCCTGGTCCAATCATTTTGAAACGTGGGGGGTATTTTGGGCAGAGGCACTAGATGCTATACTGAAAATTTGGTGCCACTACCTCAAAAAGCAGGTCCCGCAGAGCCCCTGATGCCTCCAGATCAATTCCCCATTATACCCTATGAGAATCGATCTCCACATAGGGAATAATGAAGTGCCCAGCAGACATTCCCCCCCCCCCGGTTTGTGGCCACTCTGAAGCGAGGGATTGGCATCTCTACTCATGAGTTGCTGCCAACTTCTTCAAAGTAACACAGACACACCCTCCCTAGAGAAAGCCTTTCCAATCGGAGACTGAAGCCTCCAGAGGTGGAAAGTCACATGGTGGCTTTGGAGGTGGGGCTTCCCCCCACCGGCCAGCTGACTGGGGGTGGGAAGGAGCCTGGGAAAGCGGAAGAACCCCCACTGGGACCTGGGGATTGGCAAGCCTATTCTGGCCATCACATTTAAAGGGACAGCACACCTTTTTAAATGCCCTTCTTCCATAGGAAATAATGAAGGATAGGGGCACCATCTTTTGGGGCTCATGGAATTGGATCCCCTGGTCCAATTGTTTTGAAACATGGGGGGTATTTTGGGGAGAGGCACTAGATGTTATACTGAAAATTTGGTGCCACTACCTCAAAAAATAGCCTCCTCAGAGCTCCAATACCCATGGATCAATTCCCCATTATTCCCTATGGGAATCGTTCTCCATAGGGAATAATAGAGTGCCCAGTAGACATTTCCCTCCCCCCACCCCCGCTTTCTAAAGCGGGGGGAGGGCCTCCAAACCAGGGAATCCCCTGCCCCCTCCCTCTCTCACACACACAAATACTTACTGGGTTTTGTTCCTGCAGAACTTTACTTGCTCTGAAAACTGAAAGCAAAAGAAAGGGAGGGGCCGTTCTCCTACAAAACTGTTAATGACCCTTTCCCATGAAGCCCTTCCTGTTTCCTGCTTCCCACTCAGCCTTAAAGGCACACAGACCTGTTTGCCGGTTTCTAAGCCTGCAGGAGCTCTAAAACTTCATGGTGACTGTGGGGGCGGGGCTTCCCCGCAGGCCAGCTGGCTGGAGGGGGGAAGCCTGTGAAAACAGTGGATCCCCAGCTGGGACCTGGGGATTGGGAAGTCTATCAGTAAGACACAACACACACTTGCACATTGGGTTGCGGCTGTCTATTGTTTTGCTGATGGTTCAGAGAGCAACAAATATCCCGTCAGGGGAGGGCGGGATATAAAGCTGATAAATAAATAAAATAGATAAATTGTGACTTCAAGAAATGTATGTTTGTAACTATGTTCTTGTTTCTGGGAGCTTCCATTGGCTGTGGCATCCAATTGGGTGTTCACTGGATTGCTGCTGTGTGTGAAAAGCACGGGTCGTTTTGTAAAAAAAAATAGATGGTGGAGCTCATTAGCATAACTCATTAGAATATGCCACTCCCCCCCCTCAGCCAAAAGCAACCTGATGCAAGAAAGGAGAGGCCCAGGAGAGCGAAGCCTACTTGTGCCAGCCAGCCCAAGCAGGCCTCGCTCGCCTAGGGCTCTCCTGGGCCATCCCCCCAGTCAAAAGGCCAGCAAGCCACCCACCACCCAAAATCACAAAAGAAGTGAAGAAACGGTGGTGTGGACTTCTCCAGGGGTTAATGAGGGCTGCTGGGGGCCCCTGGTGGCTGGCTGGCTGCCTGCTCTCCTAATCCAGGGATTGTTATGCAGCTGCACCTATTATTCAATGGACAAGGTAGATGGAGAGGAGGAGGGGGAACCCTCAGAAAGGTTCAGGAGCTGTGCTGCTGTGAGCTCCTGCTGAATCTGAGGCCTGGTGAAAAGGCCTTCTTTTTTAAATTCAATGACAGCATTAAAAAATTATTGTATGTGAAAAAGGCCTTCTGACTCCTCCTGAAGCAGCCTAACTTTGGACCTTGCCTGGATTGAGCTAAAAATCACAGCGACGGGAACCTGGGCTTGGAAATTCATCTGTGCTCATTTCCTGCTCAAAATGGAAACGCAGCAGAAGATGAACAGAGAGAGGTTAATGATTTAATAAGCGCGCCTCCTTTTCTCCATCATTCTAATTAGAGCTGAAAGGAATCTGGGAGAAGACAAACTTAGCGTATTGAAATTTCCATCTCAAAAGTTACCATTTCAAAGTCAGAAACCGTTTCCTGTCTTCCAACTTGGTGCTAAACCTGCCATTCGGATAATAACGGCCCAAAGTTGATACGAATAATTAAACCATTAAATTAGTGTAAGGCAAACTACATTGTACCAGGAGAATCTGGGATTTAATTTATTTAGATATTTATACTCGGGGTGGAATTCTTGTCGGAGCTTCTTTGCACATTAGGCCGCACACCCCTGATGTAGCCAATCCTCCAAGAGCTTACAAAAAAGAGTTTTGTAAGCTCTTGGAAGACTGGCTACATCAGGGGGTGTGGTCTAATATGCAAAGAAGCTCCTGCTAGAATTCCACCCCTGTTTATGCTCCACTTTTCTCCCCAGCGGAGACCCAAAGTGGTTTACAATATTATTTTCGTTTCCTTTTTTTATCCTTATAGCAAGCCCCAGAGCAGGCAAGAACTTTAAAAGACTTTGGTTTTGTTTGATATTCCCATGCTGTCTCTATTTCCTGTTTATATTTTAGTTGCTGCTTGTACGTAAGGTTGCCAACTTACAGGTCGGGCTGGAGATCTCCCACAATTCTATCTCTCCTCCTGACTACAGAGATCATTCCCCCTGGAGAAAATGGCTGCTTTGGAGGGGAGACTCTGTAGAATTGTACCCAGCGGAAGCCCTTCCCATTGCCAAACCCCGCCCTCCCCAAGTTCCACCCCCCAAAATATCCAGGTAGTTCCCAACCCAGAGTTGCCAACCCTATTTTGTGTGTGTGTGTGTGAGAGAGAGAGAGAGAGAATGAGAATTTTTAAGGTCTCTTTGAGAGCCTGAATTGGGTGGAAAGATGCAGGACTTTTTTTGTAGTGGGAACTCCTTTGCATATTAGGCCACATACCTCTCACGTAGCCAGTCCTCCAAGAGCTTACAGGGTTCTTCTTACAGGGCCTGCTGTTAGGGTTGCCAAGTCCAATTCAAGAAATATCTGGGGACTTTGGGGGTGGAGCCAGGAGACTTTGGGGGTGGAGCCAGGAGACATTAGGGGTGCAGCCAAGATCAAGGCTGTGACAAGCATAATTGAACTCCAAGGGAGTTCTGGCCATCACATTTAAAGGGACCGCACACCTTTTCAATTCCTTCCTTCCATAGGAAATAATAAAGGATAGGGGCACCTTCTTTTGGGACTCATAGAATTGAACCCCCTGGTCCAATCGTTTTGAAACTTGGGGGGTATTTTGGGGAGAGGCACTAGATGCTATACTGAAAATTTGGTGCCTCTACCCCAAAAAACAGCCCCCCCAAAAGCCCCAGATACCCGCGGATCAATTCTCCATGATTTTCTATGAGAATAAATCTCCATAGGGAATAATAGAGTTCCCAGAAGACATTTCCCTCCCCTCCCCCCGCTTTCTGATGACCCTGAAGCGGGGGGAGGGTCTCCGAACCGGGGGATCCCCTGCCCCCACCTGGGGATTGGCAACCCTACCTGCTGTAAGCTCCAGGAGGATTGGCTCTATCATGGGGTGTGTGGCCTAATATGCAAAGGAGTTCCTGTTACAAAAAAAAAAGCCCTGGAAAGATGTGTTACAGACTTAAAATTAAGCTACACTTAAAACAGGCACATGGAAGCCATAAGCCTCTTTGACTGTTTTTAAACAACACATTGACCACTCAAACACAAAGCTGTGTCGAGAACAGTCAGTCTCGTCAATGATTATTCAGTACAGACAGGTCTCATTTGGGGCAAGAGCTCACAGGAGCAGAGCTCCAGAACCTCTAAATGTTATTGTGCTCTTTCTTTCTTAAGCCCCCTCCCCCCAATAATTGCTTCTGGGATTGTTCAAACCCCCTGTGAGAATTTTGCTGAACTCTAAGATTTGACAAACTTTCCAATATTTCCCCCCACCAAAAAATAGGGAAATAACCAAAACATATAAAGCAGACAGATGGAAATCTTCATCGGGTGACTGTGGCCACATAGGAGAAAGTCATTTGAAACGTATGATGGGAGTCAGGTTTTATTATGACAATTCTAATTCAAGAAGCATTTGAAGGCAGATGCTGAGCTGATATAATTTAGTACACCTTCAGGTGATCTCAGGGGTGTGTGACATTTGCAAATGAGTTGTGTTAACAAGCGCTGGCACCTCTTTTTCTATGAATATGACCCCCGGGTATAGGAAGCAGTCTTCTTCTGACTGAAGAGAAGTCAGAAGTTCGTTTATCTCAAGTTCTGGCGAAAACCTTCTGTCTCAACCAGCCGTCACTCGATGTTGTCTTTTAAACGTTTTATTTAAGATCGCTTGGATTAGTCCTGAATTAACAAACATCACAATTATATTGGAAACATTGGCATATGTCAATGAGATCATAAATGTAAAACAGCACACGTCACCCCTTCTCCTTCCAAGATAAGGATAAAGATAAAATACAATGTCTAAAATTCCGATCCTTTTCAAAAAAAAGATAAGAGTCTGAGCAAGAGAGAAGGTAGCCTCACTACAACCCAGATTTGAGGGATTAGGGGTAGTTAGGGTGTGGCTGTCATAGAGACATTAGAACAAAGCAGGAGTCCAGTACAGGGTTGCCAAGTCCAATTCCAGAAATATCTGGGGACTTTGAGGATGGAGCCAGGAGACATTGGGGGCAGAGCCAGGAGCAAGTGTGTGACAAGCATAATTGAACTCCAAAGGTGTTCTGGCCATCACATTGAAAGGGACAGCACACCTTTTTAGATGCCTTCCTTCCATAGGAAATAATAAAGGATAGGGGCACCTTCTTTGGGGGGCTCATAGAATTGGACCCCCTGGTCCAATCGTTTTGAAACTTGGGGGGTATTTTGAGAAGAGGCAGTAGATGCTATACTGAAAATGTGGTGCCTCTACCTCAAAACACAGCCCCCCTAGAGCCCCTGATATCCGCGGATCAATTCCCCATTATTCCCTAAAACTGCTGGAGATCTAGAGCTGTGGGGGCTGGGGCTTCCCCCGCTGGCTAGCCGGCTGTGGGGTGGGGGGAAACTTGTAAAACCAGGTGATCCCCCACTGGGACCTGGGGATTGGGAAGCCTAGTCCAGTAGCACCTGTAAGACCAACCAAGTTTTTATTCCCAACGTAAGCTTTTGTATGCAGGCATACTTCAGACAATGGAATGGGGTACAGTGAACAGAGCTACATTCAGCTGGTGGGCAGTGGCTTAAGGGCATACGAAAGCTTACGTCCTGAATAAAACTTGGTTTGTCTTCAAGGTGCTACTGGACCCCTGCTTTGTTCTATTGCTTCAGACCAGCACAGCTGCCCACCTGGATCTATCTACATAGAGACGTTATTAAGTGAGCCTCACATGGCGTTGTTAAACTAATTCGTTTTCTCTGAAGGTGTGATATAAGACACCTCTGAGCATCTCAAAGGAAAAACTGGCACAAGCTCTGTTGCATTTGTTCAGGAATTTATTCTGGGCATAAAGCTATTTATTCCGGTTGTTCTTCTCAAGGCTAAAGCCTGCGAGTTAGTTAGAAAAGTGGGGGAAATCCATGCTTGTAGATGTGCACAAGAACCTAAAAGCGAATGGCCAGGCCGACAGTGTCAAAACTTCCTAAACAGTGATTTAAAGTTAAAACCTCCAATAGATAGGACGAAAGAAATGTTGAAATAAATAAATACTTGAGGCAGGCAAGGTGAAGAAAGAATGACCAGTCCGAGGGCTTTTTTCGTAGCAGGAACTCCTTTGCCTATTAGGCCACACCCACCTGATGTAGCCAATCCTCCAAGAGCTTACAGGGCTCATAGTACAGAGCCTTCTGTAAGCTCTTGGAGGATTGGCTACATCAGGGGTGTATAGGCTTGTTTCAAAACAATTGGACCAGGGGGTCCAATTCTATGAGCCCCAAAAGAAGGTGCCCCTTTCCTTCATTATTTCCTATGGAAGGAAGGCACTTAAAAAGGGGTGCTGTCCCTTTGTCACACCCTTGCTCCTGGCTCTGCCCCCAATGTCTCCTGACTGCACCCCCAAAGTCCCCAGATATTTCTTGAATTGGACTTGGCAACCCTAGGGTGTGTGGCCTAATAGGCAAAGGAGTCCCTGCTACAAAGGAGTCCCTGCACCTCATTTCGTTGCTCTCTTTTTGTTGAGAACAATGACAATAAATTTATCTATCTATCTATCTATCTACAAAAAAAGCCCTGCCGGAGACCTTCCATAGCAGAGAGGGGATTCGAACCTTGGTCTCTGGATCCTAGCGCAGCGCTGTTTCCACTATACCATAATGGTGCCACAATCCAGACCTTCTGATACATTCTTTAACATTAAAAAATGGACCTGAAGAGCAGTTGGATCGGGGCTATAGCTCTGGAAGATCTAACCTCTTTCTCACACGCCCAGGGAAATGCCAATCACCACTTTGGGGTCAGGAAGCAATTTTCTCCAGGCCAGTTTGACAAGGGATCCTGGAGGTTTTTTGCCATCTTTTGAGTATGGAGCAGGGGTCACTGGGGGTGTATGGGAGGGAGGTATTTGTGAATTTCCTGCATTGTGCAGGGGGTTGGACTAGATGGCCCTGGACGTCCCTTCTGACTTTATGATTCTGCATACCCCAAGTAGGTGTCCCAATCCCCAGGTCCCAGCAGGGGATCTCCTGGTTTTACAGGTTTCCCCCCGCCCCCAGCCAGCTGGCCAGCGAGGAAAGCCCGTCCCCCACAGCTCTAGATCTCCGGCAGTTTTAGGGGAAAATGGGGAATTGATCCGCGGGTATCGAGGGCTCTGGAGGGGCTGTTTTTTGAGGTAGAGGCACCACATTTTCAGTATAGCATCTAGTGCCTCTCCCCAAACTATCCCCCAAGTTTCAAAACGATTGGACCAGGGGGTCCAATTCTATGATCCCCCAAAGAAGGTACCCCTATCCTTCATTATTTCCTATGGAAGGAAGGCATTTTAAAAGGTGTGCTGTCCCTTTAAATGTGATGGCCAGAACTCCCTTGGAGTTCAATTATGCTTGTCACACCCTTGATCTTGGATCCACCCCTAATGTCTCCAGGCTCCACCCCCAAAGTCTCCCAGCTCCACCCCCAAAGTCCCCAGATATTTCTTGAATTGAACTTGGCATCCCTAAGCCCAAGTACTTGAAGGGCTGTCCTATAGAGGATGGGGTGGAATTGTCTTCTGTGGCCCCGGAAGGTAGGACCAGAACCAATGGGTTGAAATTCAATCAAAAGAGTTTCCGGCTCAACATGAGGAAGAGCTTCCTGACCGTTAGAGCGGTTCCTCAGTGGAACAGGCTCCCTCGGGAGGTGGTGGGCTCTCCTTCCTTGGAGGTTTTTAAACAGAGGCTAGATGGCCATCTGACAGCAATGAAGATCCTGTGAATTTAAGGGGAGGTGTTTGTGAGTTTCCTGCATTGTGCAGGGTGTTGGACTCGATGACCCTGGAGGTCATCCAACTCTGTGATTCTATATGAACACAAGTGGCAGCAGCACATTGACGCTTGACTGAGCTTCTTATTTACACACAAGTCGCCTGGCTCCATTTCCTTGCTGCCTTGAATGCCATGCCATGCCGAACAGCTTTGCTTCTGCACAGTAGCAACCAATGTTCCCTCTAAGCTGAGTTAGCATGAGTCAGCTCACAGTTTTTATCCTCTGGCTCACGCCTTTTTGTCTTCGCTCAGGAAAAATGGCCCTGGAGCAAACTCATTTATGCAGCAGCTCACCACTTCAATGCCAGTAGCTTACAGAGTTGAGTGTCTGCTCACAAGACGCCACAGCTTAGAGGAAGAATTGGTAGCCACGTGCTCCAAGATCACTAAGTGACTTCAGTAACTGATGCACTTGCAGTGGCTTTCATACCTATGCAGCAGGTGAACTAATTCATCTTATTCAGCCCTTGAATTCATCAGGAGCTCACAGGAGTTCAGCTCCTGAACCTTTCTGATGTCTTCCCTCCTACCATCTTCAAAGTCTCCTGGCTCCACTCCCAAAGTCTTCTGGCTCCACCCCCAAAGTTTCCTGGCTCCACTCCCAAAGTCTCCTGGCTCCATCCCCAAAGTCTCCTGGCTCCACCCCCAAAGTCTCCTGGCTCCATCCCCAAAGTCTCTTGGCTCCACCCCCAAAGCCTCCTGGCTCCACTCCCAAAGTCTCTTGGCTCCATCCCCAAAGTCTCCTGGCTCCTCCCCCAAAGTCTCCTGGCTCCACTCCCAAAGTCTCTTGGCTCCACTCCCAAAGTCTCCTGGCTCCATCCCCAAAGTCTCCTGGCTCCACTCCCAAAGTCTCCTGGCTCCACCCCCAAAGTCTCCTGGCTCCATCCCCAAAGTCCCTTGGCTCCACCCCCAAAGCCTCCTGGCTCCACTCCCAAAGTCTCTTGGCTCCATCCCCAAAGTCTCCTGGCTCCTCCCCCAAAGTCTCCTGGCTCCACTCCCAAAGTCTCCTGGCTCCACTCTCAAAGTCTCCTGGCTCCATCCCCAAAGTCTCCTGGCTCCACTCCCAAAGTCTCCTGGCTCCACCCCCAAAGTCTCCTGGCTCCATCCCCAAAGTCTCTTGGCTCCACCCCCAAAGTCTCCTGGCTCCACTCCCAAAGTCTCTTGGCTCCATCCGCAAAGTCTCCTGGCTCCACTCCCAAAGTCTCCTGGCTCCATCCCCAAAGTCTCCTGGCTCCACTCCCAAAGTCTCCTGGCTCCACCCCCAAAGTCTCCTGGCTCCATCCCCAAAGTCTCTTGGCTCCACCCCCAAAGTCTCCTGGCTCCACTCCCAAAGTCTCTTGGCTCCATCCGCAAAGTCTCCTGGCTCCACTCCCAAAGTCTCCTGGCTCCATCCCCAAAGTCTCCTGGCTCCACTCCCAAAGTCTCCTGGCTCCACCCCCAAAGTCTCCTGGCTCCATCCCCAAAGTCTCTTGGCTCCACCCCCAAAGTCTCCTGGCTCCACTTCCAAAGTCTCCTGGCTCCATCCGCAAAGTCTCCTGGCTCCACCCCCAAAGTCTCCTGGCTCTACTCCCAAAGTCTCCTGGCACCATCCCCAAAGTCTCTTAGCTCCATCCCCAAAGTCTCCTGGCCCCACTCCCAAAGTCTCCTGGCTCCACCCCCAAAGTCTCCTGGCTCCACCCCGAAAGTCCCCAGATATTTTTTTGAATTGGACTTGACAACTCTATATGGTGCTCATACAACCAGGATGGTATTTTTTTTTCAAAAGCAAACTTTTCCTTCCACCAGTTCCACTCTTTCCAAATGAGCCCTGCCAAGATAAGGCTGGCATCATTCCCGAGGGAGCCTGACATGGCATGGCTTGTAAAATGTCCCCCTCGTTTTGTCTCTGAAATGCCGCTGGTGGGAACTCCACGCGGCAAAAACACACCCCAAGAGGCAACACCGTCATATCCCTTTTAAAAGCACAAGTATGTGCCATTTGCGTTCTTTTCAACGCACTTCTCAGAACAAATACGGAGCTGAGATCCATATCCGGTGCCAGTATCATAAAAAAAATGCCATCCACAGACTAAAAAATATTTTGCTTTGCTCAGTTCTTTCCACTGCTGGCAGGAGAGCCGACTACCCAACAGTTCAACCTAGTCCATAGCCAAGTTACTATGAGCGGCAAGCCAAAACGACTCTTTATGATTGCTTGAGGCGAAGTCTGAGCCAAAATGACATTCTGCAATATGATTTTTGCTCAGAGTTCTTTTTCTCCCCACCCCACCCCAATGGTTGCTACTGTTGTTGTTACTCTA
This sequence comes from Heteronotia binoei, assembly GCF_032191835.1. Lineage (NCBI taxonomy): Eukaryota > Metazoa > Chordata > Lepidosauria > Squamata > Gekkonidae > Heteronotia > Heteronotia binoei. The sequence goes on from NC_083230.1 coordinate 113,102,024, forward strand.
GAGCAGGGGTCCCCAACCACCAATCCATGGACCAGTACCAATCCATGGCCTGCTAGCAACTGGGCCGTGGAGCAAGGCCACACCACCTCTTTCGTCCACCTGGGTCCTGGGCTGGCAGAAGGGGCAGCGCTGCTGTGACCTTAGACTACCCCTCGTTCATAGGCTCCCTCTGATCAGCTGATTCGCAAGGGTCTTTAAATGGGAGGGGGAAGCAGACTGGCCGCTTCTGCTACCTGGTGACCTAGCGGGGAGGCGGAAGAAATAGCCCCAGTCTCCCCCCCCTCAATTTAAAGACCCCCATGGAGGCAGAGATGAGGCACGGGTGGGGGGCAGCCTGGGGCGGCAAAAAACCCAGTGCCGCCCACCCCCCACCAGTCCGTAGAAAAATTGTCTTCCACAAAACTGGTCCCTGGTGCCAAAAAGGTTGGGGACCACTGCTCAAGAGCATTTCAACCATCCATCATTAGGCACTATCATCATTGCTTTATTACAGTACGTAACCAGCACAAAACAGGGACAGTGGCTCAGTGGTAGAGCATCTGCTTGGGAAGCAGAAGGTCCCAGGTTCAATCCCTGGCATCTTCAAAAAAGGGTCCAGGCAAATAGGTGTGAAAAACCTCAGCTTGAGACCCTGGAGAACCGCTGCCAGTCTGAGAAGACAATACTGACTTTGATGGACCAAGGGTCTGGTTCAGTATAAGGCAGCTTCATATGTTCATATGTTCAACAGTCCAGACATATTAAAAACCAATATCAAAATATAACCATAATAATGTAAGATTTAGAAGTCAGTGTAAAAATGTAACAATAATGAAGCATTTACAAATAATTAAATAAAATATCTTAGAACCCATAGCACAACTTTATACACTGTTTACAAATTCTGTAGGCTGCTGCTAGATATTTGGCACTATAGGTAGGGGAGAGAAGGCAGAATGCTATAGCCTGATTTCCTCTGATCTCAGAAGCTAGGCAGGACTGGTATTTGGATGGGAGACCACCAAGGTAGACCCTGCATAGGAAGGCAATGAATTGCACACCATCTCTATTTCTTGCTTGCCAGGGGTAATCAGGGGTGGAATTCTAGCAGGAGCTCCTTTGCATATTAGGGCACACACCCCTGATGAATCCAATCCCCCAAGAGCTTACAAAAAAGAGCCTTGTAAGCTCTTGGAGGACTGGCTACATCAGGGGTGTGTGGCCTAATATGCAAAGTAGCTCCTCAGAGAGCCAGTTTGGTGTAATGGTTAAGTGTGTGGACTCTTATCTGGGAGAACCGAGTTTGATTCCCCACTCTTCCACTTGCACCTGCTAGAATGGCCTTGGGTCAGCCATAGCTCTGGCAGAGGTTGTCCTTGAAAGGGCAGCTGCTGTGAGAGCCCTCTCCAGCCCCACCCACCTCACAGGGTGTCTGTTTTGGGGGAGGAAGGTAAAGGAGATTGTGAGCCGCTCTGAGACTCTTCGGAGTGGAGGATGGGATATAAATCCAATATCATCATCATCATCATCATCATCATCATCATCATCATCATCATCATCCTCCTCCTCCTCTTCATCATCATCTTCATCATCATCATCACCACCATAATCTTCTTCTTCATCATCATCTTCATCATCATCTTCTTCACCATCACCATCATCTTCTTCTTCATCATCATCATCTTCTTCATCATCATCTTCTTCTTGCTAGAATTCCACGCCAGCGGTAATTATATGTCAGGTAAGGCAAACCACCCCATAAAAAGTCTGCCGTGCCAACGTGAAAGCAACGTCACCCCAGAGTTGGAAACGACTGGTGCTTGCATAGGGGACTACCTTTACCTTTTTAAGACTTGATGGCACTTGGGTGTATACATACCATAGCTAGGGAGCCTTCAAGTATCTTCTCGTGCAGCAATGTATCATAGAATCACAGAGTTGGAAGGGGCCATACTTGGATGGGAGACCACCAAGGTAGACCTTGCATAGGAAGTCAATGAATTGCACACCATCTCTATTGCTTGCTTGCCTGGGGTAATCACCTAGTCCAATCTCCTGCTCAATGCAGGATCAGCCTAGAGCATCCCTGACAAGAGTTCGTCCAGCCGCTGCTACCAGTGATGGGGAGCTCACCGCCTTCCTTGTTAGCTGATTCCACCGTTGAACAACTCTTACGGTAAAAAAGTTTTCCCTAATATCTAGCCAGTGCCTTCCCATACTTAATTTAGTCCTATTATTGCAAGTCTTCTTCTCCCCTGCCCTCCTCTAAGCGACAGCCCTTCAGATACTCATAGAGAGCAATCATGTCCCCCCTCTACTTTCTCTTCTCCAGACTGAACATCCCTGCATCCCTCAGACTTTCCTCCTAGGGCTTGTTCTCCAGGCCCCTGATCAACCTCATTACTCTCCTCTGCATCCACTCCATTCTGTCCACATCCTTCATGAAGCGAGGCCTCCAGGTGCAGCCTGACCAATGCAATGTACAGTGGGACTATGACATATTGTGACTTGGATGTTATTCCCGGGGGTGGAATTCTAGCAGGAGCTCCTTTGCTTATTAGGCCACACACCCTTGATGTAGCCAATCCTCCTGGAGCTTTCAGGAGGCCCTGTAAGAAGAGCCCTGTAAGGAATTCTAGCAGGACCTCTTTTGCCTATTAGGGCACTCACCCCTGATGTAGCCAATCCTCCTGGAACTTTCAATAGGCCCTGTGCTAAGAGCCCTGTAAGGAATTCTAGCAGGACCTCCTTTGCCTATTAGGCCACACACCCCTGATGTAGCCAGTCCTCCAAGAGCTTACAAAAAAGAGCCCTGTAAGCTCTTGGAGAATTGGCTACATCAGGGGTGTGTGGCCTAATATGCAAAGGAGCACCTGCTAGAATTCCACCCCTGGTTATGCCTTTGTTGATACATCCCAAGATCGCAGTAGCCTTTTAAAACTTTTCATATTTAACTTACAACCCACCTGTACCCCAAGATCTTGTTCAACACGCTGCTACCCAGAAGTGTATCTCCCATCCAGTTTGTGTGCTCCCATGAGCACTATGATATGTACTGACACATTTCCTGATGCCCACTGAATGTTTTTAGCAAGTGGGTGGGGCCAGGTGGGACTTTTGCCCAACAAGTCTTCTAATTGGTTCCTGGAAATTTGATCGACTGTGACATTTTTAAAAAAAATTGCTTTGTCAGCAGCTGTCCCCGCAACACAAGGACCTTCACTGTGTGACTGAAGTTAACCTGCAGCAGCCATTTTGTGTCTGGCTCCTCCTCCTGCAGTAGCCATTTCGTGGCTGCTCCCACCACATTGTGTCAGAATTCCATAGGTGCCCGACAGACTCTGTTCTAGAGTGACCCACCTGATCTAACTGGAGAAAGTAATAGCTATTAGATTCTGCAGACATGGGATTGGAAAAATGGCATGAGTCACCGCCAATGCTGCCAAATGCACGGTAGCCAGGATTTTTTCTTTGGGGGGAGTAGGCTTCCCAATCCCCAGGTCCCAGAGGGGGATCCCCCGGTTTTACAGGCTTCCCCCCTCCCCCAGCCAGCTGGCCAGCGGGGGAAGCCCCGCCCCCAGAGCCATCATGCACCTCTATGAACGATTCCCATAGGGAATGATGGGGAATTGATCCACGGGTATCGGGGGCTCTGGGGGGGGCTGTTTTTTGAGATAGAGGCACCAAATTTTCAGTATAGCATCTAGTGCCCCTCCCCAAAATACCTCCCAAGTTTCAAAAAGATTGGACCAGGGGGTCCAATTCTATGAGCCCCAAAAGAAGGTGCCCCTATCCTTCATTATTTCCTATGGAAGGAAGGCATTTAAAAATTTGTGCAGTCCCTTTAAATGTGATGGCCAGAACTCCCTTGAAGTTCAATTATGCTTGTCACACCCTTGCTCTCGGCTCCGCCCCCAATGTCTCCTGGCTCCACCCCCAAAGACTCCTGGCTCCACCCCCAAAGTCCCCAGATATTTCTTAAATTGGACTTGGCAACCCTAGGGGGGAGGCAGGGCTGGATTAACAGTTAGGCCAACTAGGCACTGGCCTTTGGGCCCCCACACCTTTAGGGGCCCCGGGTTGGCTCCCCGCCCCAGTTTCCCCCTTGCTTCCAGCCCTCCCAGCCTGCACACACAGCCAGCAACTGAGCCGCTCTTTGCCTGACTTGCCTGCTGTAGCTGATGCTGGTGTCATCGCCAAGTTTGCCTCTCTCTGCCTCTCCCCCACAGCTTTGTCAAAGTGGCTTTTGAGAAGGCGCCTGCAGGAGGGGCCGTAGGCAGCAGGGTGGCCACTCCAATTCTGAGATAATTTGTGAGGGGGCCCCCAAGATTTTGACTGCCTAGGGCAGGGGTGGCCAATGGTAGCTCTCCAGATGTTTTTTTGCCTACAACTCCCATCAGCCCCAACCATTGGCCATGCTGGCTGGGGCTGATGGGAGTTGTAGGCAAAAAACATCTGGAGAGCTACCGTTGGCTACCTCTGGCCTAGGGGCCTCCACAGGGTTTAATCTGGCCTTGGGGGGAGGGAAGGCAGGGGGCAGTTTAGTATCGTGGAGCTTACTTCTGAGGAAACCTGCTAAGAGGATCAGGCCGCCCAAAGGAATGGAGAAGCGACTGAGCAGCCGAGGTGTGTTTGTTCCAGGTTAGGGCTCACAAACAAACATTTATAGAAAACTTTGTATTAGTTTTACTTGTGGCAAAATGTGTTCTACTTTGCAGGTTTTGATTGTTCAAAACTGTCACCGTCATATTTTTAGAAGTTCTTCTATTGTTGTTGTTGTTTTTGTTATCATCATCATTCAGTCCCAGGGTCGGGCTCTGGAAGATTTAGCATACAACAGACAGAAGGGCATAAATCAATTTCTCTCCCACCTCACCCAACAACACTTTAGAAATGCTAATGACTTCCCTAGCCAGAGACAGTGAAATCGTCACTTCATACCTCCAGCTAGAAGCTGACAGCAGGGAAATGAAAACAGCTTTTACCTACGAAAGGGATTTTTTCCCTCAGTCTCTGTCTCTTCCACCAGAGCACAATCTGTGAAGGGTGGGGAGAGGCATTGCAACCTCTTGGCCATTAGTCTGGCTGCTAACTTTTGGAACAATGGCTTTAATAATTACTGAAACAAAACATGTATTTCAAGGTGAAAACTGAACATCATGCAGATTCACTGTAGCTACCAAAAATATTTCATATTCTAGAGATTTGCACTGCTTTCTTTAAGAGAACTAAAGCTTACTGTTCTGGCTACATGGTGGTGAAAAGTGCCATCAAGTCACAGCTAACTTATGGTGACCCCCATGGGTCGTTTTGTAGAAAAATAGGGGGTGGAGATTATTAGCCTAATTCATTAGCATATGCCAACCCCCCACCAGCCAAAAGCAACCCGATGCAAGAAAGGAGAGACCTGGGCGAGCGAGGCCTGCTTGGGCTGACTAGAGATCCAGCCAGCCCAAGCAGGCCTCGCTTACCTGGGGCTGTCCTTGACCACCGCCCCAAGTCAAAAGGCCAGCAACCACCAGCTGCCCAAGATCACATAAGAAGTGGAGAAAGGGTAGTGTGGGTTACTCTAGGGGTTAATGAGGGCTGTTGGGGGTGTGGCAAAACTCCTGGTGGGTGGGTGGCTGCCTGCTCTCCTAATCCAGGGATTGTTATGCAGCTGCACCTACTATTCAATGGACAAGGTAGGTGGGGAGGAAGAGGGGGAACCATCAGAAAGGTTGAGGAGCTGTGTTCCTGTGAGCTCCTGCTGAATTCAAGGCCTGGTGACCCTGTAGGGTTTTCAAGGCAAGAAACATTCAGAGGTGGTTCACCACTGCCAGCCTCTGCATAGCCACCCTGGTATTCCTTGCACATTCTGGGTGATGAATGACAAATTACACCCGCATCATTCATTAACAGGAGTTGTCTGGCCAACTCCTCCTTACACAACACCCTGCGAATCGGCCTCTTTGTCTCCCAGAAGAAAAGAAACCAATGTTATGACACCCCTGACAAACCATCCATTCAAAATGATATAAACGAGTCATCACCAAAAGGGCTCGTCGATATGATTTCTTTTTTCCCCTTGTGGGACTGCCCATCTGGCTTGTTGCTTCAGTAGCCTCCAGATTATTATTTTTTTTTAAAGCATCATCATCAGGGCTTTCTTTGCAGCAGGGACTCCTTTGCATATTAGGCCACACACCCCTGATGTAGCCAATCCTTCAAGAGCTTCCAGGGCTCTTCTTCCTACTGTAAGCTCATGGTGGATTGGCTACATCAGGGTTGTGTGGCCTAATATGCAAAGGAGTCCCTGCTGCGAAGAAAGCCCTGATGATGATGCTAATATGCAAAGGAATTTCTGCTACAAAAAAAAAAGCCCTGACCAATTATGTTTTGTAAAGGAAGGAAGGAAGGATAGAAAGAAAGTAACTTTAAAATGCATGCTCCAAGCCGCTGGTTGGCTTGGCTTGGAGAAGTGATTTAAAGAGAAATGCCTGCTCCAAAGCAGCCAGTGGAGTGGCGAGGGCTTCAAGAGCCACATCATATGTGTGAAAGAGCCACATGTGGATCCTGAACCACAGTTTGGCCACCCCTGCTTTAGAGTAGAAGCAGAACAGGCTCTTTACTAATGCATTTTGCCATTGGGGGAAAAAATGGCTATTCTCTTACCAAGGGAATATTGTGCGACAAGCCCAAATAGATAACGGAGGCTGTCGCTAAATGGCTTTTGTCGGAATCAAATTTAGCGCCACAGACATTTGAAGTTTCATTGTCTGCGCGACGTTCCCCATTAATATCCGCTTGCATTAACATAAAGCAATTATTGAGCAATTTTAAAGAGGAGAAAACAGTAGCTCAGCAATAATGAAACTAATGACTAATACCGTCAAATTAATATTTATAATATGCCACAACATTAACGGCGGAATTATCCCGTTTTATGTGTCTATCGGCTCTTGGGGTTGCTCAAGCAAAGAGTGGCGATATTTTGCATAATGCCCACACCAAGTCTATTATTTTCAAAATTATTTCTGCCCTTAAGTAAAAGGCTGTTTTGGGAACCCACTACAGAAAAAAAAAGAGAAGAAAATTATCTGGTAGTCATCTAATCCTTTAGACTAGAACCTTTTATGTTGGGGACAGAGTGTCTTTCTGAGGGCTTTTCTTGTAGCAGGAACTCCTTCGCATATTAAGGCACACACCCCTGATGTAGCCAATCCTCCTGGAGCTTACAGTAGGCCATGTACGAAGAGCCTTGTAAGGAATTCTAGCAGGACCTCCTTTGCCTATTAGGCCACACACCCCTGATGTAGCCAGTCCTCCTGGAGCTTCCAGTAGGCCCTGTACGAAGAGCCTTGTAAGGAATTCTAGCAGGACCTCCTTTGCCTATTAGGCCACACACCCCTGATGTAGCCAATCCTCCTGGAGCTCACAGTAGGCCCTGTACGAAGAGCCCTGTAAGGAATTCTAGCAGGACCTCCTTTGCCTATTAGGCCACCCACCCCCGATGTAGCCAATCCTTCTGGAGCTTACAGTAGGCTCTGTATTAAAAGCCCTGTAAGCTCTTGGAGGATTGGCTACATCAGGGGTGTGTGGCCTAATATGCAATTTAGTTCCTGCTACAAGAAATGCCCTGGTCTTTCTTTTCCTTAGGCCTGAGGACTTCAGAGGAGTGACGTTCTTGCTCTGTCACTCCAGGAGCATATAAAATTATCACTCAGCTGGCTCTGCTTTAGAGAGTGTTGACAACTTGACACACCATATAAGTAACACATAATCAATGAAGGTGTTGCTTGAACCTTCAGTAAATGTTGTGTACTTGTGAGCCCCATGGGTAGAAGCTGGGATATTATGGAAGCAACCACAGGACTGACAGCTGCTGCACAAACCCAGATATGTAAAGAGAATTGCAATAAGACTTCGAAGACTTTTTTTTAAAAAAGGTGTTATCTCTCTTGGAATACGCTCACAGAGGCCCTGGAAACAATCAATGAAAATTCAGAAGACCCCACAAATAGGGTTGCCAACCTCTAGGTGAGACATGAAGATCTCCTGGAATTACAGCTGATCTCCAGGCAACAGATATCAGTTCCCCTGGAGAAAATGGCTTCTTTGGAGGGTGGTCCCTATGGCATTATACCCCCTAGAGGCCTTGCCCAAGGCTTTTTTTGTAGCAAGAACTCCTTTGCGTATTAAGCCATAGACCCCGATGTATAGGGTTGCCAAGTCCAATTCAAGAAATATCTGGGGACTTTGGGGGTGGAGCCAGGAGACTTTGGGGGTGGAGCCAGGAGACATCAGGGGTGGAGCCAAGATCAAGGCTGTGGCAAGCATAATTGAACACCAATAACAAACTAAGAGGAACGTATCCTCCATGACAATGCACAGACCAGCTTATGCAGGACCCTCAAACAATCAATTACCACCATGCTTGACATTGGGAGGTATGCCAAGTATGCCAAAGCGGTCGCCATCACCTTCCCCCGCCTGAATACGGCCAGCTGTTTCTTGGGAGGGAGGGAGCCCCCTTCACTGCGCGAGGAGTTGCCAGGCCCACAGGCTCGAAGGCGCAGCAAAGCAGCCCCACACAAGGCGCCTCTTCCAAGCCCCTGCCGCCTCCCGGCCGAGCCGCCACCTGCTGCTCCTCCCCACCCACCCCCAGGGCCCGGCGGAGCATCCCAGCAGTAGGCCCAGGCGGGTGCCCCAGCGGCAGCAGGCCGCGCAAGGCCCTCCTCCACCTCCGGGCCGCCGGGCGCCTTTGCGCACCTGGTTGGGAAAGCAGCAGCAGCAGCTGCATCGTTCCGTCGCCCCCGCGGCCCTGCTGGGCCTCTCCCTGCCTGCCTGGCTGCCTGCAAGCGGTGAGTAGGGGGCGGCGCAGACAGAGCAGGTGACAAGGAGGGTGGCCAGGAGCGTGGCGAGCCGCGAGTCTGGGTCCTAAAAGGACCCAGATTCGCGGCTCGCCACGCTCCTGGTCTGCCTGCAGCCTCCCCTTCTCTGATTTTAACATCAGAGGCGGAGCGGGTGACGCCGCTGCACTGCCGCCTCTTCTCCGTAGCTGCTCCTCCAAGATGGGCTCAGGCTGAGCCCATCTCGGAGGAGCAGCTACGGAGAAGAGGCGGCAGCCGCGCAGCGGCATCGCCCGCTCCAAGAAGGGGGGGGGGCTCCCCATGCTCCCTGGTGCTGTTTCCCCCTCCCCCTGCTTCCATTTTTGGGGGGAGCGGGGGAAGAGGCTGGAAAACCTGGGGTCCCCCGCCAGGGCGGGAGGGTTGGGACCCCTACCGATGTAGGCAGTCCTACTGGAGCTCACAGGGCTCGTAGTAAAGGGCCCACTGTAAGCTCCAGGAGGATTGGCTACATCAGGAGTATGTGGCCTAATATGCAAAGGAGTTCCTGCTACAAAAAAAGCCCTGCCCATCCCCAAACCCCATTCTGCCTAGGCTCCACCCCTCAAATCTCTAGGAATTTCCCAACCTGGAGTTCACAATTCTATCAAACTAAGTTGCTTTCAATACCAAGTGCTCTCACACCAATTACCTATTCACCTGGGAAGGGTGAGCAATGGATCTACCCCCCCCCCCCCAAAAAAAAAATCACAGTTCACTGCATGCATGCAAAACAAAATTGCTTTCCTAACAAAGAATGACAGAGGGTTATAAAATAGTGCATTTGGCGGGGGAAAGTGAGGACTCATTTTTCCCTCTCTCATAATATTAGAACTTGGAGAAACCCAATGAAATGGATGGATAATTGCAAGGCTTTTTTTGTAGTAGGAACTCCAGTTTGGGGTAGTGGTGAAGTGTGCGGACTCTTATCTGGGAGAACCAGATTTGATTCCCCACTCCTCCACTTTCTCTTGCTGGAATGGCCTTGGGTCAGCCATAGCTCTCGTAGGAGTTGTCCTTGAAAGGGCAGCTGCTGCAAGAGTTCTCTCAGCCTCACCCACCTCACAGGCAGTGTTCCCTCTAAGCTGAGTTAGCGTGAGCTAGCTCACAGATTTGTAGCCTCCAGCTCACACATTTTTGTCTTAGCTCTGGAAGGATGACCACAGAGCACACTAATTTATGCAGCCGTTCACCACTCTAATGCCAATAGCTCACAACTTTAATGCCAGTAGCTCATGAAGTAGAATTTTTGCTCACAAGACTCTGCAGCTTAAAGGTAACATTGCTCACAGGGTGTCTGTTGTGTGGGGGGGAAAGGTAAAGGAGATTGTGATCTATCACATTCTCAGGGTGCAGGCAGGCAGGAGTCCAAAGCAGTCCAAGGTCAAAGTCCAGGAAGTCAAGCAGGTCAGGAATCAGGAAGGAGCATGGATGCAAGTTAGAGAATAGACTTGTTGCTTCCACAAAGACACCAGGTCCTGGGTGGGAGCTATATGGGAGCCTCAGTCAGCCTGCTCCCTGGGTGGCAGCGACTCTGCTGGAACTCAGGGCTGAGAGAACTGAAGCATCAGTGTGCCTCATGTCTTGGCTCTGAAAGTTCTTTCCAGAGCCTGCTTCAAACTCTTGAGATGGGAGGGGGTGAGCTTGAAGGAGATTGATCGTCAACAGCTGACACTGGTGCTTGGAGAGTGATTGATGGGCCAGCTGCTGTTTGTTCAGCTGAGGAACTGGTTGGCAACTCTTCGAGGTCTGTTAACCCTTCCAGCTCCTCCTCGTCAGGGCTCATGACATGACCGCTCTGAGACTCTGAGATTCAAAGTATAGGGAGGGTCAGCTTGCCAATCCCCAGGTCCCAGCTGCGGTTCTCCTGCTTTCCCAGGCTCCTTCCCATTCCCAGTCAGCTGGCCGATGGGGGGAAGCCCCGCCCCCATAGCCCCCATGTGCCTTTCCACCTCCGGAGGCTTCAGACTCCACTTGGAAAGGCTTCCTCTTGGGATGGTGTGTCTGTGTCTTTAAGGCTGAATGGGGAATAGGCAGAACAACATGGCTGCTCCCAGTGGCTGTGAAAGCAGCCCAAACCCTTTGTTGGTTGCACAATCTTTTCAGAGGTCGTTTGCATAGGAAAGGGAAACTTGAGCCTTTGGTTGCTCTGTGTTACTTTGAAGAAGTTGGAAGTTCAGCAACTCATGAGTAGAGATGCCAATCCCCAGGTGGGAGCAGGCCCTCCCCCACTTCAGAGTCGTCAGAAACGGGGGCAGTGGGCGGGGAGGGAAATGTCTGCTGGGCACTTCATTATTCCCTGTGGAGATTGATCCCCATAGGGTATAATGGAGAATCGATCTGGGAGTATCTGGGGCTCTGGAGGAGCTGTTATTTGAAGTAGAGGCACTGAATTTTCAGCATAGCATCCGATGACTCTCCGCAAAATGCTCTCCAGGTTTCAAAAAGATTGGATCAGGGGGGTCCAATTCTATGAACCTCAAAATAAGGTGCCCCTATCCTTCATTATTTCTAATGTAGGGATGGCATTTACAAGGTGTGCGGTCCCTTTAAATGTGATGGTCAGAACTCCCTTTGGAGTTCAATTGTGCTTGTCACAACTTTGCTTATGGCTCCACCCCCAAAGTCTCCAGGATCCTCCGCCAAAATCCCCAGATATTTCTTGAATTGGACTTGGCAACCCTAAGGGCGGGATATAAATCCAATATCATCTTCTTCATATTAAGCCACACACCCTTGATGTAGCCAATCCTCCAAGAGCTTACAGGGCTCTTTGTACAGGGCCTACTGCAAGCTCCAGGAGGATTGGCTACATAAAGGGTGTGTGGTTTAATATGCAAAGGAGTTCCTGCTATAAAAAAACCCCATGTTTTCCCCAAAAATCTGGGCAGCATTGGCCTTTGTTCCTTGCTTGTAACTGAAGGTATCCAGTTAGTCACTGTGTGAAACAGAATTCTGAACTAGATGGACCATTGGCCTGAATCGGACAAAGGAAGCACCAATACACACACTATGTATTTGTACATGCTGTCCCCCCTCCATCTAGGGAAGTGTGTGAAGAAGCCATATCCACACAACCAGAGCAAATGTATACTTTCAGACAGATATCAAGTGCCATGCTAATCACGTCATCCAAGACGTCCCTGTAAAACAAGACGGTATAAACAGACTGAATTATTTGCACGCTGCAATAGAATGCATACAAAACAATTCGCTGATTAAAGGAAGATACATTCAAAATACTGGCAAAGGCATATGTTTCGGTGGTTCATTATTCACAAATATATATAAATATTGCTTTAGAAGTGCTTTGTGTAAACAACTATGTATATGTTGGAAGTGAGCACAGTCTGATTTTACGAAGAATTCGCAGTATGTGTACATTAATATAATTGTGATTATTTATTTATACATTTGGGCATTACCGATAGACTTCAGTGTAACAGATGGCTTCACATTTATATGAGTATACACACAAACACAACACTAATGGTAGATTCAGGTGGCTAGCCATGTTGTTCTGAAGCAGCAGAACAAAGATTGCAGTTGCACCTTGAAGACCAACAGGGTTTAATACTAAGCATGAGTTTTTGTGTGCATGGACACTTCTTCAGATACATACTGCTTACTTCTAGGGCTTTTTTGTAGCAGGAACTCCTTTGCATATTAGGCCACACGCCCCTGATGTAGCCAATCCTCCGAGAGCTTACAGTAAACCCTGTACTGAGAGCCCTGAAAGCTCTCGAAGGATTGGCTGCATCAGGGGTGTGTGTGTGGCCTAATATGCAAAGGCATTCCTGCTAAAAACAAAGCCCTGCTTACTGCTATCAGATAATGCCCATTGATTTGTTAAAAGAAGGAGATGACAAAGAGGGACTGAATAACGTACAACGTTGCTTGGTCACTCACTGGTTCGGTTGGCGGCCTTTCCACTGGTTAGTTAGCACCACCGAACATCTGTGCTTGGATGAGAACTTGAAGAAAGTCAATACACCTGCTACTGTACTGTAGGATGAGGTGACTCAGGGGTGGAATTCTAGCAGGGGCTCCTTCGCATATTAGGCCACACATTCCTGATGTAGCGAATCCTCCAAGAGCTTACAAAAAAGAGCCTTGTAAGCTCTTGGAGGATTGGCTACATCAGAGGGGTGTGGCCTAATTCTACCCATGAGGTGACTGAATATTTATTTATTTATTTATTTATTTAATTTGTAATTTATATCCCGCCCTTCCCACCAGGTGGCTCAGGGCGGCTTACAACATAATAAAATCTAACATAAGAGTATAAAATTAAGCATAAAAGTTTAAACATTTCACAAACATAGTTAAAATCTAAACATTTCACACAGTTATCTACTTAAAACATTAGGAACATACAGCGATCTTACAAACTACACTCAGTTTCAAGTTTCAGTGCCGGTTAGTTGTGAGCCAGCCGGAAGAGGGTCTTACAGGCCCTGCGGAATTGAGCAAGGTCCCGCAGGGCCCTTACCTCTTCCGGCAGCTGGTTCCACCAGGAAGGGGCCATTAAATATAAAAATTTAATAAGCATGGACTCCAGATCATACTCTGCATGAAATTTATGTTGCTGTTCTGAAAGTCATGATGAAATTCACATAAATCCAAGTGCATGTTGGTTGCTCTGAGAATTGTTTGTGCAGGGAATGTTTCTTTTTGAATGAACATTTTTGGTTACTCTTTTGAAACTTGTTTGTGTTCCTCTATATAGGGAACATAGTCTCAATGCGGAAGTGCTACTTAAGTGTGTTCTGCTTTAATCTTTGTGTTGTGTCCTAGGCTCAAATGGGAGAACTGTTACTTTTGGAGGGAACTGTTACTTTTGGAGGGAAGCTGAACAAGCCAAAGCTTGTACTCCACACCAGGGTTCCAGAGAAGGCCTAAGCGTGCCCAATCAGGGGAAGGATTGAAACATAAGTAGCCAATCAACATCTAGGCTCATACTGTACCCTGATAGGCCCTTAGGCCCCTGGAAATAGCCAATCCATGTACATAGTTAAGGACCAATCAGAAGGGGGCAAGAATTGTATAAAGGAGCGGGAGGTTTGAATAGAGCTCAGTCTGTGTTTGTGTTCCTGAAGTAAAGCTTGCTGAAATCACTCTCCGACTCTGGTCTCTTACTGCGCCAACCCCAGTACTTTACACTTTGTGAACATTTCACAATTGTTGAATTTGTATATATTATACCTGAAATATGAATATGTTAGCATAGAGTTTACTGTTATAGAAGAGGACAGGTCCTCTTGTGGATCAAAAACTGGCTGAGTAATAGGAAGCAGAGAGTGAGTATAAATGGGCAGTCTTCGCAGTGGAGAACAGTAAGCAGTGGGGTGCCGCAGGGCTCTGTACTGGGTCCCATGCTCTTTAACTTGTTCATAAATGATTTAGAGTTGGGAGTGAGCAGTGAAGTGGCCAAGTTTGCGGATGACACTAAATTGTTCAGGGTGGTGAGAACCAGAGAGGATTGTGAGGAACTCCAAAGGGATCTGTTGAGGCTGGGTGAGTGGGCATCAACGTGGCAGATGCGGTTCAATGTGGCCAAGTGCAAAGTAATGCACATTGGGGCCAAGAATCCCAGCTACAAATACTAGTTGATGGGGCGTGAACTGGCAGAGACTGACCAAGAGAAAGATCTTGGGGTCGTGGTAGATAACTCACTGAAAATGTCAAGACAGTGTGCGTTTGCAATAAAAAAGGCCAACACCATGCTGGGAATTATTAGGAAGGGAATTGAAAACAAATCAGCCAGTATCATAATGCCCCTGTATAAATCGATGGTGCGGTCTCATTTGGAGTACTGTGTGCAGTTCTGGTCGCCGCACCTAAAAAGGATATTATAGCATTGGAGAAAGTCCAGAGAAGGGCAACTAGAATGATTAAAGGGCTGGAGCACTTTCCCTATGAGGAAAGGTTGAAATGCTTGGGACTCTTTAGCTTGGAGAAACATCGACTGCGGGGTGACATGATAGAGGTTTACAAGATAATGCATGGGATGGAGAAAGTAGAGAAAGAAGTACTTTTCTCCCTTTCTCACAATACAAGAACTCGTGGGCATTCGATGAAATTGCTGAGCAGACAGGTTAAAACGGATAAAAGGAAGTACTTCTTCACCCAAAGGGTGATTAACATGTGGAATTCACTGCCACAGGAGGTGGTGGCGGCCACAAGTATAGCCACCTTCAAGAAGGGTTTAGATAAAAATATGGAGCACAGGTCCATCAGTGGCTATTAGCCACAGTGTATGTGTGTATATAAAATTTTTTGCCACTGTGTGACACAGAGTGTTGGACTGGATGGGCCGTTGGCCTGATCCAACATGGCTTCTCTTATGTTCTTATGTTCTTAAATACAAGCAGATAACTGAGTATTTGTTCGAATAACTTTACTATATTTGTTCGAATAACTTTATTATATAAAAGGTAAAGGTACAAAAAGTGCAAAGCACCAGTCATTTCCGACTCTGGGGTGACGTCGCATCACAACGTTTTCACGGCAGACTTTTTTACAGGGTGGTTTGCCCTTGCCTCCCCCAGTCACCTACGCTTTCTCCCCAGCAAGCTGGGTACTCATTTTACCAACCTCGGAAGGATGGAAAGCTGAGCCAACCTTGAGCCGGCTACTTGAACCCAGCTTCCGCAGGGATTGAACTCAGGCCGTGAGCAGAGAGCTTGGACTGCAGTACTGCAGCTTTACCACGCTGCGCCACAGGACTCCTACACTATACAGGGCTCCTACACTACACTATATACACAGGACTCCTACACTACACTATATACACAGTGTTTATTCTCCAGGTAGTGGCTGGAGATCTCTTGGGATTACAACTGACCTCTCGGCAATAGAGATCAGTTCCCCCACAGGAAGTTCCTGTTTCAAAGGTGGACTCAATGGCATTAATTCCCACTGAAGTCCCTCCCCTCACTCTCTAGACTCCACCCCCCCCCCCAATCTCCACAAATTTCTCAGTGTGGAGTTGGCAACCCTAGAACCTAGAAGTGCCATTATGAATTTATCTATTGCAGTGGTGGCCAACAGTAGCTCTCCAGATGTTTTTTGCCTACAACTCCCATCAGCCCCAGCCATTGGCCATGCTGGCTGGGGCTGATGGGAGTTGTAGGCAAAAAACATCTGGAGAGCAACCATTGGCCACACCTGATCTATTGCATTTATTTTGATTTAGTTTGCTCAGCCTCCATTTCTCCCCCTTCCCTTTTCCCTCCCACTACTCATTCAACTAGTGATGGGGGGGGGGGGAGGAGACATGTCAACGGGAGGTCTGTCACTGTACTGAGTAAACTGGGGACCCTAATGCATGTACAGCTGAATGTGTGATTGGAACCACCAGGGCTTTTTTTGTAGCAGGAACTCCTTTGCATATTAGGCAGGGGTGGAATTCTACCAGGAGCTCATTTGCATATCAGGCCACACACCCCTGATGTAGCCAATCCTCCAAGAGCCTACAGGGCTCTTTTTTGTAAGCTCTTGGAGGATTAGCTACATCAGGGGTGTGTGGCCTAATATGCAAAGGAACTCCTGCTAGAATTCCACCCCTGATATTAGGCCACACACCCCTGATGTAGCCAATCCTCCTGGAGCTTACAGTAGGCCCTGTAAGAAGAGCCCTGTAAGCTCCTGGAGGATTGGCTACATCGGGGTGTGTGTGGCCTAATATGCAAAGGAGCTTCTGCTAAAAAAGAAAAAAGCCCTGGGAACCACAGATATATCCAGGTACCAATGTGTGGTTTCATTTGTAAAGTGAACACTCGTTGGCTCTTCCTTGCAAACATACTGTATATATACACTTTCAGGCAGGACGTGTATTCACTGTAATACACAAACTGAGCTATTGGATCCAGGCATTTGAAGGCAGTTCTGTAAGTACCAGGGTGACTTCTCTGAGTCTTGCTTTTTATTGGTTTATTTAGATTTTTAGGCTGCCCTCTCCTGCAAGCAGGGCTCAGGACAGCTTACAACACAAGAGTCATGCAATAAATAGCTAAAAGTTAAAATGAAACAACAAAATACACTGTACATATACTGATAATTGTGTTGGTTCCAAGGTGGCAAAAAAAGTGTCAGGTTTAACAGGCCTCCCGGGAGGGGTTTACAGAGAGCCAGTTTGGTGTAGTGGTTAAGTGTACAGAGTCTTATCTGGGAGAACCGGGTTTGCTTCCTCACTCCTCCACTTGCAGCTGTTGGAATGGCCTTGGGTCAGCCACAAGTTCTCTCAAGACTGTTCTGCTCAAAAGCAGTTCTGGGAGAGCTCTCTCAGCTCCGCCTACCTCACAGAGTTTCTGTTGTGGGGAGAGGAAGGAAAAGGAGATTTGTAAGCACTCAACTGAATGCCTGGTGGAACACCTCTGCTTTGCACACCCCATGTGACAAATCCCACAGGGCATGGATGTTCCCTGGCACAGAGTTCCATCAAGTAGGGGCCAAGACCAAGAAAACCCTGGCCCTGGTTGAGGACAGTCAGATCTCTCATGAGCCAGGAGCCATCAAGAGGTTCTCACTTTCTGGGTGAAACACTCTTCTGGGAGCATACTGAGAGAGGCAGTCCAGAAGGTATGTGGGTCCCTGACCTCTCTCTCTCGGCTTGACTTCGCGAACAAAGATTTAAGAAGGGTGCAGTAGTCCACGTCTGCTGCAGGCTTGCTGGTGGCTGACAAGACCAATGCGGGACAGGCAGATCCGGCCACAGTGGCTGCAGGGAAAAGTCTGATTTGGGGTTGGTGCTGTAGCAGTGCGATTCTTCCTCAATCTCCTTTTGTCCTCAAGACCAGCTATGCGTGTGTTCTCAAAGGAAGAGACAGCCTGGTGGATGGTGTGCCTCCATGCTTTGCGATCTGAGGCTAGGTCAGACCACTGGTGATGGTTGATGCGACAGGTGCCAAGGGATTTCTTCAAGGAGTCCTTGTACCTCTTCTTTGGTGCCCCTCTATTTCGATGGCCGGTGGAAAGTTCGCCATACAGAGCAATCTTGGGAAGGCAGTGGTTTTCCACTAAGGGCATTAAAGGTCAAAACGTTAGAAGATGCACTTTGAGTATACATTTACATATTTAGATTTACAGAATCTTTTTGTGTACGTGTGTGTGTGTGTGAGTCAATTGATGCCATAAAAGTGGCATCAAAAGAAAAAAAAACCCATCAGCAATGAAAATAAGATAGAAGCAACACCAGTGAAAAGAAGAATAATATGAAGATATTGGATTTATCTCTCACCCTTCACTCTGAATCTCAGAGTCTCACAGCGGCTCACAATCTCCTTTACCTTCCTCCCTCACAACAGACACCCTGTGAGGTGGGTAGGGCTGAGAGACCTCTCACAGAAGCTGCACTTTCAAGGACAACTCCTGCGATAGCTATGGCCAACCCAAGGTCATTCCAACAGCTGTAAGTGGAGGAGTGGGGAATCAAACCCGGTTCTCCCAGATAAGAGTCCGCGCACTTAACCACTACACCAAACTATTAGCTCATCCCAAGATGCACAGCTTGTTTACCCATGCATTGGCATCAACCTCGTTAGATAGCAAGAAAATTGCTTTTTTCAGAAAACTGACGTCTGGGTAACATGGGTTTCCTGTGATTGATATTTACAACTAAGCTGGGCTACGATGTGCCCTGTTGAGTGGCAGGGAGGGAAAACTCTGACTCTTTATTCCTTTACTCAAGAAAAATGGATAAGAGAGGTTTGGTAGCATTAATTTGTCTCACTGCTTTTTCACAGAGGGGACCAAAAACTTAGCGAAGGAAGATAAAAATATGGAGCACAGGTCCATCAGTGGCTATTAGCCACAGTGTATGGAGCACAGGTCCATCAGTGGCTATTAGCCACAGTGTATGGAGCACAGGTCCATCAGTGGCTATTAGCCACAGTGTATGTGTGTATATAACATTTTTTGCCACTGTGTGACACAGAGTGTTGGACTTGATGGGCCGTTGGCCTGATCCAACATGGCTTCTCTTATGTTCTTATGTTCTAAGCCATTATGCTTTCCCAGCGAGCCCCTTCTGTCAGCGAGAGTCCTGCTTGACCCGGACCAATTATGTCGAACGCGATCAACACCTCCCCTATTAAATGAAAGAAACGATTTTGTTTGGGGAGCTCTTCTCGACAATGTCATGGTCTGAGGAATATTTATCTCGCCTCTGCCATTCCCCGCTGCTGAAACATCTGTTTCTTTTCTTTTCTTTCTTTCCCTTCCATCAACGTGAAACCTGAAGGGGGGCCCAGAGTTCAAAAGCGATTAGGTTTTATGTCGCTGATGTGTGTTAACAACAAGACAAATTTAACTCATAGGAATATTTGATCCTCAGCCCCCATTTTATGTCGAACCCCTTTTCAGGCGTCCAAAGGGAAGCGGCTTGTGTGAATTGATAAAAGTTGTTGACTGATCTATAGAGACTCACGCCTTCCTTTTCTCCCTCAGGAGGCTCTGAGCTTTGTTAAGCTGACACTCGAGGTTCTTGTTCCCACATGCGGCCTACGGTAGAGTGGTGTTTCTCTTCAATTAAGGAGATTGTCAGACACGATTTCATAAAATCTTCCTTTAGTGCTCACATGGCAGGAGTTCCCTCTAAAGTATTCAATGTCCATCTAGGTGGCATGTTTTAAAAAAAGGAGGAAAGAAGGGAACAGAATTTTCCCCCCACAAAAAACAACCTTTTTTAATTTGAGAAGGGAAATATTTTAATAGAAAAAAGACCTGTAGAGACTAAAGCCTTTTTCACATTTTTCTGTGTATAATATTTTTTTAAAAAACTGTAGCGTCCCTAACATGCTTCCATTTGAGCCTTCATACAGCAGAGAGGACTATTTCAGAGGGGTGGAGGAGAGAAAGGAACTTGATGGATCTCTCCTGATGGATATCTACTCCCTCCAGTGTCAGAGGTAATATGGCTCTTTAAATCAACTGCTGGGGAAGACAAGCGGGATAACACCGCTGCAGCCTTCCTGTTGGTGGGCTTTCTAGCGGTAGCTAGTTGGCTACTGAGCAGCCCAATGGTGCAGAGTGGTAAAGCTGAAGTACTGCAGTCCAAGCTCTCTGCTCACGACCTGAGTTCGATCCTGGTGGAAGCTGGGTTCAGGTAGTCACCTCAAGGTTGACTCAGGCTTCCATCCTTCCACAGTCGGTCAGATGAGTACCCAGCTTGCTGGGGAGAAAGTGTAGATGACTGGGGAAGGCAAGGGCAAACCACCCCGTTAAAAGTCTGCCACGAAAATGTCATGATGCGACGTCACCCCAGAGTTGGAAACGAATGGTGCTTGCACAGGGGACTACCTTTACCTTTAGTTGGCTACTGAGTGAACTGAATGCTGGACTAGATGGGCCTTGGGTCTGATCCAGTAGGGCTCTTCTTATGTTCTTAAACAGACTAACTGTACCTAGTGATGAGACAGCCATTAGTCACAAGTTTGCACTGCTGGTTTTTCACAGATGTTAAAAGGTGCACAAAATGGATTCCTTTTGTTTGTTTTCTGCAGAACAGGAGGAGATTGGATTTGTACCCTGCCCTTCATGCAGAGTCTCAGAGCAGTTTACAATCTCCTTTCCCCTCCGCTCCTCACAACAGACACCTTGTGAAGGAGGTGGAGCTGAGAGGGCTCTGGCAGAAACTGCTTCTGAGAGAACAGGTCTGACAGAGGTTATGATTGACCCAAGGTCACTCCAGCAGTTGCGTGTGAAGGAGCGGGGAATCAAACCCGGTTCTCCCAGATTAGAGTCCACACACTTTACCACTACACCAAACTACCTCTCTTTGGTAGAGAAGAGCCGGAAGTGAAAAGAGATTGGGGTTATGGTCACCACACAGGGAAAAGATGATGATGAAGAAGAATCCAAGAAAGGCATAGGGCCTCCCCCAAACCTGAAAATGGTGATATAAAGATACACACACCCTCATACAGCACAGAGGCCTATTTCTTAGGGGGCAAGGGGCCAGAGAGAAACATGATGAAGATCTAATCATGATGAATATCTACTCCCTCCAGTACCAGAAGTAGTATGCTTCTTTAGTGTAGTGTAGTGTAGAACCAGTTTGTTGTAGTGATTAAGTGTGCGAACTCTTATCTGGGAGAACCGGGTTTGATTCCCCACTCCACCACTTGCATCTGCTGGATTGGGTCAGCCATAGCTCTGGCAGAGGTTGTCCTTGAAAGGGCAGCTGCTGCGAGAGTCCTCTCAGCCCCACCCACCTCCCAGGGTGTCTGTGTGGGGGAGGAAGATAAAGGAGATTGTGAGCCGCTCTGAGACTCTGAGATTTGGGCTGGAGGGTGAGATATAAATCCAATATCTTCTTCTTCTTTAAATCAGTTGCTGGGGACTACAGGCTGGATGGTCCAGCCGGGCTCTTCTTATGTTCTTATATTTTTAGGAGGGTTACAAGAAAAGTAGACTGTGTGAACATTCATCCAAACATGTTTTTTGGGGGAAATGCACTTGCTTTGAAAGCTGGCATTCTTCATCAGTTCTTCCTGAATCGGTGCCAACATTTATTTTGATTCAGAGTTCTAATTTGCAAGGGGAGAAACAACAACAACAAAAAAAGATACTGATCTTAACCAACCAAGCTGGGATTTTCAGTGTCATGAAGCAGCCCAATCTCTCACAGTTGGGAAGCTCTAGCCAGCTTGCGGAACAGAAAGCGCCCATTGCAAACTCATGTTTCTTTGCTGTTTTGCTGACCCTCAGATTTTTGAATTTTTACAAAACCAGCCCAGAACTCCAACTCTGGTGTTGGAGGCTGCATTTCCATCTGGTGCAGTCCGTGTTGAGATTTCCTGTTGACACTTTGCCTGGACTAACGGAGGGCAGCTTTTGCCAGATTGGCGCATATGGCAACCCTTGCCGATGTATGCCGCACCGCTTGCGTCAGCACCTGTAGATCAGTGATTCGGAGCAGCAGCATCAGACCCTGCCGCCATCTGATGAATCTTGGGTGATTTTTTTTTAAAATTAATTGCTTCCCAAAGTTCAGCGACTATTGTCTGCGTCACAGTTGGCGTCAAAGCCCGACTGTCAATCTTGACGGTAGCCTTCTTCAAAAGAACAACGGCAGACGCATATGGAGACTGAACCCCTCGGATAGGGAGATGGCGGGCTTCCACATCGATGGCTAGGAACTTTGGGAGGGCACGGTGGGGAAGCTGGCGCCTTCCCTAAACGGCAAAGGCACGCCCGTCATCAGGGGGGCTACCTTGTGCCAACGCTGATAACCAGTTGTTCTCGCTTATTCTGGGATGGGAAGTCAACCGTCACGCTCAAGAGACTTAAAACCAGCTTAAAACCAAATATAGTTTGCCAAGTTTTGGGCCCAGGCTATTATGTAGCTCTCATTTTGTTATATAGCTCTGGTTTCCACAGCTCTTGTTTGGATGAAACATAACTCTGTCAATAAGTAGCCAGGGCCGGCGCGTGGGAGTCGGCGAACTAGACAATTGCTTAGGGCACCTGCTCCCAGAAGGGGCAGGGGGCAGGTGCCCCCTCCCCGCTTGCACTGACCCTGAGCCTCCCGCTCATTTTTCTCAGCTCTGAGGGATCGGAGGAGCACCCCTAATCTCTCAGAGCTGAAAGAAGAAGACTGCAGATTTATACCCCGCTCTTCTCTCTGAATCAGAGACTCAGAGCGGTTTACAATCTCCTATATCTTCTTCCCCCACAACAGACACCCTGTGAGGTGGGTGGGGCTTACAATCTCCCATATCTTCTCCCCCCACAACAGACACCCTGTGAGGTGGGTGGGGCTTACAATCTCCCATATCTTCTCCCCCCACAACAGACACCCTGTGAGGTGGGTGGGGCTTACAATCTCCCATATCTTCTCCCCCCACAACAGACACCCTGTGAGGTGCGTGGGGCTTACAATCTCCCATATCTTCTCCCCCCACAACAGACACCCTGTGAGGTGGGTGGGGCTTACAATCTCCCATATCTTCTCCCCCCACAACAGACACCCTGTGAGGTGGGTGGGGCTTACAATCTCCCATATCTTCTCCCCCCACAACAGACCCCCTGTGAGGTGCGTGGGGCTTATAATCTCCCATATCTTCTCCCCCCACAACAGACACCCTGTGAGGTGGGTGGGGCTTACAATCTCCCATATCTTCTCCCCCCACAACAGACACCCTGTGAGGTGGGTGGGGCTTACAATCTCCCATATCTTCTTCCCCCACAACAGACACCCTGTGAGGTGGGTGGGGCTTACAATCTCCCATATCTTCTCCCCCCACAACAGACACCCTGTGAGGTGGGTGGGGCTTACAATCTCCCATATCTTCTCCCCCCACAACAGACACCCTGTGAGGTGGGTGGGGCTTACAATCTCCCATATCTTCTCCCCCCACAACAGACACCCTGTGAGGTGGGTGGGGCTTACAATCTCCCATATCTTCTCCCCCCACAACAGACACCCTATGAGGTGGGTGGGGCTTACAATCTCCTATATCTTTTCCCCCCACAACAGACACCCTGTGAGGTAGGTGGGACTTACAATCTCCCATATCTTCTCCCCCCACAACAGACACCCTGTGAGGTGGATGGGGCTGAGAGGGCTCTCAAAGCAGCTGCCCTTTCAAGGACAACCTCTGTCAGAGCTATGGCTGACCCAAGGCCATGCTAGCAGGTGCAAGTGGAGGAGTGGGGAATCAAATCCGGTTCTCCCAGATAAGAGTCCGCACACTTAACTACTACACCAAATGGCGTTTCCCTTCCCCAGCATCCTCCAAGGGTGCTGGGAAAGGGAAGGGTCAAGTGATCTGGTCCTGCTCGGCCTTCCCGCGCTGTGGGAAGGTCAAGTGCAGGGGACGTTTGTGGGGGAAAGTCCCCAGTGCCGGCTCAAATCAGGTCCATGCAAATGGCCCCTCTCAGCCTTCCTGCGCTGCGGGAAGATCAAGCGGGGGGGGGGGACGTTTGCATGGAGGGTTCCTCAAGAGGACTCCTCCGTGCAAACGGCCAGCTGGCCCTGCTCAACCTTCCCACGCTGCGGGAAAATCAAACGGGGGGGGGGATTAGCACGGAGGGCTGCTCAAGAGGAGCCCTCTGTGCAAAAGGGGCCTGATTTGGGCCGGCAATGGGGGCTTTCCCGCACTGGAGTTGGGGGGGGGCGGAGTCTGTCTGGAGCAGCAAACCCCCCACTGCTCACCCTGTAATGGGACAATGGGTTGGTTTCAGCAGGAAGTTCTGGGAAGTTCTGAGGATTTTACCCAGGGTTTCTTTTGTAGCAGGAACTCCTTTTAGAAAAGGAGGCTGAAGTTGGTTCCTTATTCATTCCTTATTTGTGAATACAACCAAAAACACGGAAGAGAGGTTGAAAGCCCTGAACCCCAAAATAAGGTCTGGAACCCCATATATCATACACCCCCACATTCAGGGGACTCTGCCCTTCGAGAAGACATGTGCTGCTTCATGGTCCAATGAGCGGTTCTCATGCCAGCTGCTCCAGAGCAAGGTGCCCCCAGGACACTCAAAGAGGCAGACACTGGGGCCAGGCTATACCCCAAAACAATGTTTGGACCACCCCAAGTGACACATCCCCACACTTGGGACACTGTCCTCTTCAAGAAGACATGCAGAGGTGCCTGGTCCAAACATTCGTTCCGGCGCCAAAAGCTTCCAATTGGGGTGCCACCTAGAAGCCTGTATTTCAAAGGAGCTTTGAATAAGGAACTGTTTTGATTGCTTGTCCTCTGCACCCCAAAATAAAGCATGGACCACGACATGCCATACACCCCCATGTTCAGGGAAGTCTGCCCTTCGAGAGGACATGTGCTCCCTGATGGTCCAATGAGCTGTGCTCGTGCCAGCAGCTCCGGAGCAAGGTGCCCCCAGGACACTGTGATTGCTTCTAAAAAACATTGTTTTGGGGGAGCACTGTAAAGGCCTGTCTTTCATAGTACATTCGATAAAGGAATCTCTCCCAGTGATGTGCCAGCTTGCAGACCCCATAGGGTTAAAGTCCTTTTGGTCCTGAATATGGATTAACAGTCCTCCAAGCTTCAATTCATGGTAAGAAACTAGGGTTGCCAAGTCCAATTCAAGAAATATCTGGGGACTTTGGGGTGGAGCCAGGAGACTTTGGGGGTGGAGCCGGGAGACATTGGGGGTGGAGCCAAGATCAAGGCTGTGACAAGCATCATTGAACTCCAAGGGAGTTCTGGCCATCACGTTTAAAGGGACTGCACATCTTTTTAAATGCCTTCCTTCCATAGGAATTAATGAAGGATAGGGGCACCTTCTTTTTGGGCTCATAGAATTGGACCCCCTGGTCCAATCTTTTTGAAACTTGGAAGGTATTTTGGGGAGAGGCACTAGATGGTATACTGAAAATTTGGTGCCTCTATCTAAAACAAACAGCCCCTCCAGAGCCCCCGATACCCGTAGATCAATTCCCCATCATTCCCTATGGGAATAGTTCATGGAAGTGCATGATGGCTCTGGGGGCGGGGCTTCCCCCGCCGGCCAGCTGGCTGGGGGAGGGGGGAAGCCTGTAAAACCGGGGGATCCCCCTCTGGGACCCGGGGATTGGGAAGCCTATAACAAACTGAGATATCTAAATTTGAATTCATTCTCAGGTTCACAATGATGGACCCATGAGGGCTCAATGGATTCTTACCTCACTTTTGGTGTTTGTACCATACCCAAGTCCCAAACACCATTCTAGTTTGTCATCATTTTGACTGCAAAATAGTGAAATTAACAAACTGAAAGAGCAACTGGTCTGGATAACAATTGCGTGGGACAACAATAAAAGGCGATGAAAGCTGCTGATTGCCCTGTTGCTAGCAAGAAACTTGCACAATTCACATCTGTCTTAGACCTAAGTCACTGACCAATCACATACAAAAACAGCTTTGAGATTAGACCCAAGTGGGTAGCAGTGTCGGTCTGAAGCAGCTGAACAAAGCAGCACCAATTTCGCACTAGACCTTTAATCCTGGGGCGTTTTCGCACAGAGCTTAGCCCGGAGCAACGTCCCTCTTCACCGCGCAGCGTCTGCGCGGATTTCGCACCCACTGCTCTGGAGAATTTGGAAGAGCCGCGAAGTGCCGAGCCTTTTGCGTTGCAAATGTAAACCGCTAAAAACCAGTTTACGTTAGCGACGCAAAAGCCGCGGCTCTTCGCGGCTCTTCCTGGTTCTCCGGAGCAGTGGGTGCGAAATCCGCGCAGACGCTGCGTGGTGAAGAGGGACGTCGCTCCGGGGTAAGCTCTGTGCGGAAACGCCCCTGGTTTAGCCCTGTCCCCAAACTGGCATTCTGCGCTAGAGTCATAGAATCAAATAAACCAACTCTGTGACTCTGTGATTCTATTATTTTAGTGTAGAATGTCTGCTTGGGGACGGAGATAAACCAGGATTAAAGGTCTAGTGCGAAATTGATACAGATGTTGCACCTTTTTGCTCTCGTGTGCTAAAACACACACTTCTTGAGACGAGGGGGTCAGGTACAGTTGGCTGAAATACATGCAATTTGTTGCTGAAGAGGGCCAGCTGATACAGAACTGGGATCACAGTCTGGTGTTAACAGTGTGACAATTTAGAAGACCATTTGGTCCGGATAGCCATAATTGGTAATAAAACTTGCCTGCCAATTGGTGTTTCTGGTGTTTCTAGGTAAATTACAAAAGGACATAGATCCAAGGGGGCAGCCGTAGTGGTCTGAAGTAGCAGAACAAGATAGGAGTCAAGTAGCACCTTTAAGACCAACTTAGTTTTGTGCAGAACGCAAGCTTTTGTGTGCTCTCTTTGCACATCAGATGAGGAATCCGATGCAGTGAGCAGAGTCACGCATAGCTGGTAGGCAGTGGCTCAGA
The DNA here is from genome assembly GCF_032191835.1 of Heteronotia binoei. NCBI lineage: Eukaryota > Metazoa > Chordata > Lepidosauria > Squamata > Gekkonidae > Heteronotia > Heteronotia binoei. The sequence goes on from NC_083230.1 coordinate 113,128,696, forward strand.
GTGCAAAAGGGTACAAATTTTAAGATACAATGAAAGAATAGGAAAATTCACAAATTAAACAAGGCTTTGATCTGAGTAGCATGAGCACGTGAAAGCAATAAAACAGTAATATGTCAAAATGTGAGGATGTCTGTTCCTGGGCCAAAAGGAAGGCATTTCTATCTCAGGAGCTTTCCTGTCCAACTAATATACCTTTTAACATGTAACATACATTTAGTTTGCCAATAGGAGAAAAATATATTAAAATATAGTGGGAGATGGGTTCAGTATATGTAATGGGAAAAACATCCAACATCCCTATTTGAGTATTTGAAGCTAGGGCCTTCTCGGTGGCAGCACCAGAATTGTGGAATGCTCTCCCGGAGGCCATAAGGACCCTGCGGGATCTTTCCATTTTCCACAGGGCCTGTAAGACCGAACTGTTCCGACAGGCCTTTGATATCTAACCGGGAGAGAACTGCCACCTGACATCATATAGAGTACTAGGTGATCACTGTCGGAAAAGAACTCGCTTATATTGTAGTGATACAGCACCACGAAATGTTTTTAAAATCTTAAATTGTAATTATGTTTTATTGGTTTTTACTGGTTTTAACTTGTGAATATGAATGCTGTCAGCCGCCCTGAGTCCGCTTGATGAGAGGGCGGGATAGAAATTTAAAGTAATAATAATAATAATAATAATAATAATAATAATACAGCTAAAAGGGGAATACATTGGGATAGTGATGTTCTTGCCTATCTAATTTACTTTTTAAGAATGACCATTTTCGCACACAGCTTACAACGCGGTCACGTTCCTGTTCTCTCCGCAGCGTCTGTCGGATTTCCCATTATCTGCGCCGGAGTTACAGGAAGTGCCGCGGCTTTTGAGTAGCAAACGTAAACTGGGTTTTAGCGGTTTACGTTTGCTACGCAAAAGCCGCAGCACTTCCTGTAACTTTGGGGCAGATAATGGGAAAACCGACGGACGCTGCGGAGAGAACAGGAACGTGACCAAGTGGTAAGCTGTGTGCGAAAACGGTCATATAAACATTATTCTAGTTTGCCATAGGAAAATATATACAATAAAATATGGTAAAAATGGGTTAAGTATATGTAATAAGATAAACAGCCAATATCCCTATTTTGAGTATGCCTGTACAAATAATTATTCTGATACACTATTCTAAATGAGAAATTCATTGGAATACTGTGGATATATAACTACTCAGTGAGAGAGGGTTTAGATAAAAAAAACCCAATATCCCTGTTCAGTCCTGGGGAGGTGTTTGTTCCAAGTTTCATAATAATTTGTAATTCAGCAATTTCTCTCTCCATTCTTGAAGTTCTTTTGCAGTAAAACAGCTACTTTGAGGTCACCCATTGAATGCTTTGGAAGGTTAAAGTGTTCCCCCACAGGTTTCTCAGTTCTGCACTTCCTGATGTCAGGTTTGTGTCCATTTATCCTTTGGAAGAGGATTTGTCCTTCTAGGTGGCACCCCAATTGGAACCTTTTGGCGCTGGAACAAATGTTTGGACCAGGCACCTCTGCATGTCTTTTTGAAGAGGACAATGTCCCAAGTGTGGGGATATGTCACTTGGGGTGGTCCAAACCCTCCATGTTTCAATAGGATTGGACCAGGGGGTCCAATTCTATGAGCCCCCAAAAGAAGGTGCCCCTATCCTTCATTAGTTCCAATGGAGGGAAGGCATTTAAAAGGTGTGTGGTCCCTTTAAATGTGATGGCCAGAAACTCCCTTTGGTGTTCAGTTATGCTTGTCACAACCTTGTTCCTAGCTTGTTCCCAATATCTCCTGGCTCCATCCCCAAAGTCCCCGGATATTTCTTGAATTGAACTTGGCAACCCTAAAAATACTTGGAGATTTGGGGGCCTGGAGACAGTGGCTTTTGGGAAAGGAAAGGACTTCAGCAGGGTATAATGCCATATAGTCCACCCTCCAAAAAAGCCATTTTCTCCAAGGGAACTGATCTTGGTCACCTGGAGATCAATTATAGTATTAGAAGATCTCCAGGTTCCACCTGGATGCTGGCAACCCCACCCATACTTGTAGGGACCTGCTTCAAATTCCACCTTGGTGCTGTAGAGCAAACTTTTTTATCCCGGACCATGGAACCTGATTGGTGGGGTCCCACCTGAGTTTGCCCTTGCCTCTTTATGATGACCCGCCCTATCAGAAAGGGGCTGAGAAGCCTATTAAAAACAATCAAATGACATTTCTCCAGCCATGCCCTGAACTACCACTGCTTGAAATTTTTATCTCTGCCAACCTCTATGTGAAGCAACCCTGAGAGGTCATCCACTAGTTCAAAAGGCGGGCTCATCAGCTTGTCGGTGACCCTTAACTCCTCTTTTCTTCCTTTGATCCGTCCTGCAACATCTTGAACCAGTTTCTGGCAGCGGTGGTTCAATGGATGAGGATTAGCTAACTGAAACTTAATAGCAAGAAGATTTATTGATGGATTGATTTAGTAAGAGTTATATCCTGGACTCCAACATTTGTGTGTGTGTGTGTGTAAATGCAATAATACCAATTGCAGAAAATGGCCCTAGAACAAAGTTGGAGTCCTGTACCACCTTTAAGAACAACAGAGTTTTTTCAGGATGTAAGTTTTTTGTGTGCTAAAAGCACACTTCCTCAAATAGAATGGGATGGCATTAGCAGTCCTACATAGAGAGAGAGAGTGGGCAGTGAATCAGTATGCAAAATAGTGAAAATGTTTTAAGCAGATTAAAAGAATAACAAACCGGGTCTGGTAATCATCCATTTGGGTTGACTGGGTGGAAAAAAATAGCAAAGGCAGTAAACGTCGGAATCGGAGATGGATGTCTATGGCTTTAGGTTTTATAATTGTTAAGAGTAATAAATTAGAATCTGTTGTAATGTTCCATTGGTTTCGTCTAGTCCAACCCCCTGCACAATGCAGGAAACTCACAACTATCACCCCCCCACCCCCCCCCCTAAATTCACAGGATCTTCATTGCTGTCAGATGGCCATCTAGCCTCTGTTTCAAAACCTCCAAGGAAGGAGAGCCCACCACCTCCCGAGGAAGCCTGCTCCACTGAGGAACCGCTCTAATGGTCAGGAAGTTCTTTTGATTTAATTTCACCCCATTGGTTCTGGCCCTACCTTCTGGGGCCGCAGAAAACAATTCCACACCATCCTCTATATGACAGCCTTTCAAGTAATTGAAGATGGAAGTACTTGAATCCTCCTGGAGCTTACAGTAGGCCTTGTCCTAAGAACCCTGTAAGCTCTTGGAGGATTGGCTACATCAGGGGTATGTGGCCTAATATGCAAAGAAACTCCTCCTACGAAAAAATGCCCTGTCAATGATGAATACTGTAGTGTATCAGTAAATAATATGCGACCGAGCGCAGGGCGCGAATCTCCCCGCCCATCAACAGCTGCGGCGGGAAGTTCAACGGGTCAGGATTGGCCTGACCAACCCTGTAGGCTGTACCGGGGATTGTATATAAGCGGGACCCGGCCCGCGTGTTCCCTCTCTTGCAACGTGCTCCTAATAAACCATGTTGCCCTACTCTCGTCTCCGCCTCGAGTACGTTACACTGGCGACGAGGATGGGATTCTAGCCTTATCGGCTACGACGGAGATCTTGGGCAACGAACGACCGGCCACTACCGCCGCCGCCACCATGGCCAACCAGGGCGGAATCACCGGCCACCTCGAGCCCTTCGACCCCGCAAATCCAGAGGGCTGGGAGTCCTACTCGGAACGGGTCGAGTTCTACCTCCGGGCCAATAAGGTTACCGATGCCGGAGCAAAGAGGGATGTTCTCCTGAGCGTATGCGGGCCTGCCACGTTCGAGATCGCAAAGGGTCTCTCGGCGCCCGCCCGCCTGGCGGAGAAATCCTACGAGGAGATCATCAGACTCCTCACGGGCCACTTCTTGCCGCAGCCCTCCCGGGTGGCTCGCAGATTCCTGTTCCACAGGAGGGACCAGGCGGCAGGAGAATCGGCCGCCGACTATCTGGCGGCCCTCCGCAAGATCGCCGGGAACTGCAACTTCCCCCAGCTGGAAGACACCCTGGCCGACAGATTCACGTGGGGCCTCCGCGACGAGAGGCTCCAACAGAAGCTCTTCGCCAAAGAAGAGCTCACCCTCCAGAGCGCCTTCAGCGAAGCGGTGGCGTTCGAGAGGACCTCCAGGACCTTTCCCAAGACCCGGTCAGACGCCGTCCACCACGAGGAGCTGGACCACGACCGCATGGAGGAGAGAGAAGCCTACCAGCTGCGTCGCCCCGCCGGCCCACCCAGCAGAGCGGCCCAACGCCCCCGAGCGGCCGATCGACCACCAGCGTCGGAGAGGGTTCCGGCCACCAAGTGCGCCAGCTGCGGCGACTCCCACGATCGGAGAGACTGCCAGTACCGGACCTGGGACTGCCGGAGTTGCGGGAAGACCGGCCACATCGCCAGGGCTTGCCGGGCCAAGCTCAACCGTCGGAGGCCGACCACGCACCACGAGTCAGCGGAGTCCCACTCAGCAGACTCCACGTCCCTACAGGTACTGAACTTGCCCCACGCCACCCCCGATAAAATTAAAGTGGCAGTCCTCATCGAAGGGAACCCCTGCCAAATGGAGGTGGACTCAGGTTCCTCCATTTCCCTCATAGCGGAGGAGACCCTGAGGGAACTGTGCCCCCGGCAGCGGCTGCAACTACGGCCGGCGAACTTCATACTCCGGGACTTTCAGAAGAACCCGGTGCAAATCGCGGGGTGGGCGCGGGTGCAAGTTGAGAGGGGGTCCTTCTACGGGCCGCTGGACATCCTGGTGGTAAAGCGCCAACTTGCCACCCTGCTGGGGCTGGATTGGTTCAAACCCTTGGGGATACGCGTGGAGGGGGTGGGGCAAACCTTAACGCCCAGCGGGTTCGGGGAGATTTGCAAAGAGTTCCCCGAAGTATTCGATGGGTCCCTGGGAAGCTACAAGGGGCCGGCCATCTCCCTGCCCCTAGACCCCACGGTCAGGCCGATCCGGCTCAAGGCAAGGAGGGTCCCGTTCGCTTTAAAGCCAAAAATAGAGGCCGAACTAGACCGCCTCACAGCCCAGGGTGTCCTGGAGCCTGTGGACTATGCCACCTGGGAGACCCCCATCGTAACCCCCATCAAGCCAAACGGGGAGGTGCGGATCTGTGCAGACTATAAATGCACGATAAACAAGGCACTGCAGGATAACCCCTACCCAGTGTCGGTGGTAAACCACGTTCTGGCGGCCCTAGCGGGGTCCAAGATCTTCGGGAAGCTGGACCTGGCACAGGCCTACCAACAGCTCCCGGTAGATGCTAAGACGGCGGAAGCCCAAACGATAGTAACGCACAGGGGGGCCTTCCGGGTGAGGAGGCTACAGTTCGGGGTAAGCGTCGCTCCGGGGATCTTCCAGAGTATAATGGACGCTCTCCTTAAAGGGATCCCCGGAGTCCAGCCGTTCTTCGATGACGTTTTAGTCGCCGCCCCGGACCCCGAAGAATTCGGCAACCGCCTAAGAGAGGTGCTCCGCCGGTTCCAGGCTGCGGGGCTAAAAGTCAAGAGGGAGAAGTGCCTGCTGGGGGTTCCGCGGGTGGAGTTCCTGGGGTTCGCCGTGGACGCAGCGGGTATCCACCCCACGGAAGAAAAGACACGGGCCATCGTGCAAGCTCCGGCCCCCACCTGCAAAGCGGAGCTACAAAGCTTCTTGGGGGTCCTTAACTTTTATCACTCATTCCTCCCCCACAAGGCAGCCCTAGCAGAGCCCCTTCACCGCCTACTGGATAAAAAAGCCCCTTGGGTTTGGGGCAAACGACAAGCCGCCGCGTTTCAGGCGGTCAAGGACGTTCTGGTGTCCAACGCGGTGCTCCACCATTTTGACGAGGGCCTCCCCGTCATCTTGGCTTGCGATGCGTCGCCGTATGGGGTGGGAGCAGTCCTGGGGCACCAACTCCCGGACGGGAGGGAGGTGCCGGTAGCATACTACTCCCGCACACTGACACCGGCAGAGCGCAATTACGCGCAAATAGACAAGGAGGCTCTGGCGATCGTGGCGGGCGTGTATCTGTACGGGCGGAGGTTCACCATAGCCACGGACCACAAGCCCCTCTTAGGCCTGCTGGCCCCAGATCGACAAACCCCCCAAATCCTGTCACAGCGCGTGTTGAGGTGGAATCAATTCCTCAACTCCTACACTTACACACTGGTACACCGGGCCGGCAAGGCTATGGGTCACGCTGACGCGCTCAGCCGCTTGCCGCTTCCGGAAACGGGTCCAGACCCCGCCCCCGCACACCAGGTCATGCTGATGGAAAGCCTCCCAGAGCCGCCCCTTCACGCAGCGGAGGTCGCCAAGGCCACCCAGAAACATAAGACACTTGCACGGGTGCTCGACTGGGTGGTGAGGGGGTGGCCAGAGGGGAACATGGGGGAAGATTTCAAACCCTATAAGGTCAGGAGGGAGGAACTAGCGGCACACAAGGGGTGCCTACTATGGGGGAGTAGGGTGGTGATTCCGCCCCCGCTGCAAAGGCGTGTTCTAGAATCCCTCCATGAGACCCACCCCGGCATAGTTCGCATGAAGGCCCTGGCCAGAAGCTACGTCTGGTGGCCGGGAATGGACGGGGAAATAGAGAGTTGGGTCCGCAGGTGCCAGACGTGCCAAGAGTCGCGGCCCGAGCCTCCCAGCGCCCCCGCCACTAGGTGGGAGTCCACCAGGAAACCATGGTCGAGACTCCACCTCGACTTCGCGGGGCCATTCCAGGGGCAGATCTTCATGATAATTGTGGACGCCTACACCAAATGGCTCGAGGTCATCCCCGTAGGGTCCACCTCGTCCGCAGCCGCAATTCGAGCATTACGCAGGGTCTTAAGCACACACGGTATCCCGGACACCATAGTCTCGGACAATGGGACCGCTTTCACGTCCGCAGACTTCCAGGCGTTCCTCCAGCGATACCTTATTAGGCACATAAGGTCGGCCCCCTTCCACCCAGCCACCAACGGCCAGGCAGAGCGGATGGTCCGCACCACCAAGGAAGCCCTGGGCCGTATTGTACAGGGAGACTGGGACCACCGATTAGCAGCATTCCTATTCGACAATAGGATCACCCCCAACCCGGTCACAGGGGTTAGCCCGGCCGAGCTCCTCATGGGGCGAAAGCTCATAACTCGGCTGGACAGACTACACCCTGACCGGGCGTCAGACACCCGAGAGAGCCCCGAGGTCCGGGACGCAGTCAGGGGTTTCTTCGCGGGCGACCCGGTTTACGCCCGAAACTACGCCAGGGGGCCCAATTGGGTGGCGGGCCGAGTGCTACGAGTCACCGGGTCCCGCCATTACGACATATCAACTGAGGGGAGCCAGGTACTACGGCGGCACATAGACCAATTGAGGCGCCGCACGCTACCAGAGGAACTGGCAGACACAGAAGAGGCAAGAGCCGGAGAGGAGCTCATCGGGGACCGACCGGAGGACGCGGCCCCATCACCCCTAACGCCGGCCCAGGTAGCACCGGAACCGCCAGAGCCCGAAGGTGCCGAAGAACCAGTCCGGCCGCCACCGTCCGCACCAGGGTCCCCCGCAGCATCAGATGCGGTGGCGGCGCCTCCCCCACAGGACCTCCCCAGACGGTCCACCAGAGAGCGCCGACCTCCCGCATATCTGCAAGACTATGTTCATTAACCAGGGGGGGAGGGGTGTAGTGTATCAGTAAATAATATGCGACCGAGCGCAGGGCGCGAATCTCCCCGCCCATCAACAGCTGTGGCGGGAAGTTCAACGGGTCAGGATTGGCCTGACCAACCCTGTAGGCTGTACCGGGGATTGTATATAAGCGGGACCCGGCCCGCGTGTTCCCTCTCTTGCAACGTGCTCCTAATAAACCATGTTGCCCTACTCTCGTCTCCGCCTCGAGTACGTTACAAATACGATGGATTAAAAAACGTAGTCCCCTGTATAAGCACCAAGTCATTACCAGCTCAAGGGGTGACATCACGTCATGGTGTTTTCTTAGCAGATTTTTACAGGGTGGTTTGCCATTGCCTTCCCCAGTTATCTACACTTTATTCCCGCCCCCACATTCAAGCTGGGTACTCATTTTACCAAACTCAGAAGGATGGAATTCAACTTGAGTCGGCTACCTGAACCCAGCTTCTGCTGGGTTCGAACTCAGGTCATGAGCAAGAGCTTGGACTGCAGTACTGCTGCTTATCACACCGTGCCATCGGGCTCCCTATGCTGGATTAAAGGCAATGAAATAATTAAAGTTAAGCAGAATGCGGATGAAGAGTTGAGGGCTCTAAAAGAAATGCAGTGAAAAGGTGAAGGCTTTTTCCTGGAATTGCAAGCATGGATACCTCTTGAGAACATGGAGCAAAAATGCTGTCAGGGCTAGCAATAACACACAGAGACCGATTTCGCACTCACCCGTAAGCTACTCACGTCTGCATTCTCAGCGCGGGGCTGCAGCAAACATTGCAGCTCTCGCGCAGCAAACGGAAACCGCTAAAAACCAGTTTCCGTTTGCTGTGCGAAAACCACGATGTTTGCTGCAGCCCTGACACAAATATTGGGAAATCGGGAGGACGCCGTGCTGAGAAGATGGACGTGAGAGCAGAGTAAAGTGAGTGCGAAATCGGCCAGAGAAAAATAACTTCCTAATAAGCAGGAAACCACCATGTGGCATACCTCTGCAACATGCAATGAAATAACAAGCACCTGGGATAGATCTGTGGCGTGGCCTCATTTGGAATACTGTGTACAGTTCTGGTCACTGGATCTCAAAAAGGACACTGCAGAGATGGAAAAAGTACAAAGGATGATCAGGGGAGCGGGTGTTATGTACTTGCTGTGTTCGTAGACCTGAGCTTGAAGCACGCTTCCATTACTCTCCAGGATCCTGGTGCCTACATTCCGATTGGCTGTTCTCTTAGAACCAACCAATTGGCACATGAGGCATTTCTTACAGGGAATGCAAATGAAGGATCCTGGAGAGACCAATAGGAGGGATTGCCGCCTACTAAAGTGGAGCAGCCTGTGTTTTGTGACTGTTTCTTCTTGAATAAACTGCTGCTTACTTAAAAGCTGACTGAACTCAATAGAATTGGAGCTGGGAGGACTTTTGGGGTGATTACAGACCAGCACTTTGGGCCAACTAAAGATGGCTCTGAAATTGACCCAAAAAATCCTTCCACACACAAACATCTGCCGCTTGTCCCCGTCCCATACTCACCCCATCCTCCCATGGCCTCAGAGCGTTTCAAAAAGCAACCACTGTTGAAGTGGTAGCAAATATTTGAGCCTCACGCCAGTGGCCTCCTCGACGTCTGGAAGCAGAAGGGCACAAGTGAGGTGCCATGGTGGTGTGAAACCGTCAAGCTGCCCCAAATCAGAGCTCTTGAGCGCACTAGAGCTTGACTCTCTGGCGAAGGGGGGAGCAATTAGGCTTGCCAATCTCCAGGTCCCAGTGCGGGTTCTCCCACTTTCCCAGGCTCCTTCCCGCCCCCAGTATAGCATCTAGTGCCTCTCCCCAAAATACCCCCCAAGTTTCAAAACGATTGGACCAGGGGGTCCAATTCCATGAGCCCCCAAAGAAGGTGCCCCTATCCTTCATTATTTCCTATGGAAGGAAGGTATTTTAAAAGGTGTGCGGTCCCTTTAAATGTGATGGCCAGAACTCCGTTGGCGTTCAATTATGCTTGTCACACCCTTGCTCCTGGCTCCGCCCCCAATGCCTCCTGGCTCCACCCCCAAAGTCCCCAGATATTTCTTGAATTGGACTTGGCAACCCTAGAAGCAATCCAGCTTCTGAGGCCATCTGAACGCTCCAAGTCACCTTGTGGACAGGATGGGGCAGCCTTGCTGGGGAGCATGTGGAGGCTTCAGGGTAGCTCTTTTCCAGATTTGGAACTCCTCCCATCAGCCCCAAACTGCCCATCTATTATCACCCCCAGTGTCCTGGCCTCATTGGTGGACCTCCTGAGGGCACCTGGTACTTTGGCCACCATGTGACAGAGGGTTGGTCTGGATGGGCCATTGGCCTGATCCAAAATGGCTTCTCTTGTTCTTATGATCCATGGTGCAGCCTCATTTGAAATACTGTGTACAGTTCTTGTCACTGGATCTCCAAAAGGATACTGCAGAGATGGATCAGAGGAGGGCAACCAAAAGGATTAGGGGGTTGGAGCCCCTTCCCCGCGAGTAAAGTCTGAAGAGATTTTTCAGTTTAGAAAAGAGATGACTAAGGGGGGACATGATAGAGGTTTATAAAATTATGCACAGTGGAGAGAGCTGACAAAGAGAAATTTTTCTTCTTCTCCCAAAAGACTAGAACTCAAGGACATGCAATGAAACTGATGGGCAGTAAGTTTTGTCCTAGAAATACTAGTTTACACAGTGAGCGATTAAAATGTGGGATTCTCTGCCAGAGGATGTAGTGATGGGCACAGGAATATACAGATTAGAGATATTCATGGAGGATAAGTTTATCAGTGATTGAGGGGAACCTCTACATTCAGAGGCACTAAACCTCTAAATCCCAGAGCCAGGAGGCAACATTGAGGGAAGGCTTCGTCCTCTGTGACCTGTTGTTGACTGTCCAGAGGAACTGGTTGGCCACTGTGTGACAGGATGCTGGACTAGATGGTCTGATCCAGCAGGGCTCTTCAGATTTTCTTTGGTTCACCTATTCTTAAAAGTAGTAGTAGAAGAAGAAGATATTGGATTTATATCCCGCCCTCCACTCCAAAGAGTCTCAGAGCGGCTCACAATCTCCTTTACCTTCCCCATCCCCACAACAGACACCCTGTGAGGTAGATGAAGATATTGGATTTATATCCCACCCTCCACTCCAAAGAGTCTCAGAGCGGCTCACAATCTTCTTTACCTTTCTTCCCCACAACAGACACCCTGTGAGGTAGATGAAGAAATTGGATTTATATCCCGCCCTCCACTCCGAAGAGTCTCAGAGGGGCTCACAACCTCCTTTACCTTCCCCATCCCCACAACAGACACCCTGTGAGGTAGATGAAGATATTGGATTTATATCCCGCCCTCCACTCTGAAGAGTCTCAGAGAGGTCACAATCTCCTTTACCTCCCCCCCCCACAACAGAAACCCTGTGAGGTAGATGAAGATATTGGATTTATATCCCGCCCTCCACTCTGAAGAGTCTCAGAGCGGCTCATAATCTCTTTTACCTTCCCCCCCCCTCACAACAGACACCCTGTGAGGTAGATGAAGATATTGGATTTATATCCTGCCCTCCATTCCAAAGAGTCTCAGAGCGGCTCACAATCTCTTTTACCTTCCCCCCCCCCTCACAATAGACACCCTGTGAGGTAGATGAAGATATTGGATTTATATCCCACCCTCCACTCCAAAGAGTCTCAGAGCGGCTCACAATCTCCTCTACCTTCCTCCCCCACAACAGACACCCTGTAAGGAGGGTGGGGCTGAGAGGGCTCTCAAAGCAGCTGCCCTTTCAAGGACAACCTCTGCCAGAGCTATGACTGACCCAAGGCCATGCTAGCAGGTGCAAGTGGAGGAGTGGGGAATCAAACCTGGTTCTCCCAGATAAGAGTCCGCGCACTTAACCACTACACCAAACTGGTTCTCTAAACAGGTACACTAAACATTTATACAAAATCTACTGACTATAGTCCTACAGGGCAGCACATCCATAGTTCTGACATTCCACGACAGGGAGAAAAATAGTCCCCAAGCTACCTCCACCATACATAACTTAGCAAATCTCTACAGTGGAATGAGTCACATCACAAGTGACATTTCTGTTAAAATAAGAGACATCAGGTGTCTCTAGGTCAGGGGTGGCCAATCTTGCTTAACGTAAGGGCCACATAGAATAAACATCAGATGTTTGCGAGAGCTGCAAGACATGAATGTCAGATGTTTGAGAGCTGGAAGGAAAGAAAGAAGGCAGGTAGGGGAGGAGGAAGGGAGGGAGAGATGGAAATAAAGCAACTATAACTTGAAATTCATTCTCCAAACTGCTGGCTAGCTTGACTTGGAGAAGCTGACTGATTGGGGGGGGGGGGCTTTGAGAGCCACACGACATGTGTGAAAGAGCCACATGTGGCTCCTGAACCGCAGTTTGGCCACCCCTGCTCTAGGTTTCCTCAGAACTGTTCCCATATTAGAGACTTGGGCTGTGATCTGGTAGTTCTGATAGGTTCTATATGTACAGAGGCTTTGCATTTTCTCTTATGGGGGAACATGAACACTTGAGAAGCTGCTGTATACTGAATCCGACCCTTGGTCCATTGTCTACTCAGATGGACATCAGGGCTAATTCTGCACTAACCTTGCTCCATGCCAGGCTTCCATTTATCTCCTGAGCAAGCTGGCAATTTCGCACCAGTTGTTCCACGCCGCCATTTTGCACGGGGAAAACCTGCGCTTTGCTGTGCTACAGCATAGACCTGGGTTTTTTTCAGGTTTACATTGAGGCGCAGCAAATCGTGGGCTTTTCCCATGCAAAATGGCGGCACACAGCAACTTGTGCACCATCACCAGCTTGCTCTGGAGAGACATGGAAGCCTGGCACGGAGCAAGGTTAGCGCGGAATCAACTTAGCTCTCCAGGGTCTCAGACTGAGTCTTCCCCACCATCTGCTGCGTGGTCCTTTCAGCTGAAGATGCCAGGGATTGAACCTGGGACCTTTTGCATACCCACAAGACGTTATGCTGCTGAGCCATGGCTCTCCCTGATACAATGAACACTCTCAATTTGTGCATTAGTGACCATTCTGTGAAGAAGAAGAAGATATTGGATTTATATCCCGCCCTCCACTCCAAAGAGTCTCAGAGCGGCTCACAATCTCCTTTACCTTCCCTCCCCCACAACAGACACCCTGTGAGGTGGGTGGGGCTGGAGAGGGCTCTCCCAGCAGCTGCCCTTTCAAGGACAACCTCTGCCAGGGCTATGGCTGACCCAAGGCCATGCTAGCAGGTGCAAGTGGAGGAGTGGGGAATCAAACCTGGTTCTCCCAGATAAGAGTCTGCACACTTCACCACTACACCAAACTGTGCAATCCTCTCTTAGTAGCAAGATCTCTGCTTAATGGTAAACATCTCTGACTTGTTGTTAGAGACATGCCGGGGCCTTTTGAATTCCAAAACTAAAAATATATTGTTAGCAGACTCTAATCCCCAATTTAAGTATGATTAGGGTTTGTAGAATCTTTCGGGCTCAAGTGCCGTGTTCTACTGGAGAAAGTTTTTCTTCCAGACGGTTCGTTCTCGGCTGCGGAGAACATCCTCAGTGGCGTTGCAGCCGGAGCAGAGCGCCTGCTCCGGCTGCAACGCCACTGAGGATGTTCTCCGCAGCTGAGAACGAAACGTCTGGAAGGAAAACTTTCTCCGGTAGAACACGGCACTTGAGCCCGAAAGATTCTACAAACCCTAATGATGTTACCAGCCGTGAAAACCTGAAATCTTTGTTAAGTATGATTGCGCCAGAAATCTGCCAGGAGAATTGGTGACGATTTTGTAAAAGAGGGACCTTGAAGTTGACCATCTTTATCTTTTTTGAATATTTCAAAATTTGTAAAGCTCCCTTTTCGGAATATTTTTATGCTACCGTAACAACCATGCCTAAATGTTTGAGTACTTTGTATATCGGATTTGAATGGATTGGCTTCTTAAATTGTTTTTATTGGTTATGTACCGTAACAATAAGTAATCTGAAATCTCTGACTTGAAGGTGGAGGAGGAGATTATATGCCCTGCATTTCACTTGGAGTCTCAGAATGCCTTACAATCTCCTTACCCTCCCCATGCAGACACCATGAGAAGTAGATGGGGCTGAGAGAGCACTTTCGAGAACAGCTCTTTCGAGAATGGTGACAGACCCAAGGTCACTCAGCAAGTTAGAAGAAGCTTCCATGAGGTGTAATGAACAGTGTAGCTTGGACCAGAGACTTTGGGTTCGGATCTCTTATGGTTACCTTTGGTCAGATGTTAATTGACCTGATCCAACATTGCTTCTCTTATGTACTTACCATACAGGAATGTCGTGAGAATGAAACCAAGTCTGCCAACATGATCCTATTGAAAGAACAGGTGAAGAAACTCTTGCCCATAGAGGGCTCTGTAAATTGAACAAAGAATCCGGAGAACTTACCCTATGACCTTGCCTCGAAAGAAAAAGATAGTGGATTTATATCCCGTCCTCCGCTCCAAATCTCAGAGTCTCAGAGTGGCTCAGAGTCTCCTTTATCTTCTTCCCCCACAACAGGCACCCTGTGAGGTGGGTGGGGCTGAGAGAGCTCTCACAGAAGCTGCCCTTTCAAGGACAACCTCTGTTTAAGCTATGGCTGACCCAAGGCCATTTCAGCAGGTGCAAGTGGAGGAGTGGGGAATCACACCTGGTTCTCCCAGATAAGAGTAAATACAGTTAGGAAAGGAAAGGTCCCCTGTGCAAACACCAGTCGTTTCCGACTCTGGGGTGATGTTGCTTTCACAACGTTTTCACGACAGACTTTTTACGGGGTGGTTTGCCATTGCCTTCCCCAGTCTCTTACACTTCCCCCCCCCAGCGAGCTGGGTACTCATTTTACCGACCTCGGAAGGATGGAAGGCTGAGTCAACCTTGGGCCGGCTACCTGAATCCAGCTTCCACTGGAATCGAACTCAGGTTGTGAACAGAGAGTTCAGACCACAGTACTGCAGTACTGCTGCTTTACCACGCTGCGCCACGGGGCCACACAGTTAACCACTACAGAAAACTGGCTGTCTTCAGGTATAAGAAGCTAAGAAAGGTTGCTCCTGGTTAGTACTTGAATGGGAAACCACCAAGGAAATCCGGGGTTTCTGTCCAGAGGCAGACAATGGCAAACCACCTCTGAACATCTCTTGCTTTGAAGACAGTTTCAGAGGGTAGCTGTGCTGGTCTGCCATAGAGCAGCTAGATTCAAGTCCTGCAGATCCTTAGAGAACAATGAAATCTTGAGAGTCAAAGCTGTCTTCATCAGGTACAAGACAGAGGGCCCTTGGGGTGTGATCACACGAGAGATTTGGCCTGACCTAGCCACGCCTCCCCTCCGGATTCAACGTGTGCAATCAAATGCGCACATCTGTCCCCGATTCCCACCCGTCCTTACTTCATTTTAGGATGGGCCAGGATCGGATTAAATAACTACCAGGAACTTCCTGGTAGCCAGGGGTGGAATTCCAGCAGAAGCTTCTTTGCATATTAGGCCACACCCCCCCAATGTAGCCAATCCTCCAAGAGTTTACAAGGCTTTTTTTTCTAAGCTCTTGGATGATTGGCTACATCAGGGGTGTGTGGCCTAATATGCAAAGGAGCTCCTGCTAGAATTCCACCCCTGCTGGTAGCAAATCTCTAAAATGCATGCAGGGCTCGTTGGGCTGTCTGAACAGCCAGGATGTATAATGCATGTGTTCCACATGCGCAAGAGCAATCTGAATGCTCCTCTTGCGTGTGTGCAGCCCGTGCCTCTCCTGGCAGCAGGTTGGGGGCTGTGTGCAGCATGCATCAAAGAGCATTGTTTTCAAAGTCAGGATACTGCCGCACCAAATTCCCAGTGTGATCCCACCCTTTGACTCTCAAAGGCTTATAAGAACATAAAAGAAGCCATGTTGGATCAGACCGATGGCCCATCCAGTCCAACACTCTGTGTTACACAGTGGCCAAAAAGCCAGGCACCATCAGGAGGTGCATCAGTGGGGCCAGGACACTAGAAGCCCTCCCACTGTTGTCCCCTCCCAAGCACCAAGAATACAGAGCATCACTGCCCCAGACAGAGAGTTCTATCAATACCCTGTGGCTAATAGCCACTGATGGACCTCTGCTCCATATGCTTATCCAATCCCCTCTTGAAGCTGTCTATGCTTGTAGCCTCTGCCCCTCCTGTGGCAGTGAATTCCACGTGTTAATCACTCTTTGGGTGAAGACGTACTTCCTTTTATCCGTTTTAACCCGACCGCTCAGCAATTTCATTGAATGCCCACGAGTTCTCGTATTGTGAGAAAGGGAGAAAAGGCCTTCTTTCTCTACCTTCTCTATCCCATGCGTAATTTTGAGAAGGTAGAGAAAGAAGTATTTCTCTCAGTTTTTAATATCCCCCAAATCTCAAAAGTGTGTGTGCCCCAAGTCTCCCCTGACTGGCACGGTAATCACTAAGCCAGTACCACACTGCCTCTCTAAGGGCACCCTCTCTTCAAGGAAGCAGCATTCCCTGAGCCCTTTGAACAAGGCAGTGTTCTCGAAGCCAACAAAACAGCTCTCCGGTAAACAATGCAAGGATTTCTGCATAAGAATCTCAGCTGCTACCAAGGTTTTAAATCAAGAACATGCAGGATTAACTGGATATGGCTGCCAATGTTTGAAAGAACAACAGCGTGCCCTTGGATAGCTTTCCCGTTGATACCTTTGGAACATCATCTCGTACCTAACTGGATTTTCAAAATGTTATTTATTTATTTATTTTTTTGGATGCGGGGGGAGACTTGCAATTTATCTCTCTGTTACGTTCAGGTCACGGTGCATGCAAATTTGGTCCGGGAAATGCATCGAGAAGCGTATTGTCCCCTCTCTTGCAGAGACAGGGTTGCCAATCCTCAGGTGGGGGCAGGGAATCCCCGGATTTGAAGGCACTCCCCCCACTTCGGGGTCATCAGAAAGCAGGAGGAGGGGAGGGAAATGTCTGCTGGGAACTCTGTTATTCCCTATGGAGACTTATTCCCATAGAAAATAATGGAGAATGGATCTGCGGGTATCTGGGGCTCTGAGGGGGCTTTTTGTTTAGGTAGGGGCACCAAATTTTCAGTATAGTATCCAGTGCCTCTCCCTAAAATACCCTCCAAGTTTCAAAAAGATTGGGGCAGGGGGTCCACATTTATGAGCCTAAAAAGAAGGTGCCCCTATCCATTATTTCTTACGGAAGGAAGGCATTTAAAAGGTGTGCGGCCTCTTTAAATGTGATGGCCAGAACTCCCTTTGGAGTTCAATTATGCTTGTCACACCTTTGCTCCTTGCTCCACCTCCAATGTCTCCTGGCTCCACCCCCAAAGTCCCCAGATATTTCTTGAATAGGATTTGGCAACCCTATGCAGAGAGGATGGTTGGATTCGCTTGCCTCCACGCACGACCCAGAAGGGCAGCCCACTTCTTTGCACTTAATAATAGTTTCTTTCCTTTTGGCAGCAAAGTCTCATAACTAGCCTCATGCCAAACATTCAAAGATTGGATTATGGCCTGTCGTACTTGATTATTTTTGTCAGCCGGCTGACCCGGGGTGCCCTTTTCTTGTGTTGTTCCTTCTGTTTCCATTTTTCATGTCATCCAGCTTTTCATCTTGTCAATCAGCCTTTGACTTCCTGATTAAAGTGTCTGTCACAGGAGCGGCCCGGTCTCCAGTCACTTGTTTAATTTGTTCCTCATGGCATCCAATTGAGTTATTCATCAGGGCCAGCTGTTCCCAAGTGCTTCCAGCACCACTTCCCCCCCCCCACCCCCACGTGTTTGGGTTTAACCTCTGTGCCTACGTACAACAGTGCGGACTGTTCCATTCATTCGAGGGGCTGCGGCACGGTGCGTGATGGCTTCGCGTGGCGACGTCTGGCCGCCACCGCATGATGCAGTGCACTCACAGAGGAAGAAGTTGTGTTTCAGCTTGGTGTTATGGTAACAAGCCCAACTGAAGAGGGGCACATTATGAAGAAGTACTTCTTTATAATGTACACAACTAATTTATACGACTCCTAACATTTTTACATTGTCGCCTGTATATCACAGTGTTTGCTTTTTGTATTCCCTCCAAAAAAAAAAAGAAAAACTGACAGTCCCTGTAGTGAAAATTCTGGACTATCCTCAATTCTCAAAAGCTCCCCTCTTCAGTTGAAAAACCAACATAGGCTCACAGTTCATAAGAACATAAAAGAAGCCATGTTGGATCAGGCCAATGGCCCATCCAGCCCCAACTGGTGGACTTCCTGATGGCACTTGGGATTTTTTTGGCCACTGTGTGACACAGAGTGTTGGACTGTTCCAATATGGCTTCTCTTACATCCTTATGTGTGACACAGAGTGTTGGATGGGCCATTGGCCTGATCCAACATGGTTTCTCTTATGTTCTTATGTGTGACACAGAGTGTTGGACTGGATGGGCCATTGGCCTGATCCAACATGGCTTCTCTTATGTTCTTATGTAACACAGAGTGTTGGACTGAATGGGCCATTGGCCTGATCCAACATGGCTTCTCTTATGTGACACAGGGTGTTGGACTGGATGGGCCATTGGCCTGATTCAACATGGCTTCTCCTATGTTCTTATGAACTGTGAGCCCATGTTGGTTTTTCAACTGAAGAGGGGAGCTTTTGAGAATTTAGGACTGTCCAGAATTTTCACCACAGGGACTGTCAGTTTTTCTTTTTTGAAAGCATGGGGAAATTTCAGAATCCACTATCAGCAACCAACTAATAGTGGTGATACAGAAAGCTCAAAATGGGGCAACTGGCATTCATTAGCTCTGGTATGTATGTATGTATCATCATCATTATCATCACTGCTACTACTATGACAATTATCATTTAAGAAGGACTTTAAGGTAGATGCTGAGCTGATATAATTTAGTACACCTTCCAGTGATGTCAGGGGTGTGTGTGTCATATGCAAATGAGTTATGCAAATGAATTGTGCTAATGAGCTCTGGCACCTCTTTTTCTACAAAATAACCCCGGATTTCCACAATGTGTTACCCTTTGATCAGAGCATTTCCTCACGTGAAAATCAGGAGACACAAATCATATGCTCAAAATAGTTGTTTGAATCAGTCCCTCCACAGAGGTAACGTCAGACAGGGCAGCCTTAGTATTTGGGGGACGATGCAAGGATAGAATAGGACATCCAGCAAGGAAAATCTGACACTAAACTTGCACTAGAAATGCCCCCTCATGAGAAAATTTGGGGTTCACCCTCAGGTAAAACATCTGTGGGGTTTGGAGAGAAGCCAAGCAAGCTGTGGGAAATCCAACGCATTTATCAAAGAGGTTCCAGGCGTCCTTCGGCAGTCCCTGGCTGTTTCCTGAAGCAAAGTGTTAAGTGAATTTGGAGAGTCCTCCGCAGGTAGAACATCTGCGCAACCTTGGGAGAAGCCAAAAGTGTTCTTACGAAGCTACCGAAGTTTCTCGGTGCCTGGGAGGGTGTGAGTTTTGTGTGTTCCTCCATAGTGCCTGTACATCTAGCAAATGGAGGGGCGAGCAAGTTCCTGGGAAAGTTTCCACGATCAATTGTTCAGTCTGACACTCGATACTTGATGAGAGACTGCAAGAGAGCGTGACTGCCATTGCAAGACCCAGCAGATATGGGCAGCTCATTTCTGCATCTGAAAATATTTGTCTAGCCAGCAGGACTTTTTTTGTAGCAGGAGCTCCTTTGCATATTAGGCCACACACCCCTGATGTAGCCAATCCCCCAAGAGTTTACAGGGCTCTTAGTATGGGGCCTACTGTAAGCTCCAGGAGGATTGGCCACATCAGGGGTGTGTGGCCTAATATGCAAAGGAGTTCCTGCTACAAAAAACCCCCCTGCTTAAGCCCTATAATACCCTTGGGCATCCGGCTTTTTTAAGGAAGGTGCCAACTCCTCAGATGTATACCGTTTTCGCACACAGCTTACCTCGCAGTCACAATCCTGTTCCCTCCGCAGCGTCTGTCGGATTTCCCACCATCTGCACCGGACTTACAAGAAGTGCCGTGGCTTTTGCGTAGCAAACTTAAACTGGGTTTTAGCGGTTTACGTTTGCTACGCAAAAGCTGCAGCACTTCCTGTAACTTCGGCGCAGATGGTGGGAAATCCGACCAGACGCTGTGGAGGGAACAGGATTCTGACTGCGAGGTAAGCTGTGTGTGAAAACGGTCGTAGTTTTACTTCTTTTACTACTTCCCAACGGGTGGGAGGGGGAGTTCAAAAGGAAACATGACTACTGTATTTATATAGATATAAAACCCAAAGAGATGCGATTGGTAAGTTGCTTACTCTACGAAAGCATCTTTTGTGGATTCCGTGTCTCTCTTGCTGCTCTTGGACTGCCTCGAGCAGAAAACTCCTTGCCAGCAGTTAATTTCTGAAATGCAAAGTGTGACGGATCGCGAGCGTCTGGAAGACAGACTGCCGAAACACCTCTGGCAACCTGAAAAGGCCTGTTCTGTAATCTCACAACTGGCGCAGGCAGCTGTGGTGAGGAATTTCAGCCTCTGCTCTTTCAAAGACATGTTTCACATGTCCCTGAGTGGCGTCAGCAGCATATTCCGGACTAGAATCCCGGCAGAAGAGGAAATCCTATTTCTTATGGCCCAGTAACACCTTTCTATTGTAAGCCACTTTGAGTTCTACAAGGGAGAAAGGTAGCTAATAATCTGTTTTAAACAAATTAACTAACTAAGTAAACACACTATTTCTTGCCAAGCCAGAAATGTGCTCAGAGTTCCATGTTGAAACTTTCTTCTTAGGCATATGTGGGGTTCCAGTTTGCGTTGGGGATACACAGGGGTGGAATTCTAGCAGGAGTTCCTTTGCATATTAGGCCACACACCCCTGATGTAGCCAATCCTCCAAGAGTTTACAAGGCTCCTTTTTGTAAGCTCTTAGAGGATTGGCTACATCAGGGGTGTGTGGCCTAATATGCAAAGGAACTCCTGCTAGAATTTCACCCCTGGGGATACAGCATGCAGGAAGAGAGAAGTTCACCATTTCCCCTTTTGCTCCATTCTCCTGACATGAAACAAGAGAGATTACACACAGGTCGTTTTCGCACTCACCTTAATCAGCAGTGATGACCTTCTTCACCGCGCAGGATCTGCGCGGATTTCGCACTAATTGCCGCGGAGCACCCAGAAGAGCCGGAAAGTCCCGGCGCTTTTGCGGCGCAAACGGAAACTGTTTTTTGGCGGTTTCCGTTTACGCCGCAAAAGCGCCGGGACTTTCCGGCTCTTCTGGGTGCTCTGCGGCAATTAGTGCGAAATCCGCGCAGATCCTGCGCAGTGAAGAGGGTCGTCGCTGCTGATTAAGGTGAGTGCAAAAACAACCACAGAGCTTTTTTTGTAGCAGGAACTCCTTTGCATATTGGCCACACACCTCTGATGTAGCCAATCCTCCAAGAGTTTACAGGGCTGTTATTTACAGGGCCTACTGTATGCTCCAGGAGGATTGGCTACATCGGGGTGTGTGGCCTAATATGCAAAGGAGTTATTAAAAAAAACATGTTTTCCCAGAAAGTCAAAAAGCAACTCCCTGCAGATATTTCAGGCTGGGAAAATAGCACAGGGGAGGAAGGTTTCGTTCTCCATGATTCATGGTCCTGATCAGAATTGGACCTGCACATTCGTGAGAATTTTTCTGGGAGCTCCAAACATGAAACCTCTAGCGCACTTCTAGACTGACAGAACGCTGGAAGGACCAAGAAATAATGTAACGGGTAGTTCTGCCCTCATTCTTGCCCCTTAACGTGTGGAATATGGCACACATAGCACTGAAGGTGCAAAGAGGCATCTAAGTAGTAAGTCTCCTCTTACCATTTTATCCTCCCAATAATCCTGTGAGGTAAATTAGATTAGGTTTAGCAACTGTGACTGTCTCAAGATTACCAAGTGAAAAAGTTGTAAGGAATTAAATAAATTGTGGGGTGGGTCAAGGTTTAGGGGGTGGGTCAAGGTTTAGTATCTTTGCACACATGCCTCCATTTATCTGAAACAAATAGATCTCCCAACTTTTCCCCCCATGCAAACAAGAGGTCACTGTCTTTTTTCCTCCTTCCATGGTTCATAGCAAGGGAACACTACATGGGGAAGGAAAAGGAAAGGTCCCTTGTGCAAGCACCAGTCGTTTCCTACTCTGGGGTAACATTGCTTTCACAACGTTTTCACGGCAGACTTTTTACGGGGTGGTTTGCCATTGCCTTTCCCAGTCATCTACGCTTTCCCCCAAGCAAGCTGGGTGCTCATTTTACTGACCATGGAAGGCTGAGTCAACCTCGAGCAGGCTACCTGAAAACCCAGCTTCCACCGGGATCGAACTCAGGTCGTGAGCAGAGCTTAGGACTGCAGTACTGCGGCTTTAACACTCTGCACCACAGGGCTCTTACTACATTGTGGGGGGAGAGCTTAATTCCACAGTTATCCCAATTGGTTGCTTTTAAGAAACATTAAATATCCCAAGAAACCTCCAATCCATCCTCATCACACATCTTTTGAGCCTTGTCTGACCTATACCCACCTTTTTATCTTTCTTGTGCATGCAGCCTTAAAGAAGAAGAAGACTGCAGATTTATACCCCACCCTTCTCTCTGAATCAAAGACTCAGAGCAGCTTACAGTCTCCTATATCTTCTCCCTCCACAACAGACACCCTGTGAGGTGGGTGGGGCTGAGAGGGCTCTCACAGCAGCTGCCCTTTCAAGGTCAACTCCTACTAGAACGATGGCTGACCCAAGGCCATTCCAGCAGGTGCAAGTGGAGGAGTGGGGAATCAAACCCAGGTAAAAGTCCGCACACTTAACCACTACAACAAGGCAGAACATCTCAAAGTGCTGCTTGTGCGTGCCACCAAAATATTTCCCATGGTGTGCCTAATCAGCCCCAACTGAACACCATAACTAACAATCAGGAGCCACAGAACCCATGCACAAACAAAACAGAGCCATCCTCCCAAGACAAAATGCAGGTGAGTAAAGAGTACTTTTGTGATCTATCTGTGCAGTCCTCTCTTAGTAGCAAGATCTCTGCTTAGTGGTGAAGAAGAAGAAGAGGAGGAGGCTCTCCATGGTTTGGCTCTCCATGGAAGCAACACATTGCACCATGCTGACCTTGCATCCACCTCTGGTCCCCATTTCCTGACCTTCCCTCTGCTTGGACTCCTGATTTCCAGACCTCTTGCTTTAGACAACTACTGTCTTGGACTCTTGACTTGCTTCTTGTTCTGTCTCTCTCTGCTCCCTGAGCCTGTGCGGACTCTTATCTGGGAGAACCGGGTTTGATTCCCCACTCCTCCACTTGCAGCTGCTGGAATGGCCTTGGGTCAGCCATGGCTCTCGCAGGAGTTGTCCTTGAAAGGGCAGCTGCTGTGAGAGCCCTCTCCAGCCCCACCCACCTCACAGGGTGTCTGTTGTGGGGGAGGGAGATAAAGGAGATTGTCAGCCGCTCTGAGACTCTTCGGAGTGGAGGGCGGGATATAAATCCAATATCTTCTCTGTCTGTGACACAGCCGAACTCTTCCTTTAACACACTCACCAGAAAGACACACGTGGCTCTGCCTACTCGCCCCGCCCATTCAGCTTTCCTCTGGGTCTCCCATCCGAGTACTAACCGCAGGATTTAAAGGCACACACACAGTCCAAAACACAAGCCGTTTGCAGACTTCTTCTAAGCCTGCCCAGACATAAAGGCACGTGGTGGCTGTTGAAGTGGGGCTTCCCCTGCTAGCCAGCTGGCTTGTGATGGTGAGGAGCCTGCAAAACTGCGGGATCCCCCGCTGGGAACTGGGGACTGGCAAGCCACATGTCACAACCTTGATCTTCTTCAGTGGTTTCCCATCTATTAACCAGGGCCAGGGGTGGAATTCTAGCAGGAGCTCCTTTGCATATTAGGCCACACACCCCGATGTAGTCAATCCTCCAAGAGCTTACAAAAAGAGCCTTGTAAGCTCTTGGAGGATTGGCTTAGGGTGGCCAGACCGAACCCGGGAGCCCGGGAATTTCCCGGTTCTGGCCACCCAATCCCGCCTCCCGGGCTGCCTATACCGGGACCATTAAAGGTCCCGGTTTAGCCAGCCCCGGAGGCGGTGGGCCGCGGGCGCCGGCGGGGAAGGCGGGGAGTGAGGGAGGGAGCATCCCTGCGCACTAGCGCAGGGACGCTCCCTCCCTCACTCGCCGCCTTCCCCGCCCGCGCGCGGGGCCCGGCAGCGGTGGTGGAGGCCTCTCCGTGGCCTCCGTTGGTCGCTGGAAGCCCTCCAGAGACTCTGGAGGGCCTCCAGCGACCAGCGGAGGCCGCGGAGAGGCCACAGAGCACCCGGCGCTGGTCCCGGAAGGCCTTCCAGAGCCTCTGGAAGGCCTTCCGGGACCAGCGCCGACCAGCGAAGGCGTACCCGCGGCCTCCGCTGGTCCCTGGAGGCCCTCCAGAGTCTCTGGAGGGCCTCCAGGGACCAGCGGAGGCCGCGGGGACGCCGCGGAGCACCCGGCGCTGGTCCCGGAAGGCCTTCCAGAGCCTCTGGAAGGCCTTCCGGGACCAGCGCCGACCAGCGAAGGCGTCCCCGCGGCCTCCGCTGGTCCCTGGAGGCCCTCCAGAGGCTCTGGAGGGCCCCCAGGGACCAGCGGAGGCCGTGGGGACGCCGCGGAGCACCCGGCGCTGGTCCCGGAAGGCCTTCCAGAGCCTCTGGAAGGCCTTCCGGGACCAGCGCCGACCAGCGAAGGCGTCCCCGCGGCCTCCGCTGGTCCCTGGAGGCCCTCCAGAGTCTCTGGAGGGCCTCCAGGGACCAGCGGAGGCCGCGGGGACGCCGCGGAGCACCCGGCGCTGGTCCCGGAAGGCCTTCCAGAGCCTCTGGAAGGCCTTCCGGGACCAGCGCCGACCAGCGAAGGCGTCCCCGCGGCCTCCGCTGGTCCCTGGAGGGCCCTCCAGAGTCTCTGGAGGGCCTCCAGGGACCAGCGGAGGCCGCGGGGGACGCCGCGGAGCACCCGGCGCTGGTCCCGGAAGGCCTTCCAGAGCCTCTGGAAGGCCTTCCGGGACCAGCGCCGACCAGCGAAGGCGTCCCCGCGGCCTCCGCTGGTCCCTGGAGGCCCTCCAGAGGCTCTGGAGGGCCCCCAGGGACCAGCGGAGGCCGCGGGGACGCCGCGGAGCACCCGGCGCTGGTCCCGGTAGGCCTTCCAGAGCCTCTGGAAGGCCTTCCGGGACCAGCGCCAACCAGCGAAGGCCTCCCCGCGGCCTCTGCTTGTCCCTGGAGGCCCTCCAGAGTCTCTGGAGGGCCTCCAGGACCAGCGGAGGCCGCGGAGAGGCCGCAGAGCAGCCGGCGCTGGTCCCTGGAGGCCTCCAGAGGCCAGCGCCGGTAGCGGAGAGGCCCGGCGCTGGTCCCTGGAGGCCTCCAGAGGCCAGCGCCGGCAGCTCCCTCCCTCCTTCGCCGCGAAGCCGCTGCCGCCGCAGGACTCGCCACCGCCGCCGCTGGACTCTAACGCCGCCCTGGAAACAGGTAAGGGGGCCGAAAGCGGGGGGGCGGGGGCGGCCTTCCTTTCTTCCCTCCCTCCTCCCTTCCTTCCTTTCTTCCTTCCTTCCTTCCCTCCCTTCCCTCACTCCCTTCCCTTCCTTCCTTCCCTCCCTCCTCCCTTCCTTCCTTCCTTCCTTCCCTCCCTCCTCCCTTCCTTCTTTCTTTCTTTCTTTCTTCCTTCCCTCCCTCCCTCCCCCCTTCCTTCCTTCCCTCCCTCCCTCCCCCCTTCCTTCCCTCCCTCCCCCTTCCTTCCTTCCTTCCTTCCTTCCTTCCTTCCTTCCTTCCTTCCTTCCTTCCTTCCTTCCTTCCTTCCCTCCTCCCTCCCTCCCTCCCTCCTTCCCTTCCCTTCCCTTCCCTTCCCTTCCCTCCTCCCTTCCTTCCCTCCTTATGTTCTTATGTGACACAGAGTGTTGGACTGGAGGGGCCACTGGCCTGATCCAACAGGGCTTCTCTTATGTTCTTATGTGACACAGAGTGTTGGACTGGAGGGGCCACTGGCCTGATCTAACAGGGCTTCTCTTATGTTCTTATGTGACCAGAGTGTTGGACTGGATGGGCCACTGGCCTGATCCAACAGGGCTTCTCTTATGTTCTTATGTGACAATACTGACTTTGGTGGACCCAAGCCATTGGTCTGATGCAACAGGGCTTCTCTTATATTTTTATGTGGCACAGAGTGTTGGACTGGAGGGGCCATTGGTCTGATGCAACAGGGCTTCTCTTATATTTTTATGTGGCACAGAGTGTTAGACTGGAGGGGCCACTTGGCCTGATGCAACAGGGCTTCTCTTATATTCTTATGTTACACAGAGTGTTGGACTGGAGGGGCCACTGGCCTGATGGAACAGGGCTTCTCTTATGTTCTTATGTGACGCAGAGTGTTGGACTGGATGGGCCACTGGCCTGATCCAACAGGGCTTCTCTTATGTTCTTATGTGACAATACTGACTTTGTGGACCCAAGCACTGATTCAGTGTAAGGGAGCTTTGTGTTTGTGACTGGAGTAGATAATACTGACTTTGGTGGACCCAAGCACTGATTCAGTGTAAGGGAGCTTTGTGTTTGTGTCTTCTGGTGCAATTTTGGTCTTCTGGTGCACGCTGAAGCAGCCTGTCGGTCACTTCCGGGTTCCTGTCCTGCATCTCGACCTGTGTTATTAGTGACAGGCTGCTTCGGCGTGCCGCTGCGCCGGCCCCCTGGGCCCCACAACGATGGGACCGATGCCACAGGGACGGCTCGAAACACTCTATAACCCCTCAAAAGAACAGCAGTCTAGCTCGCTTCCCCCGAGCCCTGCTGCCATAAGCCTCAAGGGGGCTCATTTTGCGGCATCTCCCGGCGGGAGGGTGGCACCCGCACGGGACACATATCAAATGAAAGAGGGGGCGCAGGGCTATCAGAAACAGCCGGCGGAGGGAGTCGGGAGACCACCCACTGGGGATCCACACCCCGAAAGTGATGAAGGTGGCGCAGATAGAGCCAACAGAGCAAACAGGACAAAATAAATAGGCTGCATTATGCAGCACAGTTGAGAAAGTGCCTTATCCCATATACTGATGAAGTATATACAGGATTTCAGAACAAAATTGTTTCCGGCGGTGATATTTGGGGGATTTTGGGGATGTCACAGGAAGTGCTGTGAAGTCACTTCCTGTTTCCGGCAGTGGCATTTGGGGGAAAATGATGTCATTTGGGGGAAATGATGTCACAGGAAGTGATGTCACTTCCCATTTCCGGCAGGTGACGCGGGGAAATGATGTCACAGGAAGTGATGTCACTTCCTGTTTCCTGTGGTGGCATGCCGTCACCGGAAGTGACGTCACTTCCTGTTTCCGGCGGCGCGCGCGCGAAGCGCGCGCACATCCCTATTTCCCCCCCCCCAACGTGTCCCTGGCTGGCCTTCAGACATTATGGTCACCCTAGATTGGCTACATCAGGGTGTGTGGCCTAATATGCAAAGGAGCTTCTGCTAGAATTCCACCCCTGACCTGGGCTAATCTGCTTAGCTTCTGAGATCTGACGAGATCAGGCTAGCCTGGGTCATCCAAGTCAGGGCCATATTTCTATGGTACCAAATATGTGTTATTTATATTCAGGGCTTTTTAAATAGTAGGGACTCCTTTGCATATTAGGCCACACACCCCTGATGCAGCCAATCCTCCTGGAGTTTACAGTAGGCCCTGTACGAAGAGCCCTGTAAGCTCTTGGAGGATTGGCTACATCAGGGGGTTGTGACCTAATATGCAAAGGAGTTCCTGCTACAAAAAAAAGAGCCTGTTTATACTGTTAGCCTTAATAACATTCTAAAAAATACTCAGCTGGATCAAAGCAAGGATTCATCTACTGCCAGAGAAACCTTGTTTTCAACTGTGGCCAGCCAAGTGCCTTTGAGAAGCCCACAAGTAGGGTGTTGTCAACAGCTCTTCTCATTTGGTTTTAGACTGCCTCCAAACATGGAGATTGTGTTTCGTTGTTGTGGCTGACAACCACTGACAAAGCGATCCTCCATCAATTTGTTTGGTGTAGTGGTTAAGTGCACGGACTCTTACCTGGGAGAACCGGGTTTGATAACCCACTCCTCCACTTGCACCTGCTGAAATGGCCTTGGGTCAGCCATAGCTCTCATAGGAGTTGTCCTTGAAAGGGCAGCTGCTGTGAGAGCTCTCTCAGCCCCACCCACCTCACAGGGTGTCTGTTGTGGGGGAAGACGATAAAGGAGATTGCAAGCTGCTTTGATTCAGAGAGAGGGTTGGAGTATAAATCTGCAGTCTTCTCTTCTTAATCTCCCATTAAAGCCAGTGAAGCCAATGGCCGCCTCTGTGTCTCCGGGCCGCAAATACCCCAAGAGAGTTCCAGGTTTTGCGAAGGGCCTTCCTCAGTTTGTCGGGCCTCTCTGTATTCCTGAGAAAACAGCGCCTCCTGCAGGCACAATTCCCTTGGCAAACGGGGGAAAAAATAAAAGGTTAATAAACAAAACCTTGCTCTCCTTTGGGCCCTTGCGCGGCCGGACATTATCATAATTGTGCATTTGCTTTCCATTTTTTAAGAAGTAAGCAGGAATCTCTCCACTCCCTGAAATGAATTTTCATACGTTCTGTTTGCTTACCCAAAACCACTCGCCCGTGTTTCTCTTCTCCATCCTACAGCCGCTTAACAAAGCCGCGATGGTTATCGCCCGAACTGGATGGTCTTTAACAGACTCCGATCCCCACTTAAAATTCAGCTAGAGACGTGCGAAATACCCGTCCCTCTTTTTTCCCCCGTCCCCTCATGAATAGAGTCCACAGTGCTCAGGTTTATATACATGGTGTTTTTTTGGCTAGGTGTCAAGTGCTTAACAGAAGTCGTACTATAGTCTTCTTGCAGGAGAAAACCAAATAGTTTTCACCAAGGTATTTGGAAACAGGTGTGCTGAACAATGACAGGAGTATTTCAGCTCCTGAGGAACATTCCAAGAAAATGGGGGTTTTAAAATAGGAATATGTGGCCCATCAGGGCCAAGCATAATAAGGCTGAAAAACGAGCTTTTGTAAAATGAGAGATCTTTGGTGGCCAGCAGGGCTGTCCTTGAATTTCATAATTCTGCCCCCATTTCAATCTCTCGTTTTCCTTGAGCAAATCCAGGGCTCTTTTTTTTGAGCAGGAACGCCCAGGAACGCAATTCCGAATGGCTTGGCATCGAGGGGTTTGCCCTAATATGCAAATGAGTTCCTGCTGGGCTTTTCCCTCAAAAAAAGCCCTGTGTGAAACAATGGTGGTGTCAGGGGTGTGGTCTAAGATGCAAATTACATCCCTGCTGGGCTTTTTCTACAAAAAAAAAAAAAAATCCCTGAGCGAATCAAGCTCACTAGTATTTTATTTCCTCACCACTTTTTTTGTTTCCTCACTCCATTTTCCCCTCACAACATTCATGAAATGTTAACCTGTGCATTAATTGTGTATAAAGAAATGAAAAATGGCAGAAGTAAGCCACTGGTCTCTTCTCTAAAAACCCCTATAGCTAATATTTGGGGATAAAAACAGTATAATACTACTGAAATTCTACATGGGTTGGATCCAAAGTTTCCTTGCATAAAGACATGTCTTTCATACAAGGGTGTGCGTTCATGATTTCCATTCAAACTCCAACCCCCCAATGCTCCATTTCACAGTGCTTCCAAAGGTCTGGTGGGGAGGCTGGGGCTCAGTGGGAGAGTAGCTATTTGACATGCAGAAGGTCCAGGGTTGGGGTGTGCAAAAATTTTTTTGGAATTAATTGGATTCGGAAATATATGGGGCCAAAATATTCGGAATACCGTATATTTCCGAATACCGGTATTCGGAAAAGCCGCATATACTGGAGATATACGGCTATTTCCAAATAAACGACCCCATTATACCCTATGGGCCATTGAAATCAATGACAAAATAGGGTATATTTAATCCACCTGGAGGAGAGCAGGTTTGAGGGAGAGCCTCCAAATTTGCAGGGGACCTGCAGGGGACTCTCCCCTATGAACCCCCCAAGTCCCAAAAAGATTGGGCCAGGGGTTCCCATTCCAGGGGCACCCAAAGAGGGGGCCCCTATCCCACCATTATACCCTATGGGCCATTGAAATCAATGGCAACATAGGGCATAATCAGAGGCTACTGCAGGGCAGGGGATTTGAGGGAGAGCCCCCAAAACTGCAGGGAACCCGCAGGGAACTCTCCCCTACAAAACTGCCAAGTCCCAAAAAGATTGGGCAAGGAGGTCCCTGTCTTTGGGCTCCCCAAAAGGCCCATTGCCACCAATGCTGGGGAAAACCCCCAAGTCCCAAGCCACTTCCTCCACTATAATTGCTGTGGGGAAAGTGGCTCGGCCAGAAGGGGGTTTGAGGGAGAGGCCCCAAAATTGCAGGGCAGCTTCAGGAGACTCCCCCGCATGCAGCCTCTCTGGCCCAAAAAGACTGCACCCATCTATGGGCACCCCAAAAGGAACACTGTTCCCAATGGTGAGAAAAAAACAGAGCCACTTCCCCACTGTAATTATCGTGGGGAAAGTGGCTCTGGGGAGCAGGGGGTTTTGAGGAGAGCCCCCCAAACTGCTGTGCAGCTTCAGGGCACTGTGCCACACAAAACCCAAAAGGCCAAAAAAAAAAAAATTGGACCAGGGGGTCCAATTCCTGTGGCACCCAAAGCCAAACCTAACTTCACACCAGAGAATCTCTATAGGACCCAAATGCACTACATCCATCTATCTACTTTATGAACCCTCCTGGTCTGGAACAAATATAAACCCAGTTGCTAACATCACTGCCACACTAAACACAATCTGCTCAAAGCCTGCTCTGCAGACCTGGCTGCAGCAAACCCAGATGCCAGCTCTCCAGCCCTGCCCCAAACAAAAGAGAGCTGGCCAAGCACAACAGGCATGCTGGTTCTGGGTCTCTCACCCAGATGCCAGCTTCCCTGCCACAGAACACGCAATCTACAGATGCCAGCTCTCCAGCCCTGCCCCAAACAACACAACTCTCAAACAAGAGAAGCGGTGGACCACACCTAACTCCACATCATTCTGTATCTGACACAAAGCAAGAAGCATTTAGACGTACCGTGAGTGATGGATGGTTGGCTGGTCCAGGCTCTTTTGCATTACCCAGGGTGCACCACGAGGAGGTGAGCCAGAGTTGCACCCCAAATGAGGAAGATCACTGGGAGAGCCTCAGATTGTGTGAGAGGAAGGGAACCATTCCTTCTCTCTCAGCTCAGCAGCAACACACCAGCTGTCACTGTCCCATTAGAGGGACCTCAGCATTGGAAGGATGGAAAACCAACAGCAACAGATCCAAACAAATCCAACTGAGAAAAGGCCAACAAACTCAACTGTTAAAAAACTGACCTTTTTAACAATAAAAAACCTCAGGCCAAATCAGTCAACACCCCCTCCCAAAACCAGAACCAGGAAAAGGGACAACAGGACAGGATGCAAAACCAACAACAATAGACTTCCGAATACTTCCGAATATTGAATCGAAAGTATACGGCTCCTGTATAATGCCTGCAAATTGGATTTGGAAGTATACAACGCTGTATACTTCTGAATCAGGGGAAATTCGGTGGTCTATTTGGTGCAGCCGAACCAAATGCACACCCCTAGTCCTGGGTTCAATTCCCAGCATCTCCAGTTAAGAGGTCCAGACAGTAGGTGAGACCTTGGAGAGTCGCTGCCAGTTTCAGTAGACAATACTCAGGGCCAGCCCTCTCACTAGGCAAATTAGGCATTTGCCTAAGCTGCTGGCTGAAGGGGGGCAGAATTGGGCACTCCCCTTTCCCAATGCCCTAGGCCAGGGGTGGCCAATGGTAGCTCTCCAGATGTTTTTTTGCCTACAACTCCCATCAGCCCCAGCCAGCATGGCCAATGGCTGGGGCTGATGGGAGTTGTAGGCAAAAAACATCTGGAGAGCAACCATTGGCCACCCCTGCCCTAGGCAAATGCCCTGGTTGCACAGCAGCTGGTAGCTTCACTTTGCCTCTCTTCCAATCAGAAGGGAGGCAAAGTGAAGCCAGCTGGCCACTGCACCGCTCCTGGCTTTGCTCCACCTTCGCCTCCCTTCCTGGGTGCCCTCCCGTCCCTACTTCGCCATGTGGGTGAGGGGGTGTGGCACCACAAGGCGCTGCCATGGAGGAGGATGGTCAGGGGGATGGCGACCCTGCCTAGAGTACCATGCACCCTAGGCCTTGCCTTGACAATACTGATGTGTTGTTGTTGTTTTAGTATTTTTGTATTTGTGTGTGTGTTTGAGCTATCATGGCTGAAAGTCATGGTGACCTAAGAGAAGCCATGTTGGATCAGGCCAAAGGTGCCATCAGGAGGTCTATCAGTGGGGCCAGGACAATAGAAGCCCTCCCACTGTTGCCCCTTCCAAGCACCAAGAATACAGAGCATCACTGCTGCAGACAGAAAGTTCCAACAATGAGCTGTGGCTAATAGCCACTGATGGACCTCTGCTCCAGATGTTTATCCAATCCCCGTTTATCCAATCCCCTC
Organism: Heteronotia binoei; assembly: GCF_032191835.1. NCBI lineage: Eukaryota > Metazoa > Chordata > Lepidosauria > Squamata > Gekkonidae > Heteronotia > Heteronotia binoei. The sequence continues at coordinate 113,160,924 of NC_083230.1, forward strand.
TTGAAGCTGTCTATGCTTGTAGCTGCCACCACCTTCTGTGGCACTGAATTCCATTTGTAAATCATCCTTTGGGTGAAGAAGTACTTCCTTTATCCATTCTAACCTGATTGCTCACCAATTTCATTGAATGCCCACGAGTTCTTCTATTGTGAGAAAGGGAGAAAAGTTCTTCCTCTACCTTCTCTATCCCATGCATAATCTTGTCAACCTCTATCATGTCACCCTGCAGTCGACGTTTCTCCAAGCTAAAGAGCCCCAAGCGTTTTTACCTTTCTGCATAGAGAAAGTGTTCCAACCTCTTGTGACTCCCGCTGAGGATAAGTGGATTAATACAGCCTACCTCTGCCTCCAGCTCCAGATATTCCAAGGAGGTCTTCCAACAAATATCAGCCAGGGCCAGCTGAGGTCCCTCCCTTCCTTGAACGTTGCCTTCTCCAGGCTCCGCCCCCAATTTTCCAGACATTTCCCAAGCCTACTTAGGGAAGGCCCAGACTGAGAAAGCTCAGGAAGCAAGTGATTCAAATAAAGTTGTATGTTCAATGACAGAGATCGGGCTTTTTTACGAAGACAGAAAGAATCCACTCGGGAACACTAGCCGTCCATTGTCTTAGCTCATTATAACAAGACAAATGCTAGTTAATTTGGATTACTTCCCTCTAGCTTTTAGCAGCACCATTATTAGTACTTAAGCATCTGGATCTCCAAATGTAATTAATGGTTATCAAATTATTCTTTTTATCTTTTTTTCTTTAAAAAAAGGGAGCCTCGCTGCAACATTTGAAACTGCGACCTCTCGTTTGACTTGCTGACCTCTCCTGGAAACAGATTCCTGAGACAATTCTCTCCTTTTTTTTTTTTTAAGGCTGCAAAGGAATTTTTAATGCTGCAAGAGGAAAATACATTATCCTGTCTTTGAAGTCAGCAGAGGAGAGAGACCTTGAGGCCCCCCTTTTCATGTATTCTATGGCAAAATGCATTTATATAACCCTGCAATGGGCTGATCCAAGGTCAGATCTGCTCAATGTCTTTGTCCACCAGAAGTCTCACTTCGGTCTGTTTTTCTTCAGTTCTTCATTTCTCGATTGGTTGGTGAGTATCAGCTGAAATCCAGTGGCCCAGATACACCTAAGCCAGCCTGCCACGAGTCACAAATGAAGATTTCTTATTTCCAGGGCTTTTTTGTAACAGGAATGCCTTTGCATATTAGGCCACACCCCCTTGATGTAGCCTATCCTCATGCAGCTTACAGTAGGCCTTGGACTAAGAGCCCTGTAAGCTCTTGGAGGATTGACTACATAAGAGAGGTATGGCCTAATATGCAAAGGAGTTCCAGCTACAAAAAAGCCCCGCATACGCTAACCCATTCTCACAAAGTAGAGCTATTTATCTGCTGCATCCCAATGTATTTCTCTTAGCGGGGAGGGCGGGGAGGGCGGGATATAAAAATAAAATATTATTATTATTAGTAGTAGTAGTAGTAGTACAGGGCCTACTGTAAGTTCCTGGAGGATTCGCTACATCAGGGATGTGTGGCCTAATATGTGAATGAGTTCCTGCTACAAACAAACCCATTTATTTCCTTTATTAATGCTCTGCCTTTCTCCATCGTGGGGCCCCAGAGTGGCTTACAGCATCATTCTCCCCTCTGTTTATCAACACAACAACCCTGTGAGGTAGGCTAGGCTGAGTGTATGTGACTTGACCAAGGTCACCCAGCCAGTTTCCATGGTAGAATGAGGAAGAACAGAAGAAGAGTTGGGTTTTTTATACTCCACCTTACCCAAAGGAGACTCAAAGCAGCTTCTAATCACCTTCCCTTCCTCTCCAGACACCTTGTGAGGTAGGTGGGATCAGGGCTTCTTTTGTAGAAAAAGCCCAGCAGGAACTCATTTGCATATTAGGCCACACACCCCTGACATCACCATTGTTTCACACAGGGCTTTTTTAAAAAGCCCTGGATGGGACTGGAAGAATCCTGAGGGAACTATGACTGACACAGGGTCACCCAGCAGGTTTGGACAAGTAGGACATCAAACCTGGTTCTCCACATCAAAGTCCACAGCTACAGGATCTGAACTGGCATCTCCCAGATCCTAATCTGACACACTACACTATGCCTCTTTGGCCTCAACTCACACCATCCGTACTACATCAGATGGAAATAAATCTCATGATCTGCAGTTAGTCGCTGCACCATGTATTCAATTCCATTTATGACCTGAATGGCCCAGGCTAGGCCTATCTTGTCAGATCTCAGAAACTAAGTAGGGTTGGCCCCTGGTTCATACTTGGATGAGAAACCACCAGGGAAGGCCACTTCACAGAGGCAGGCAATAGTAAACCACCTCTGGACATTTCTTGCCTTGAAAACCCTATGGGGTTGCCATAAATTGACTGTGTTTTGATGCCAAGAATAATAAATACTCCTGTCATGAGTCAGTCAGGGCTCAGCAATAGCGAGTACTGCTCAAGAGTAGAGGAGGCCCATGTGGAATCATAGAATTATAGAGTTGGAAGGGTACCCCCCACGGTCATCTAGTCCAATGCAGGAAATTCACAAGTACTTCCCTCTACAGGATCAGCATTGCTGTCAGATGGCCATCTAGCCACTGTTTAAAAACCTCCAAGGAAGGAGAGCCCACCACATCCCAAGGAAGCCTGTTCCACTGAGGAACCGCTATAACTGTCAGGAAGTTCATCCTAATGTAGCCAGCTTTGAGTTAACAGAAGCTGACCAGCAAGAAAATGAGCTGCAGGCTTATCAGAATTCACAGCCGACAGCTGGTGCAGAGCCACAGACACCTTTCAGCCCTAATTCAGCAGGTGAACCTCAGCTGATCATTCCCAGCTCACCGGTTTCACTCACACCCTTAGAGCACCATAGACAGAGGCTGAGAACAGAACTACAGGAGAGATGGCAAAGTGCACGACTCCTGACCTGACAGCAGCTGCTTGCTGATAACGAAGATGAGTAGTTGCAGGATTGCTTCTGAGTAACTGGTTCCAAGTATGAAGGGGCTATAAAACCAGCCAAAAGAGGTTGTTAGGTATGGTCAAAACATGTACAATAGAAACTTAAGCCACCAGCTCTGCCTTCCCTGACCCCTGGACCTTTGGCCTTTGACTGAACAACCCTGCTTTGCCTGACTTCTGGTACCTGGTACTCAACAACTTGCAAGCCAGTACACTTCCATTCCTTGCATGTATCTCTCTGCTTACTCCAAGGAATTAAGGTCAGTGTTCATCAGTCCTCCCAAGGGCTTTTTTTTGTAGCAGGATCTCCTTTTTGTAGCAGGATCTCGCCACAACCCCCAATGTAGCCAATCCTCCAAGGACTCTTAGTACAGGGCCTATTGTAAGCTCCGGGAGGATTGGCTACATCGGTCTAATATGCAAAGGAGTTCCTGTCCACAGGCCCAATTTCTCTCCCTTGAGAAACTGAGGAGAGGAAGAAACTAGCCTCCATAATGATGTTGGGGGGATTTCCCTGAGCAGGAATGCACAGGAACACAGTTCCGGCTGGCTTGGTGTCAGGGGGTGTGGTCTAAAATGCAAATGAATTCCTTTTTTTTTTTAAAGCCCTGTCTGCAATAATGAAACAGACCTACCTTGCCACACTGTTGTAAGGACTGCTGTCCTAATAGTTGTCAAGTGTTTTGAATAGCCTTACATACATTTTATTGGTTTTTAAAAAAATATTATTATTATTTATAAAGTGACATGTAACCTTTCCTCAGATTTCCATTTGCTTTACCCACAATTATTCATTCTCTTTATAAAATGTCTTTCCCATTTGTCAGAACAACAAAAAACACTCTCTCTCTCTCTAATGCTTGTTAGTCCCCCCAAAGCTTAATTGTATTCATAATTATCAAGTGCTGGAACCGGCAACTATATTTAAATGAGCTGAAATTAAAAGGTTTGAGACAACTGAAGTCTCTTCAGTAGGCTGAAGAAAATTATTTAAAAGGATCGAGGGGCAGTGCTAGTGACCAAAAGCTCTAAAGAAAAAAGATTTTCTTTTAAAAAAGGAATAAAATACCAATATTGTAGAGAGATTTTTTTTTCTCCTAGCAAGTCCTGCTGCTAAAGAATTTTTAAATGAATTACATGGAAAGCTGAAGGGAAATTCAAACAGACCTATGTACTATTATGTGCAAAACTCCGTCTGTCTGTCTATCTATCCACCAGGCTTTCAGCTGAGGACGCCACTTGTTACTGGCCTCCCCTTTCTTTCCATCTCACTGCTGGACCTGGACAATTGGCCCTGTCTGTGAGGCAGAGCCGCCATTTTAGCCTCTACTGTCACTTTGTAGTTTTAGATTTTATATATCTTAAATTGGTCTTTTATTGTTTTTACTGTTGATTGTTTTTATGATGTAACCCGCCCTGAGCCTATCCTATGGGAAGGGTGGGCTAAAAATCGAATAAAATAAAATAAATTTTGTTGTTCAGTCGTACAGTCGAGTCCGACTCTTTTGACCCCATGGACAAAGTCATACCAGGCCCTCCTGTCTTCCACCATCCTCTGAAGTCTGCTCAAACTCGTGTTTGTTACATCAGTAACGCTGTCCAGCTATCGCATCTTTTGCCATCCCCTTCTTCTTTTGCCTTCTGTCTTTCCCAGCATCAGGGTCTTCTCCAGGGAGTGCTCCCTTCTCGTTTGATGGCCAAAGTATTTGAGCTTCAGCTTCAGCATCTGGCCTTCCAGGGAACAGTCTGGGTTGATTTCCCTTAGGACTGACTGATTTGATCTTCTTGCAGTCCAAGGGACTCTCAAAATTCTTCTCCAGCACCACAGCTCAAAAGCATCTATTCTTCTGCGCTTGGCCTTCCTAATGGTCCAGCTCTCACAGCCATACATTACTACTGGGGATACCATCGCTTTGACTATACGGACGTTTGTTGGCAGGGTGATGTCTCTTCTTTTTATTATACTGCCCAGGTTCGCCGTAGCTGTCCTCCCAAGGAGCAAATGGAAATAAAATAAATAAATAAAAATATAATCTATCATCTATCATCCAATCTATCTATCTATCTATCTATCTATCTATCTATCTATCTATCTATCTATCTATCTATCTATCTATCATCATCATCATCATCATCATTTTCAACTGGAGTGGTTACCTATTGCAGGGGGTGGCCAACGGTAGCTCTACAGATGTTTTTGCCTACAACTCCTATCAGCCCCAGCCATTGGTTATGCTGGCTGGGGCTGATGGGAGTTGTAGGCAAAATACATCTTGAGAGCTACCATTGGCCACCCCTGACCTATTGCATACCAGATTCGTTTCAAGGTGCTGGTTCTTACCTTTAAAGCCCTATATGGCCAGGGACCTGCATACCTACGGGACTGCCTTTCCCCAGGTATTCCCCAGAGAGTATTACAGTTGGTGTTTCAACACCTCCTTTCAATCCCTAGAGAGGCCAAGTTGGCTGTAACAAGAGCAAGGGCTTTTTCGATAGCAGCCCCATGCTGGTAGAACGAGCTCCCCCAAGGATGTTAGAGCCCTGCAGGACCTTTTAGGGCTTGTAAGATGGAGTTCTTCCACCAAGCCTTTGACTATTAAGTCAGAGATCGTTGCCTTAATTGGACCAAATGGAGTCCTCATGAAGCTGGGACCTTCTATTTTATCTGGAGGACTGATTAAATGATGACCGTTTTCGCACACACCTTACCTCGCAGTCACAATCCTGTTCCCTCTGCAGCGTCTGGTCGGATTTCCCACCATCTGCGCCGAAGTTACAGGAAGTGCCGCAGCTTTTGCGTAGCAAACGTAAACCGCTAAAACCCAGTGTATGTTTGCTACGCAAAAGCCGCGGCACTTCCTGTAACTCCGGCACAGATGGTGAAAAATCCGACAGATGCTGCGGAGGGAACAGGATTGTGACTGCGAGGTAAGCTGTGTGCGAAAACGGTATACATGAAGAAAGCTGGCTGCATTTGCATTTGGATTTAGAACTTTTAATGTCAATGTAGTAATGACTTTATTGATTTTATTGTTTTAATTGTCTTAGTTGACCTGTAAGCTGCCCTGAGCCTGCTTTGATGGGGAGGACAGGATATAAGTTAAATAAATAAATTATTCATATGGGAAATGTGTGTGTGCATGCACACATATATGGGTTTGTTCTTAAGCACAACAATTCCTTTGCTATTACATTATACATTGGAATCGTTTTCTCATTTTACTCAGGCTTTCAACTGGCTTTTGTTATTGCATTTTATTTATTATAAATTTTCGGGGGGGGCAGATATGGAAGCTGACAATCGAATAAGATCCTTGGCAAGTTTAAAACATGAAGAAATCATAACAAGGCATAATATTCGGAAGAACAAGGCATGTTCTGCAAATGTCAAAAAGGTTCTACAAATCTGAGTAAGACATCCTTGGCTCAAAAGAACAGAATTCCCCAGAGATGGACTTATGGTGACATAAGAACATAAGAGAAGCCATGTTGGATCAGGCCAATGGCCCATCCAGTCCAACACTCTGTGTCACACAGTGGCCAAAAAACCAGGTCCCATGAGGAGGTCTACCACAAGGCCATAAGAACATAAGAGAAGCCATGTTGAATCAGGTCAATGGTCCATCCTGTCCAATACTCTGTGTCACACAGTGGCCAAAAAACAGGTCCCATGAGGGGGTCTACCACAAGGCCATAAGAACATAAGAGAAGCCATGTTGAATCAGGTCAATGGTCCATCCAGTCCAACATTCTATGTCACACAGTGGCCAAAACTCAGGTGCCATCAGGAGGTCCACCAGATGGGCCAAAACTCCAGAAGCCCTCCCGCTGTTTCCCTCCAACCACCAAATATACAGAGTGCCACTATCCCAGACATAGGGTTTTCAAGGCAAGAGACATTCAGGGGTGGTTCGCCATTGTTTGCCTCTGCAAAGCAGCCCTGAATTCCTTGGTTGTCTCTCATTCAAATACTGACCAGGGCAAGATCTTACTTTTAGCTTCCAAAATCTGACAAGATTAGGCTAGCCTGGTCTATCCTGGTCTGGGCATTTCTTGCTGTCAAGTCCACATGGTTTTAAGGAAGCAGATTTCAGAGGTGGTTTGCCATTGCCTATGAAGAAGAAGAAGAAGAAGAAGATGATGATGATGATATTGGATTTATACCCCACCCTTCACTCTGAATCTCAGTCTCAGAATGGCTTACAATCTCCTTTATCTTCTTCCCCCACAACAGACGCCCTGTGAGGTGGGTAGGGCTGAGAGAGCTCTACCAGAAGCTGCCCTTTCAAGGACAGCTCTGAAAGAACTATGGCTGACCCAAGGCCATTCCAGCAGCTGCAAGTGGAGGAGTGGGGAATCAAACCCGGTTCTCCCAGATAAGAATCTGTGCACTTAACCACTACACCAAACAGGCTGTAGGTAAAGACCTTGGTATTCCTTGGTGCTCTCCCATCTAAATACTACTAGGATGGACCATGCATGGTTTCTGAGATCTGATGAGATCAGGCAAGCCTGAGCTATACCCAAGTATTTACATAGAGGCAATAAAATCCAATACCTATGCACAATGAATTAATGGCAATGAAAATTGATCCATTGATCCAATCACACTGCAAAAGAGACATCAGATGAGCCCATTAGAGTTAATAAATGCCAATTGCAACCAAAAACCATAGCAGAAATAAAATCCACACAAAAATCAATGCAACCGATAAAAAGAGTACAACATAGCAATAACTGCAATAAATCAGCACAGTTCGGACAAGATACAACTCACAGTAAAAGCCTTCTGAAACCAGGTTGTCATGGAAGGCCAGTAGTAAAGGAACCAGATATGAACCCTTGCAAACCTTGAGTTTCTGTAGATGGGAATTGTTTCCCAAAGGGCTGGTCCCAAAAACTGAGAAGGGCATGAACCAGCTCATGAACTAAAGTGCGTTGAGATCAGTCTTTTTAAGGTTGCAATGCCAGTAGCTTTGAATTCTGCTGGGCATTCTTCACATTGTAACTGGTTGTGCTGGGCTTATAAATCTCCACCTTGCTTGAATTTCTTGTGACTCTGCTTGGAGATCAGTCCTTTTAAGCTTGCAGTGCAGCGGGTTCTGCTGGGCATTCTTTACTCTGAACTGGTTGTGCTGGTCTGGAAAAAATGTTTTGGTGAATCCTAGACATGAACTGACACCATTTGCATTGGAACAACACTTTAGGATCCACCAAAAGTCTATGGGTGAATCTTAGAGTGTTGTCCCAATGTGTTGTCTCAAAGAGGACTAATGTCAAACCAGAGAATCCCTGCAGTACAAACTGAAGGGATTCTCTGTTTTGACATTAGTCCTCTCTTACTTGCATTGCTAAAGTGGCACTGGGTTCTGTTGGTCTGTACCTTGAAGTGGTTGTGCTGGGCTTCCAAACCTCCCCCTTGCTTGTAGAGAGATTCTATGTTTCACATCAGTTCTTTTGAGCTGGCACTGGATTCTGCTGGGCTTGCACCCCTCCTTGCTTGGAGAGTGAATCACATTAGTCCTGTTGAGCTGGCATTGCCACAATGGCACTGGGTTCTGCTGGATGATCTTTGATTGCGCTAGTACTGCTGGGCACTCTGTACATTGCACTGATTCTGCTGGGCTTGCAAAAATGCCCCCCTTCCGTTTGTACTGCAGAGATTCTCTGGCTTGACCTTAGTCCTTTTAGATTTGCAGTGCCACAGTGGCACTGGTTCTGCTGGGCTTGAAAAAATGCCCACCACCTTCTATTTCTACTCAGAGATTTTCTGGAACTTTGATTCTGTTCTGCTGGGCTTCTATTGCCCCCTCTTTTTTTGCTGTTTTGAGCCCTTCATATATAACCGTTAAGCTGTAGCTGATATGGCAACCCTACCTACAGGGTGTTCAAGGGAAGAGATGAGAGAGGAGGTTTGCCATTGTGGAGAGGTGGCAAAGGCAGGCAATCTGTTTATATGGGGGGGGGAGCTGTGGGGCTGCCTTTGTTGCCTCTCCACCTTGCCGCAAAAGCAGGTGATCTGACTCCCCATTTATTTAAAGACAGGCAAGGTCTTTAAATGGAGAGGGAGCCATGGGGCTGCTTTTGCTGCCTCTCCGCAAGGCAGAGAGGTGGCAAAAGTAGTTCTTTCTCCCCCCCCCCTTCCGCCCAATTCAGCGCCCTCTGGAGGCACCTGGGGCAAGCACCTCCCCTGACCCCCCCCCCCCCGAAAGATCCAACCCTGCCCCAAGGTCTCAAACTTGATTTGTGAAGCATCAGGAACAACTTGGGGAGAAAGTGTTGCACCAATGGCATAACATCACTTCCGGTGCAGACTGGAATGAGCAGCATCATGTCAACACAATGCTCTAGAAGTCACCCAAAACTCATAGAGGTTTTGGTGAATTCTAGACATGAATTGACACCATTTGCATTGGGGCGATCCTCTAGCATTCACCAAAAGCCTATGGGTGACTCCTGGAGAGTTGTCCCAATGCAATGATCTCAATGCAAGTTCACCCTGGAAGTGACATTACAGTGTTGATGTGACACCCATAAGGCCTTAGCTATCTCCCTCCAGCTGCCATCGCTAGGCTGGCAACTAGGGATGCCAGCCTCCAGGTGGGACCTGGGAATCCCCCAGAACTACTGCTCATCTCCAGGCTATAGAGACCAGCTCCCCTGGAGAAAATGGATGCTGTGGACAGTGGACTCTGTGGCAGTGTACCTCACTGAGGTCCCCGTCCTCCGCAGGCTCCATCCCCAATCTCCAGGAGTTTACCAACCTGGATCAGGCAACCCGACCCCCCAATCTCTGTTCAGTGGCCAGGGGGGACCTGGCAATTCTAGGAGAGCAGTTGTAATTCTAGGAGATCTCTGAGTTCCACTTGGAGATTGTTAACACCCAGGGCTTTTTTTGTAGCAGGAACTCCTTTGCATATTAGGCCACACACCCCTGATGCAGCCAGTCCTCCTGGAGCTTACAGGGCTCTTAGTACAGAGCCTCCTGTAAGCTCCAGGAGGATTGGCCACATCAGGGGGTGTGTGGCCTAATATGCAAAGGAGTTCCTGCTACAAAAAAAGCCCAACACCAATGATAGATGTGTAGGAGCCATCCTTGAAGATAGATCCAGGTGGGCCACCATGTTGGTCTGAAGCAGTAGAACAAAGAACCCTGGACTCTTTGTTCTAGGAACCATCTTGGCCTCCTCTGGCCTGTCTCCTGCCCGTGGGGCCTGGAGATCTCCCACTTTTACAACTGATCTTCAGCTGGCAGAGATCAGCTCCCCAGGAGAAAATGGCTGATTTGAAGGGTGAGCTCTATGGCACTGTACCATGCTGAGGCCCCTCCCCTCCCAACAGGACTGGATTAACAATTAGGTCAAGTAAGCACTGGCCTATGGGCCCCCACACCTTTAGGGGCCCCGGGCCAGCTTCCCTCCAGCTTGCAGCCTTCCCAGCCTGCATACACAGTCAGCAACTGAACCGCTCTTTGCCCAACTTGCCTGGTGTGGCTGATGCTGGCATCACTGCCAAGTTTGCTTCTCTCTGCCACTCTTCCATGGCTTTGTCAAAGGGGCGTTTGAGAACCTAACTGCAGCGGGGGTCACAGGCGGTGGGGTGGCTGCTCCAACTCTGAGATAATTTGCGAGGTCCACCCCCCCCCCCCCGAGATTATTACTGCCTAGGGGCCTCCACAGGTTCTAATCCGGCCCTGCCTCCCCAAACCCACCCTCTCCCAGATCCACCCCCAAAGTGTCGAGGTATTTTCCAACACAGACCTATTGGCCATCCTATCTTCATGTGTGTTAAATACAACTTACGTGATGTTGCATGTAGAGGGCTACCTCTCGCTTGTGAGACGATGATGCGAAATAAGACCGTTTGCTCTATGCCATCATAACCCATTTTCTTTGTGGGCATTTGCAAGCCTGGAGCTACAATGCCAAATAAAGAAGCAACACAGAGCTATAAAAATGGCTGACACAACGAAGGGAGAATTGCAAAACAAAGAGGAAAACATCAGGAGAGCGAAAGGGTAATAGGCCTGAAGCATGAATCAGGCTACAAAGGTAGAGCACTTCAAAGGGTTTTGTGAACAACAAAGAAGCGTGTGTGTGCCGTTCGTGTCTGGGTCTGGGTGTGTAGAAGTGAGCCGATTGAACAGATATTAGGGAATCAGAAACCGTATTGTCAAGCAGATCATTAGCATCTTGTAGATCAAAAGAACAACACCTCTGTCGGCTCCACGGCACAAGGCTGCACTGACGGAGCAACAACCTCCTTTCTCCTCATCTTTGGCATAACTTTTCCAGAGCTTTGCATTAGTGACTAAGAACCAAACACACAGCCGCCCACGCTGAGAGACGCTGAAGAAAATCAACACTGAGGAATTCTGAGAGCGCCTCTAAATAGCCAGCGATTACACTGGAGAAGATTAAAAAAAAAAAAAAAGACAAAGGGGGTGGGGAAAAGAAGCCCAGAGTTACAAAGGTGCCATAAAAGAACAAAGGACAGCAATGAAGGAGGAAAACATGTGGTGACTGAATGGAAGTGTGTGTGTGTGTGTGTGTGTGTGTGTAATACACAATATGTATCAGCTTTACTTTTCGGAAGGGCCACCAAATAGCCCCTCAAAAGGAGATATGATTTAATTTGCATATCTATATTGGCAGGCCAAAAGGCTCTCTCTTAAGTGTCTCTTTCGAAAGAAAGAAAGAAAGAAAGAAAGAAAGAAAGAAAGAAAGAAAGAAAGAAAGAAAGAAAGAAAGAAAGAGAGAGAGAGAGAGAGAGAGAAAGAAAGAAAGAAAGAAAGAGAGAGAGAGAGAGAGAGGAGGAGATTGGGTTTATACCCTGTTCTTCACTTGGAGTCTCAGAGTGGCTTACAATATCCTTTCCCTTCTTCTATTCACAACAGACTTCCTGTGAGGTAGGTGTTGCTGAGAGAGCTCTGAGAGAGCTGCTCTTGAGAGAACAGCTCTGAGAGAACTATGACTGACCCAAGGTCACCCAGTAGCTGCATGAGGAGGAGGAAGGAATGAAAGCCAGTTCTCCCAGATTAGAGTCTATGCTCTTAACCACTACACCAAACTGGCTCTCTCTTGTGGATCAAACTACTGGTACCCAAGGTACAACACCCCACCCCTCCGTGGCACACTCCTCCTCCCCCCAATCTTGCCCCCAGTGAGGGTGAGCTCATCTGGCAGTGCCGCGGTTTGGCAGTGCACCCCGCCGCCAACTGCTGTAACTCCACCTCCCATACTGCATCTGTGCTTCAAGCTTCAAGAACAAATGCAGCGTGGGAAGCAGAGCTATGGCAGTTGACGGTGGGGCACGCTGTGTGAACCGTGCCACCGCTGCCGCCACCACCAAGCTCATAAATTTCCCTTACCAGGGGCGAAGGTGGGAGGGAAGGCCAAAACTGGTCCCCTCCCCCGCAGGCCGCACTCCAGGCAGCTGCCTAAAACTCCCTAATGGACATGCCGGCTGTGCCAATGGTCCATCTTGTCCAGCATCCTGTCTCACATAGTGGCCAACCAATTACTCTGGTGGCCAATAACATGGCATAGAAGCTGAGGCCTTCCCTTGATGTTGCCTTCTGGCTCTGGGATTATTATTATTATTAGTTTATTTCTATTCCGCCCCTTCCCCCTTTTGAGGGGCTCAGAGCGGAGTACAATTTAAATTAAAATCACAATAAAATCATAATAAAAACAAGTTCAACATTTAGTAAGTGCACTAAGTTAGTTCAGCAAGGTGATATAAAGTAAGATAGTATAGCTCCACAATATAGTGATGCAGCGGGCCGTAAAGGCGCAGGGGGAGGCCAATCGATCTAATAGGTAGGTAGATGCCCGCTGCCTCACCCAAAGACCTGGTGGAACAGCTCCGTTCTACAGGCCCTACGAAAGGCCAGCAAGCCAGGTAGGGCCCGGATCTCCATAGGGAGCTGATTCCACCAGGTTGGGGCCAGGACCGAAAAAGTCCAGGCTCTGGTAGATCTTGGGAGGCCGAACGAAGTGACCTCCGGGGCGTATATGGAAGGAGACGGTCCCGTAGGTATGTTGGTCCCAGGCTGCATAAGGCTTTAAGAGTTTTAAAAGATTCAAAGGTTTACTGCCTCTGAATGTGGAGGTTCTGTTTAGTCACCATGGCTAGTTGCCGCTGATACATCTATCCTCCATGAATCCCCCTTTGAAAGCCATCTATGCCCGTTGCCTTCACTACATCCTCTGGAGGTGAAAGGAAAGGCTACTGAACTGACTCTGCTTAGCTACCATTGCATTTTTTTTTAAGAAAAAGCCAACCGTCCTTATCCCAATGGGGGGGGGGGGGGAGAGCACAGAATTACAAGAAAAACAACTATAAAGACATCGTAAATCAAACAGCATTGAGTTTAGAACTTCAAAAAACGCAGAAATTTTCATCTATTATTAATTATGATAAAAAATTCTATCTCGGAATATTTTACACCACAGCTGTCGTGGGGGTGGGTGGGGGAAATCTTTGGCTTCACTGACTGAGAAACTACAGAATCGGAACCCAATCTTAGACCCTTCAGTCGGAGACAACTGAAACAGAATAAAGGACGCTTTTTTCTCCGCTGAGGAAAAGCTGCGCAATTGGAAAGTTTGTAACCCTATTTTAATTACGTGGAATTAACAGGGCTCTTCTGAAGTCAGCTTATTCATGCACATGAAGGTTTAAAATGTTTTTCTTTTAAGAAAAAAATTGAATTTCTTAGCTGTGCAACGCCAGTGTCCTCACTTTCCCCATTTTTTTTCTACAAAGCAACCATGTATGATTCTTAATGCTAACACTTTATACCGTTAGTCTTCTAATGCTTGAGAACTGGAAAAGATATAAGAGACCAAATGCGACTGTCCCGCCTTTAAAAGCTCACATGTATTAACCAAAAGTATAGTTAAAAGTGTAGTTAAAAGGTGAGAGGGAACCCAGAAACACTGAAAGAGATACCAATACCATTCTTCTAAACAAGGCTTTTTTTGAGCAGGAACGCACAGAAACAAAGTTCCGGTTACTTTTAAAATGGTCTACGGAAGATGAAGTAGTGAAATCTCCAATGATTAAGTGGGCGATTAATGTAAATAAAGAAATACAGATGGACACATGGGAATATTTGTGGAAGAACTCTATGAAACCCTCAACATGTCAGAGTTGAACAATAAGATGCCAGATAGATGTTGGAAATGTAAAAAACGTGAAGGTTCTTTCTACCATATGTGGTGGACTTGCGAAAGAGCGAAAATGTTTTGGCAGATGATTCAGCAAGGGATTTCTAAGATCTTGGGATATGAATTTAACAAAGTTGCAGAGACTTTTCTGTTAGGATTACAAATGGAAAAATTTCCAAAAGAAGACAGAATTTTAATCTGGTACTTGCTCTCAGCTGCTAGGACATTGTATGCGCAGTTGTGGAAGCAAGAAAAAATACCAGAGAAATGGGATTGGATTGTTAAAGTTATGACATGGAGTGAAATGGAAAAGTTAACAAGAACATTAAGAGACTATGATTTAGAAGTATTTAAGATGGAGTGGAAGAAGTTCAGAAGATACATAGAAAAAGAATGGAAAATAAAAGGACATTGGACAATCTTTATAATGATTAAGTATAAGTGGGGGGAAGATATGAACTTTGGTTCTTATTAATTAGGGGTACCTTTTAAAATGATGTTTTGAATTTACTACACTGGCGGGGGTCAAGTAAAGGGGGGAGGGTTATGTAGAAAGTAATATATGGGATTTAAAAAAGTAGTTATTAATGATATAAGAAATTGAATATATTGCCATATGTTACTAATAAAAATTGTTTGAAACATAAAAGAGTCTTCTCCAGCACCACAGTTCAAAAGCAGCCCATACTCTGCTCCAAAATCGAGAAGATGTCTGTCAGATTAACCCACCGGTTCTGGATCAACAGAAAAATAATGATGGGGGAAGAGAATATTTGAACGGAACCAGGGGTGGAATTCTAGCAGGACCTCCTTTGCATATTAGGCCACACACCCCTAATGTAGCCAATCCTCCAAGAACTTACAAGGCTCTTTTTTGTAAGCTCTTGGAGGATAGGCTACATCATGGGAGTGAGGTCTAATATGCAAAGGAGCTCCTGCTAGAATTCCACCCCTGAACAGATCCATTCTTCTTCAAGTTGAAAAAGAGAATCTCTTCCCTGAGGCAAGAGGATTTTATTGGAATCTTGTTGGTGATTTAAGTTATAGTTGTCAATAACACTCCATTGACTATATTCACAGGAGGTGGAAGTGATGATATTGCAATAATACACTCGGTCACCTGTATTGGATTTCCCTTAAGCTAGCAATTACTATTGAGTTTCATCCAACTGCTTCGTTGAATGACACCAAGTTGCCTCTCCTAGCTGCTGAGTCACATTTGTATAAAACATTCAGCATGCCAACACAAAAACATTCCAAGGAGAAGACGCCATTTTATGGCTATTTTATGGCCTGATTTTGTGGGGCCAGCTCTCCTGGTCTTCCTGGTATTTGGGATTCTTGATCAGAGATGCCAGAGATTAAACCTGAATCAATCTACTGTATATGTTCTACCATTAAGCCAAAGAATCATAGAATCATAGCGTTGGAAGGGATCTCCAGGGTCATCTAGTCCAACCCCTCGCACAATGCAGGAAACTCACAATTACCTCCCTATAAATTCACAGGATCTTCATTGCTGTCAGATGGCCATCAAGCCTCTGTTTAAAAACCTCCAAGGAAGGAGAGCCCACTACCTCCCGAAGATGCCTGTTCCACTGAGGAACCACTCTAACGTTCAGGAAGTTCTTCCTAATGTTGAGCCAGAAACTCTTGTGATTTAATTTCAACCCATTGGTTCTGGTCCTACCTTCTGGGGCCACAGAAAACAATTCCACATCATCCTCTAGAATGACAGCCCTTCAAGTACTTGAAGATGGTGATCATATCACCACTCAGCCGCCTCCTCTCCAGGCTAAACATCCCCAGCTCCTTCAACCTTTTCTCATAGGACTTGGTCTCCAGACCCCTCACCATCTTCATCGCCCTCCTCTGGACCCTTTCCAGCTTGTCTACATCCTTCTTTAAATGTGGTGCCCAAAACAGAACACAATACTCCAGATGAGGTCTTACCAGAGCAGAGTAAAGTGCCCCCTCCCCTTTTGACTGTGCTCATAATGCCATTTATGAAGGCTTTTTTAATAGCAGGAACTCCGTTGCATATTAGGCCACACCCCATGATGAAGCCAATCCTCCAAGAGCTTACAGCAGGCCCTGTACCAAGAGCTCTTTAAGCTCTTGGAGGATGGCTACATCAGGCGTGTGTGGCCTAATTTGCAAAGGAGTTCCCGCTACAAAAAAAGCCCTGCCTTTTATCTGATAGCCACCAATATCCTACCCAGAAGCCACTGAGCAGACAGAAAATGGCATCTGTTTTTGCCTGACATAAGACCTGCTCTTTTCAAGATTTGTCATATTTTTAGCGGCAGCTCCCCATCTCATCCTGTGCTCTTACTGCTAAAGGATAACCGTAGGTAGAATGCCAATTTTCACCTCCAGTGTACAATTAATAACTTCATTGGCTAGATGTCCAATAATCAATTTGCACCTTTAAAGATGTGTGAGTTTTGTCACTTACATTGTTCAGCTTCTGGGCATTTGAGTAAAATCCACATACATACTTGGCTATACTAAAACATGCCATATGAGCATCTTCTTGCCAATGTGGGGGTTTCCCTTCCCCCCACCCATATGCAACTTCTTCATTTGAAAAATTGCCCTTTCTATAAAGCGCTTTTGGCAAAGGTAGTGGAAAATTAGAGCTTATAACTATGAGGTAAATTAGAATGGCCGTGCCTTTTCATTTTCCCCTTCAGAGTTATTGATGAAAAACGAAAAATCAGCTACTATTGTCCACAGCAAAGGATCACAGCTTGGCACGCTCTAAAAAAGGACTGGGTCTCAAGCTGAATGAAGCCCACCAGCCAAGTATGCCTTCCTCAGACCACAAAACTGAGGAAAGAACAGAGGCCCCCAGCCTCCCTGTCCAGAAGGGAGACAGTTACATTTTGGTGTTCAAAAAGTGATGAAAACTTCCCCACACATTTCAGTAATAATCTTCAGCAGGGGTAAAGATTCTTCATGTACTTCAGGGTCAAACAATACGTAATGTAGGACATCTGTGACTGGTAGGGTTACCAGACAGGATTGTGGGTGGGGATATAGGAGGGCCACAACACCAGCTGTGGTGCCATGTCACTTCTGGTAAACAAAAGGAAGTGACATAGGTAGTTCTAGGAATCGCCAGAAATTCTGTGGTAAAACTGTCGAGTTTCCAGTAATTCCTAGAGCTACCCTACGCTTCTTACATAGGAAGTGGGGGGAGAGGGAGCTGGGTTTTCCTGTCAGTGTTGTGGGCCTGATTCAAATTCCAACTTGCATTGATAGGGTTTCCAGTGATTCCTAGAGTTATGCTATGTCACTTCCAGTTTTTTACCAGAAGTAACCTGACATAACATGCAACTGTGCAAGGGGTTTTTTTCCCCCCAAGCAGCAGTGGGCAATAGGAGAAGGGCCCAGGGGATCCTCTATCCCCCCATGGAGGAACGGGACCTCTTGTGATGGATGCGATAACATAAAAATATAAGAGGCCATGTTGAATCAGGCCAATGGCCCATCCAGTACAACACTCTGTTTCGCACAGTGGCCAAAATCTAGGTGCCATCAGGAGGTCCATCAGTGAGGCCAAAACTCCAGAAGCCCTCTCACTGTTGCCCCCCTCCAAGCACCAAGAATACAGAACATCACTGCCCCTGAGTGTTCCATCTATACCTTGTGGCTAATAGCCATTAATGGACTTCTGCTCCACATGTTTATCCAATCCCCTCTTGAAGCTGTCTATGCTTGTAGCTGCCACCACTTCCTCCAGCAGTGAATTCCACATCCTAATTACTCTTTGGGTGAAGCAGTACAGTCTTCTATCTGTTATAAGCCGACTGCTCATAATTTCATGGAGTGTCCATGAGTTCTTGTGAGAAAGGGAGGAAAGCGCTTCCTTCTGTACCTTCTCTATCCCATGCAGCATTTTGTAAACCTTTATCCTGTCACCCCTCAATAACATGAGACAGACAAACAGATATCTACGCATTTCTCTACCGCTGCAATTTCCAGAACGTTATTCAACTTGTCTTTCATTGACAGGACATTTATCAGTTTCCAGTACCTAGTTGATGCAACTTTACCTTGAATTGTTTAGTAATGATGCTAAGTTCTGCCTTTGTCTTCTCATTGTCCAGCTGAGTACTTTTAGCTGGTAATTTTTGGATCTCTTGATACACCTGCCCAGGAATGGAATTCTTGCAGGAGCTCCTTTGCATATTAGGCCACACACCCCTGATGTAGCCAATCCTCCAAAAGCTTACAAAAAAGAGCCTTGTAAGCTCTTGGAGGATTGGCTACATCAGGGGT
This sequence comes from Heteronotia binoei, assembly GCF_032191835.1. NCBI lineage: Eukaryota > Metazoa > Chordata > Lepidosauria > Squamata > Gekkonidae > Heteronotia > Heteronotia binoei. Next base: position 113,179,358 of record NC_083230.1, read on the forward strand.
GTGTGGCCTAATATGCAAAGGAGCTCCTGCAAGAATTCCAACCCTGCTCCCGCCAAAGATGATGGCAATCAGCACAGTTGTAATTAATGTTATATCATAGCAAGCTGGGACCCCCACCAAGAACACAGGAAAGAGGAAAGCTACTTACCCAAATCACCCTATCTGGCCCTGCCTACTTCCAAAGAGGAGCAGGAGGCGATCGGATTTATACCTTGCCCTTCACTACCTGATGGGGTTGCCAAGTCCAATTCAAGAAATATCTGGGGACTTTGGGGCAGAGCCAGGAGACTTTGGGGGTGGAGCCAGGGGCAAGGATATGACAAGCATAATTAACCTCCAAAGGGAGTTCTGGCCATCACATTTAAAGGGACTACACACCTTTTAAATGCTTTCCCTTCATTGGAAATAATGAAGGATAGGGGCACCTTCTTTTGGGGCCCACAGAAATTGGACCCCCTGGTCCAATCCTTTTGAAACTTGGAAGGTATTTTGGGGGGAGGTACTGAATGCTATGCTGCAAATTTTGTGCCTCTACCTCAAAAAAACAGCCCCCCCCCCAGAGTCCCAGATATCAGCAGATCATTTCTCCATTGTACCCTAAGGGAATTGGTCTCCATAGGGAATAATAGAAGAAGAAGAAGAAGGATATTGGATTTATATCCCGCCCCCCACTCCATATCTCAGAGACTCAGAGCGGCTCACAATCTCCTTTATCTTCCTCCCCCACAACAGATACCCTGAGAGGTGGGTGGGGCTGAGACAGCTCTCACAGCAGCTGCCCTTTCAAGGACAACCTCTGACAGAGCTCTGGCTGACCCAAGGCCATTCCAGCAGCTGCAAGTGGAGGAGTGGGGAATCAAACCCGGTTCTCCCAGAGTGCCCAACAGATATTTCCCTCCCCCCCATTTTCTGATGACCCTGAAGCAGGGGGATGGTCTCCAAACCGGGGGATCCCCTGCCCACACCTGCGGATTCGCAGCCCTGCTACTGAAGGAGTCTCAAAGCAGCTTACAATCTCCTTTCCCTTCCCCTCCCCACAACAGACACCCTGTGAGGTAGGTGGAACTGAGAGAGCTCTGACAGAAACTGCTCTTGAGAGGAACAGCTCTGCGAGAACTTGCGACTGACACAAGGTCACATCAGCAGGTACATGTAGAAGTGGGGAATCAAACCTGATTCTCCAAGATAAGAGCCCATGCACTTAACCATTGCACCAAACTGGCTCTCACTTAAGCAGGTACCAGAAAAGGTGTTGGCATGTGCCAAGGTACATTGGGGAGTCCTGCCCTAGATGTTTCAAGGCAAGCCGGCCCAGTCTGACACTCCAAACACTACTCTACACTGGCTGTCACAAGCAACTGGCCTAATCTGAGGAATGGTAGCTCGAATGTAAATTAACATTCTATTCAAATTTAATTTTCACTGTGTTCCCTTTGTTAAGTTGAACAACTAATTTATCAAGTAACGTTTGGACTGGTGTGGCTGGTTTCCAGGGGAGCTGTCACTACCACACCTACACAACCACAATGAAGAGAGCTGAGGAAGCAATGAGGTGGAAAGGCTCCATTGTGGAAATGACTCATTTTAAGCATATTAGTATAAAAGTTGCCAGCTGGGAAAATCTCAATGCTCAGCGGGAGAAAAATGGAGTTGTTGGCACTAGGGGTGTGTGTGTGTGTGTGTGTGTGTGTACCATCACTACTGTGAAGGTTTTCTGGCATTCAGTCAGTCTTTAATGTTTACAAAACCACCCTCAAAATGGCGGACTAGCATGCAAAGAGGACGAACAATACTTCACTACACGAGGAGTGGCAAAACTAAGGCGGACCAGGGCCTGGAACCACACCCTTCCAAACTGAAAGGCCACACAAAACCAACATGCAAGAAGCCATTACATAAAGCCAGACAAGGAACCTGCCTCACCCTTCCTGGCTGGCCAAATGTACACACGCCCAGTCACAGGGTGACTTTCTCTGAACAAAACGAGGCGGAAATTAATTTTACATCTGAACTCAGTCTGTGAGATTACAATGGGCTAATATTTTTCGCAGGAGCATGTCCAGCAATGGCTGGTTCTTCATTGCCCGGGGGGAAAGATTTTTTAAATTGTTCCAAGAGCTGGCAGGCTGAACTCATGAAAACTCAGCTTAATATTGCCCACCCTTTCCTTGAAGAGAAACCAAAAACAGGGGCTTCGTCAGACTCTCTTCTGCCCTGTGCTGGTAGGCAATGCCTTTTTGCCGTATCTTTTAGGGGACAAGATGCATGCCCTTTTAATGTAAGCAGGGCTTTTTATTGTAGCAGGAATCCTTTGCATATTAGGCCACACACCCCTGATGTTGCCAGTCCTCCAAGAGCTTACAGGGCTCTTCGTACAGGGCCTACTGTAAGCTCCAGGAGGATTGGCTACATCAGGGATGTGTGGCCTAACAGGCAAAGGAGGTCCTGCTAGAATTCCTTACAGGGCTCTTCGTACAGGGCCTACTGAGAGCTCCAGGAGGACTGGCTACATCAGGGGTGTGTGGCCTAATATGCAAAGGAGGTCCTGCTAGAATTCTTTACAGGGCTCTTCGTACAGGGCCTACTGAGAGCTCCAGGAGGACTGGCTACATCAGGGGGCGGGGCCTAATATGCAAAGGAGGTCTTGCTAGAATTCCTTACAGGGCTCTTCATACAGGGCCTACTGTAAGCTCCAGGAGGATTGGCTACATCAGGGGTGTGTGGCTGAATATGCAAAGGATGTCCTGCTAGAATTCCTTACAGGGCTCTTCATACAGGGCCTGCTGTAAGCTCCAGGAGGACTGGCTACATCAGGGGTGTGCGGCCTAATATGCAAAAAAAAGCCCTGAGTCTGACACAACCTGATAGCCAATGCTCCTTCAAACTGGCCTGAAGTCCCACCATTTTGACTCATCAATCTCTGATTCAGTTCGGTTCTCCCTTTGTTTAACTGAACCCCTGAATGTTTATTTTCCTGTCATATTTCTGTTTCCTCATGTTGAACTCCCCCCCCCCCCCATTAAAATGAATGCATTTTTCATGTTATTGCCTTGAGAGCACAGAAGCTTTACATAGTATCCCCTGACCCCCCTACGTTTTCTGGTTAATGGGGAAATTCTGTTCAGACAACTCACAAACGGCTTTTTTTTTTTTTTTTTAAAGCAGGAATGCATAGGTACGCAGTTCCAGCTGGCTTGATGCCAGGGGGTGTGACCTAACATGCAAATGAGTTCCTGCTGGGCTTTTTGTACAAAAGGCCCCTTGTGAAACAATGGTGATGTCAAGGGGTGTGGCCTAATATACAAATGAATTCCTGCTGGGCTTTTTCTACCAAAAAAGCCCTGCTCACAAAGATGATCTGACTCCAATAGTAAGAAGAGAAAGAAATGTTACATGACACATTCATGTAGGGACATTTAATTTATTGTGAACTGATTAACTTCAGAAAGGTTCACTTGCTCCAGCTCCAAGCCCAGGTAAGAGAGAGGAGAGAAGAAGAAGAAGAAGAAGAAGAAGAAGAAGAAGAAGAAGAAGAAGAAGAAGAAGAAGAAGAAGAAGAATTGCAGATTTATATCCCGCCCTTCTCCCTGAATCAGAGACTCAGAGCGGCTCACAATCTCCTTTACCTTCCCCTCCCCCACAACAGACACCCTGTGAGGTAGATGAAGATATTGGATTTATATCCCGCCCTCCACTCCAAAGAGTCTCAGAGCGGCTCACAATCTCCTTTATCTTCCTCCCCCACAACAGACACCCTGTGAGGTGGGTGGGGCTGGAGAGGGCTCTCACAGCAGCTGCTCTTTCAAGGACAACCTCTGCCAGAGCTATGGCTGACCCAAGGCCATTCCAGCAGGTGCAAGTGGAGGAGTGGGGAATCAAACCCGGTTCTCCCAGATAAGAGTCGGCTCACTTAACCACTACACCAAACTGGCTCTCCACACCAAACTGGCTCTTCATATAAGGTTCCATATAAGATGAAACAGAAGGCAAGCAATGGCCCAGGAGGTGCAAAATCTGACGGATGAGAGGGCGGGAGCCAACTACCAAGTGTCCCCTAGTGAGAGAGAATTCTCTTAACTGTTTCCCTCCCAGATCCTTTTGCATGGAGAATAACAATATCCAACAATTTCCACCTTATTTTGATGCATATGTGGTTCATGATTTGGGTTGTTATGAGAAGTTGGATTTCTTCTTCCCAAATTCACTGGTTTAGATATAGATACTGATTCCTTTTATTCTCTTTTTTTTTAAAGCAGATTTCTCTGTGCACCCTTTTATAACTTCGGCCCTTGTAGTCATAGAACGTTACACATGAGGGATGGGTATGAACAGGGCTTTTTTTGTAGCAGGAACTCCTTTGCATGTTAGGCCACGCACCCCTGATGTAGCCAATCTTCCAAGAGCTTACAGGAGGCCCTGTAATAAGAGCCCTGTAAGCTCTTGGAGGATTGACTACATAAGAGGGGTGTGGCCTAATATGCAAAGGAGTTCCTGCTACAAAAAAGCAGTGTTAGTTGCCATGAGAGCAGAAGAAGAATTGTTTGCTGCATGGCTGATTTAGGGGAGACATTGAGAGACTCCTTCCCCCCTCCCCCCGCAAACACACACAGTGGGACAATTTTTTAAACATGTCTCCCAGCTGGGAAGGTGTTCCTTGCTGTGGTTTCAGAGACTAGGGTTAATATGTCCAACTCAGAAAATATCTGGGGACTTTGGGGGTGGAGCCAGGAGACTTTCCCATTCCCTAAAATAAGTTTTGAAAATATAGCAGTGCAGTTCCCCTGAATATAGTCTTCTTCCTCATTCCCCAGCACCTAAACTTCCACTAAATGAAAGTGAACAAGCACACACACAAAGCAGCCAAAATAAACAGTTAGCAAGCACACACTTTTGTGATCTCACTGGGACAATTTACTCACGTTGCTGACATCTTCAGACTAATAGGAAAATGAAAGAACAGCCCTTGGGGGTAGACATGGGGACTGGCAAGCCTATCAGGGACTAAACCTTAAGCTAGAGCTGAGCTTTCCTGGGGGGGGCTATTGCTTTGGGGGGCTATTGCTCAGACATCGCAAATCCAATATTCGCCAAACTTGGAGGGTGAGTGGAGGAGAGCCTGCTGAAGAATCCCTGACTTGCAAGAGGGCTGTTCTACCATGTCCTGAACCAAATGAACCAAACAAACCATGAACCGGTTCGGGGAAACGGTGGTTTGTATATGTTCATGGTTTGTGGTTTGTGCAATCAAATGAACTGTGAACCACCATTTTCTTGGTTCTTGTCCATGCATATTTCACACCACAAGATGGTTTTCTAAACAGGAGGACAGGAAGATTTGAGGAGACATTCTGAAGAGCATCCCTTTTTGCCTCTCCTGTCTTCAAATTTCTAGTTGATTAAAATGAAATTGATTTGAAATTGACTCTAAATTCCTGAAAACTGGAAAAGAAGCAGGCTGTTGGATCCCAGGGATAAAATGAATAAAGAGAATTCAACAGACCTATTTATTACATAGAAATGTGCAGGGCTTTTTTGTAGCAGGAACTCCTTTGCATATTAGGCCATACCCCCATGATGTAGCCAATCCTCCAACAGCTTACAGGGCTCTTAGTACACGGCCTAGGGTAAGCTCTTGGAGGATTGGCTACCTCATTGGCTACAAATAAAAAGCCCCGGAAATGTGTACATTTCTATATAAATGGCATGAGGGCCAAAAGAATTGGGTGCACCCACCATCTATGCAGAAAGGGTGAAACAAAAATGCCTGCACCATACAAAACCCTCTCTCTCTCTCTCTCTCTCTCGGCTTGGCTTCGCGAACGAAGATTTAAGAAGGGTGCAATAGTCCACGTTTGCTGCAGGCTCGCTGGTGGCTGACAAGACCAATGTGGGACAGGCAGGTCCGGCCACAGCGGCTGCAGGGAAAAGTCTGATTTAGGGTTGGTCCTGTAGCAGTGCGATTCTTCCTCAATCTCCTTTTGTCCTCAAGACCAGCTATGCGTGTGTTCTCAAAGGAAGAGACAGCCTGGTGGATGGTGTGCCTCCATGCTTTGCGATCTGAGGCTAGGTCAGACCACTGGTGATGGTTGATGTGACAGGTGCTAAGGGATTTCTTCAAGGAGTCCTTGTACCTCTTCTTTGGTGCCCCTCTATTTCGATGGCCGGTGGAGAGTTCGCCATACAGGGCAATCTTGGGAAGGCGGTGGTTTTCCATCCTAGAAATATGCCCTGCCCAGCGCAGCTGCGTCTTCAAAAGCAGTGCCTCGATGCTGGTAACCTCTGCCCGCTTGAGGACTTCAGTGTTGGTCACAAAGTCACTCCAGTGGATGTTGAGGATGGTGCGAAGGCAGCGCTGATGAAAGCGCTCAAGGAGTCGCAGGTGATGACGGTATAAAACCCACGATTCGGAGCCATAGATGAGGGTTGTCATCACAACCGCTTTGTAAACATTGATCTTTGTGCCTTTTTTCAGATGCTTGTTGCTCCACACTCTTTTGTGCAGTCGGCCAAATGCACGGTTTGCCTTTGCCAGCCTGTTGTCAATCTCCTTGTCGATCTTGGCATCTGAGGAGATGATGCACCCCAGGTAGCTGAACTGCTGGACTGTCTTCAGAACTGATTCACCCACAGTGATGCAGGGAGGGTGATAATCTTCCTGGGGTGCAGGCTGGTGGAGAACTTCTGTCTTCTTCAGACTAACTTCTAGGCCGAATAGCTTGGCAGCCTCTGCAAAGCAGGACGTCATATGCTGCAGAGCTGATATCGAGTGGGAGACGAGTGCAGCATCATCAGCAAACAGTAGCTCTCGGATGAGTTTTTCCATTGTCTTGGAGTGTGCCTTTAGTCGCCTCAGGTTGAACAGGCTGCCATCGGTGCGATAGCGGATGTAGACACCATCGTCCTCATCTAGATCTACTGCGGCTCTTTGAAGCATCATGCTAAAGAAGATCGTAAAGAGAGCTGGCGCGAGAACGCAGCCTTGCTTTACACCTGTGCCTATTGGGAAGGGCTCCGAGAGGTCGTTGCAGTGTCTGACTTGGCCTCGCTGGTCTTCGTGTAGCTGGATGATCATGCTGCAGAACCTTGGGGGACATCCTAAACGTTCCAAGATTTGCCACAGGCCTTTCCTGCTAACGGTATCGAAAGCTTTGGTAAGGTCGACAAAAGTCACATACAGACCCTTGTTCTGTTCCCTGCATTTCTCTTGGAGCTGCCTGAGAACAAATACCATGTCGGTGGTGCTCCTGTTAGCTCTGAAGCCGCACTGGCTCTCTGGGAGGAGTTCTTCTGCAATGGTGGGCACCAGTCTGTTCAGGAGTATTCTGGCAAGGATTTTGCCTGCGATGGAGAGCAGGGTTATCCTCCGGTAGTTGGAGCAGTCTGACTTTTCCCCTTTGTTCTTGTATAGGGTGATGATGATTGCATCGCGAAAGTCCTGTGGTAATTTGCCTTGTTCCCAGCAGGTGACAAGTACTTTGTGAAGTGAGCTATGTAGTACTGTGCCCCCATGCTTCCAGATCTCTGGTGGAATTCCATCAACTCCTGCTGCCTTGCCACTTTTCAGTTGCTTGATGGCTTTAACCATACAAAACCAAAAGCAAACAAAAAGGACATTTTCACAGAGGCCTACTTGCTACAGAAGATGTATGGTTAAAAGTCAAAAGATCCAACCATGGAGACTCTTACAGTATTTGTTACTTTACTTTTTTTATTTCCACCACACGTGGCCCTCAAAGCACCTTACAAAACACTTCAAAAAGCAATACATTAGCAACAGACACATAAAGGTAGTAGGGTTGCCAAGTCCAATTCAAGAAATATCTGGGGACTTTGGGGGTGCAGCCAGGAGACTTTGGGGGTGGAGCCAGGAGACATTGGGGGTTGATCCAGCAACAAGGCTGTGACAAGCATAATTGAACTCCAAAGGAAGCTCTGGCCATCACATTTAAAGGGACGGCACACCTTTTCAATTCCTTCCTTCCATAGGAAATAATGAAGGATAGGGGCACCTTCTTTTGGGGCTCATAGAATTGGACCCCCTGGTCCAATCTTTTTGAAACTCGGGGGGTATTTTGGGGAGAGGCACTAGATGCTATACTGAAAGTTTGCTGCCTCTACCCCAAAAAACAACCCCCCCCAGAGCCCCAGATACCCGCGGATCAATTCTCCATGATTTTCTAAGGGAATAAACCTCCATAGGGAATAATAGAGTTCCCAGCAGACATTTCCCTCCCCTCCCCCTGCTTTCTGGCAACCCTGAAGCGAGGGGAGGGTCTCCAAACCAGGGGATCCCCTGCCCCCACTTGGGGACTGGCAACCCTAAAAGCTAGTGAGCTGATAGAAAGTCTGTGTGGTGAAGTAGAAAGAATGTTGGAGAGAAATTGGGAAGCAGAATCATAGAATCACAGAGTTGGAAGGGTCATCTAATCCAACACCCTGCACAGGGCAGGAAATTCACAATAAACTCCACCAGGGCTTTTTTTGTAGCAGGAACTCCTTTGCATATTAGGCTACAACCCCCTGATGTAGCCAATCTTCCAAGAGGTTGCAGTAGGCCCTGTACTAAGAGCCCTGTAAGCTCCAAGAGGATTGGCTACATCAGGAGTGTGTGGCCTAATATGCAAAGGAGCTCCTGCTACAAAGTGAGCCCTGACCTCCACACACACACACACACACACACAAAGAGTGATATCTGCATCATGCCCAGAAGATTGGGGGGGTAAGACCTTGGCCTGGAGAAAAGTTGCTTCCTGACCCCAAAGTAGTGAACAGCATTTCCTTGGATGTGTAAGAAAGGGCCATGAGAACTAAGCGCTGATACAACTCTTCCTGCCCTCTTTCTCATGATCTGCCTAATTCACAGAATCAGCATTTCTGTCAGATGGCCATTTGACCTCTGTTTCAAAACCTCCAAGGAAGGAGACCCACCTCCTCCTGAGGAACCCTGTTCCACTGAGGGACCACTCTAGAAGAAGAAGACTGCAGATTTATACACCCCACCCTTCTCTCTGAATCAGAGTCTCAAGAGTGGCTTACAATCTCCTATATCATCTCGCCCCACAACAGACACCCTGTGAGTTGGGTGGGACGGAGAGGGCTCTAGGGTTGCCAAGTCCAATTTAAGAAATATCTGGGGACTTTGGGGTGGAGCCAGGAGACTGTGGGGGTGGAGCCAGGAGACTGTGGGGGTGGAGCCAGGAGACTTTGGGGGTGGAGCCAAGTTCAAGGCTGTGACAAGCATCATTGAACTCCAAAGGGAGTTCTGGCCATCATATTTAAAGGGATGGCACACCTTTTCAATGCCTTCCTTCCATAGGAAATAATGAAGGATAGGGGCACCTTCTTTTTGGGCTCATAGAATTGGACCCCCTGGTCCAATCGTTTTGAAACTTGGGGGGTATTTTGGGGAGAGGCACTAGATGCTATACTGAAAATTTGGTGCCTCTACCTCAAAAAGCAGCCCCTCCAGAGCCCCAGATACCCACGGATCCATGATTTTCTATGGGAATAAATCTCCCTAGGGAATAATAGAGTTCCCAGCAGACATTTCCCTCCCCTCCCCCCGCTTTCTGACGACCCTGAAGCGGGCGGAGGACCTCCAAACTGTGTGATCTCCTGCCCCCACCTGGGGATTGGCAACCCTAGAGGGCTCTCACAGCAGCTGCCCTTTCAAGGACAACTCCTGCAAGAGCTATGGGCCATTCCAGCAGCTGTAAATGGAGGAGTGGGGAATCAAACTCATTTCTCCCAGATAAGAGTCCGCACACTTATCCACTATACCAAACTGGCTCTAGCTGTTAGGAAGTTCTTCCTGATGTTTAGCCAAAAACTCTTTTGATTTAATTTCCACCTATTGGATCTGGTTCAACCTTCTGGGGCAACAGAAAATAACTCTGCACCATCCACTGTATGACAACCCTTCAAATACTTGAAGATGGTTATCATATCACCTCACGCTAATTCAAACCCTTGTTCACCATGAATCTCACATTGGGGCAAGACATTTTCACCCAAACTAACTTATCTCACAGGGTTGCCGTGAGGACAAAAATGAAGGAGGGAGAGAATTGTGTAGGTTCAGAATGGATCCCTGTTCACTATGAAGCTCACCTTGGGTAAATCATTCTCTCACAGACTAATTTACCTCACGAAGTTGCTGTGAGGAAACAAGGGAGGAAAGAGAGAATTGTCTCGGTTGCCCTGAGCTCCCTTGAGGTAGAATGGGATGTAATTAACATCAGTGTCATAGTCCTCAAGGTCTTTCTGCCATAGCTGCTTTTGTGTTCCTCTGTTTCTTAATATTAAATATGAGCTTGTGTGAATCCTTTCTCTTTTTTTTTTTCAAAAAGCCATTAGGAGAAAAGCCACCACCAAAAAAAGGAAGTTCTAAATACACTTTATGTCAAGCCTTGGAACCAGCATTCTTTTCAAAATGGTTGGAAATGCGACAATTCAGCGCAGAAGCACATGCGCGATCAATCGGTTCCATTAGCTTGGGAGACTTTTTACTGCCCTTCATGGCAAATGATCATAAGGAACATCACTTAAGCTAAACCCCCCTCACTTACCAAGCTACAACAGAAAGCTAGCGAGAGAGAGGATAAAACAAATTAGTTTTTCAAGGCTAAGACTTAAGAAACGCCAAGGGCCCTATTAACAACCGCATGCTTATAGTGCTTTGCGTGCGCACACAGATTTGTCAGAACGCACGCAGAAACATCCGTATATTTCCCCCTTTCTTCCTCACAAGTTCATGCACTGAATGCAGATTTCAATGGGAGGGGAAAATAAATTAGCAATTCATGCAGCATCTCAGAAATTGCCCCTTCCGTATCGGAATCCGGAGGGAAACTACTTTCAAAGTTGCCGGTGACCTACATATGAGAATTTCAGAAAGTGTAAGGCCAAGGTATGGATTTGATTAATGCAACTGGCTGGTTGATTGGCAGGCTCTGATAGGTTAAAGTAATGGGGTGGGGGGGATGCCCATTCAGAATTACTATCCAACTGAAATAAGCCTGGTCTATTTTTCTCCCTGTCAAGGCTTGGTATCTTCGAGGCTTCTTGTGACAGTACTCAGTCATATTGAGTTCCAAGGCTCTCTCAAACCCTGATGCTTCTGCACTGGCCCACCCTAGTCAAACAGCGAGAAAGAGAGGAGGAGAAGAAAGAGAAGGAAAAGAAGGAGGAGAGGAGGAGATTGGTTTGATACTTCGACCTTCACTCAGAGTCTCAAACTAGTTTACAATCTCTTTCCCTTCCTCTCCCCACAACGGACACCCTGTGAGGTAGGTGGGGCTGAGAAAGTTCCTTGAGAACTGCTCTTGAGAGAACAGCTCTGAGAGAACTGTGACTGATCCAAGGTCACCCAGCTGGCTACATGGGGGGGAGTGGGGAATCAAACCCAGTTCTGCAGATCAAAGTCTGCCGCTCTTAACCACTACACCAAACTGAGAAAGAACCCTCAGGAATTAGGCTTGCTGGCTCCCCAGCTATGGAGGGAAGCCTCCTGCTGGCAAACCCTGACAGAAAAGTTTTAAAACAGTGACACCAGTTATGTCACCACATTATCTTCTTAAGAGCACCAGAAATTCTATAATAACTCAGGTAGCTCTAGGAATCACCAGAAATTCTATGGTTTACCATAGAGTTTCTAGTGATTTCTAGAGCAACTTGACATCACACTTGGATTTTCTCTGGAAGTGACATAATAGCATCATGCCAATGGTGCCCCCATGTCCTTGCCCCTGTATCTTCCCTGTTTAAGCCTGAGTAACGCAGTCAATTTTTAAAATAAAATTCAAATAAATTTACCCTTTAGCAGAATCTAAGTTCTCATGGACACTGCCAGGACTGCCCAAAGCTACCATGTTACTTTATACTTCCCCTTCGAAGCTTCACTCATGCATTTAAAGAAACAGAAAACTAAGAAGGAAAAGAAGAGGAAAGTACCAACAGAGACATAAACCAAAATGAGCCCCAATTTTCAGAGGGATTTACTTCTCTGCTGTGCAGCTGCTGTGAGAGTCCTCTTAGCCCCACCCACTCACAGGGTGTCTGTTGTGGGGGAGAAAGATAAAGGAGATTGTGAGCCACTCTGAAACTCTGAAATTTGGAGTGGAAGGTGGGATATAAATCCAATATCTTCTTCTCCTTCATCACTCCCTCTTCACATAAAATTCTTATTGAGGGGCGGGGGGGGAGAGAATAAGAGAAGGAAGAAGTTCCCTCACTTTAACCATTCAACAAACTGGGAAACAGAACAAGAGCCATCTTTCCCCTCAGGATTTCAAGACTAGCAAATTGTTAAAATGAATGATTTAGTATTCCTAGAGAGGCTTCTAGCTGCTGCCTGAAGCCCAGAGTTTTAAGCTCTCAGCCCAAGCCAAACAGGAATCATTCCAACTGCTTCCTTGTTTTCGCATGACAGAAAAATGAGGTAGGATTCTTGGGCCTCCGCAGCCATACAAACCTTGGAAAAATTGTACCCTTATCCCCCTCTATTTGGCAGCCCAGCCTTTTGTGTGTTAGTATGTGTGTGTGTGTATGCGTGTAAGGGACCATGATCAATTCTGCCGACTGATGTTACAGAAAACACTTCCAGACTTCTAGGATGTCTGCAGTCTGTTCAAAGAGGCACCATTTCACTACTTCACATCAAATGCCAATAGAGCCGAGGGTTGCCATTAATGCATTTGTCAATATAATGGAACGCCTTTCATTTCCATCTCCAAAATGAGGCAAGGGAGCATACAATTTCTGCCACCACCCACCCCACTTTTGGAAGAAAAGCGTTCACTTCCTAATTATTTAACATGAGAAATGTGGAAGGGGGGAAGAAACCGCTCTTCACATCATAGCGATACACTTGACAATTGTTTTCTCACTTCGCCAGCCAGGCAAGCAGCCTCTGTGAGGTAATCGCTTTAACAGGGTGTCTACCATTTCACGTTCAGCAGAAGGAACGTCGAGTCCTTTTACTAGCACCGAAGCCGCAGAAAAAAGCCGGGGAGGTTGTTAAAATAATGAACAGTTAGAAGAACAAATCTAATTCCCTTGCAAGAGTGCCGGCTGCCAAAGTCGTAGACACAACTAACAGCGGTCTTGTGGGTTTAGGCAGCTGCGAACAGGAAGGGAGTATGACTTCCATGCCCCCCAACAATGAATCAGGGTGACTGTTACACCCATTACGAAATCCAGTGGTGAACTCAACCATATAAATAGACCAGGGAAGTCCCGTCTTTCTCCCAGTAGGCATGCATCTGTGTCTTGTTAACTCAGCACCCCACTTGGATAATGATTTCATAAGGAAAACCTGTTTTGCTTTTGATGGCTAGAAAGGCCCTATAGAAAAAGGGGTGAACAAGTATGTTGCGCTGGAACTTCACTGGCTGCCCGATATGTTTGTCTTATAACAAATAGCCTGGTTAGCCCTTGGGAGCTATACAAGGGTTGACCATTGTCCGTAATTGGGTGGGAGACCACCAGGAGAAACCGGGGTTGCTATGCAGAAGAAGACAATAGCAAACCACCATTGCTTGACTCTTGCCAGGAACGCCCCGTGGATGAGGTTGTTATGAGATAGTTATGACTCGACAACGCCTTCTTCTTCTATAATGGAAGTGATGCAAAATTGTATGGTTTCCAGATTACTCTGCTGATTACTAACTCTCCATCTTCTTTCAAGGAACGATGGAAATATTACAGAAGTAGTAGCAAAATTTGTCTAGATAGCATCAAAGTTTTGTGATAAAGTCCTCCACAGAGTAGGTCTTTGTATAATTGTAATTTAAATTTTTAGCAGCAGATATACATGATATTAAAACCTGTGCCTATTTCTATATAATTGTATATTTATTATAATTGTATATTACTTAGGTGTTGGGGGGTGGGGGGGTGGGCTCCCTCTGGGTGTCCTGCCCCCCCCAGGGAAAGTGTATGCACAATACATCGCCTCTCCTTTCCCGGTGTAGTGAACGCTGCGTGGTCACTGTCTGGCTTTGCCTGGCAGATGGTCACTGCAATGGCCTCTCCTACATTACTGCATCCGTGGCAACACTTTCTCGCTGGTCCCCCCCCCCCCCGTTTTCACAGAGTTTGCCACGTCATGGTGCTACCGAATATCCGGCAATATAACCGGATGGGCAGGCTGGGCTCACCAACCTTGCCAGCCAAGAGAAGGAAAACTCTAACATCAAGCCCGGGCAGACAGAGCTCGTTAATGTAACACCTACCACCTGGAGGACTCGCTGCCGGCATCCCGGCTTACTGGGCCATGGCAGATGACCCCAAGGTGAAAGGGTGGAGCCAGTACTGCGCACACTGCGCTTCACCTAAAAATTCCTCTGCGCAGGCCTGAAGGGCATATCCACATCCACAACCCACAACATACCAAGTCCTGCAGCGATGGGCAAGGGGCGAAACAGCAGGAGAGCCAGTTTGGTGTAGTGGTTAAGTGTGAGGACTCTTATCTGGGAGAACCGGGTTTGATTCCCCACTCCTCCACTTGCACCTGCTGGCATGGCCTTGGGCCAGCCATACTCTGTCAGGTTGTCCTTGGAAGGGCAGCTGCTGTGAGAGCCCTCTCCAGCCCCATCCACCTCACAGGGTGTCTGTTGTGGGGCAGGAAGGTAAAGGAGATTGTGAGCCGCTCTGAGACTCTTCGGAGTGGAGGGCGGGATATAAATCCAATATCTTCTTATCTTCATCTTCTTCAGGTGGAAGATGCCACTGGAAGCCGCAGTCCCAATCCTGCATGTAGGCGGTTCAGGGTATTGGTCGCCTGATGCTGACCTGGAGACGAAAGCATTTTGCGGCAGCACCCTGAATGACCAAGCAGTCTTTTTTAGGGGCAGCACTGCTTGCTTTGTATGGAGAGGGGCCTAGAAAAGGTGGCCTAAACAAAGCTTGTCTCCTCCCCCCCCCCCAGTTGGCTAGCCGCAGTCAACGGGCATCCTTATTTGCGGTTGAAAAATAACAACAAAGAAAAGGCACCTGCCTCACAAAGTGTGCAAAGACTAAAGCTTTCGTGTTGGAACATCAGAACCATGCTTGACACAGTAGACAGTGGTCGCCCTGAATGACGCTCTGCTCTAGTTGCCCACGAACTTCTCAGGTTGAATATCGACATAGCAGCTCTCAGTGAGGTCCGTTTCCCTGAGGAAGGTAGTCTTCAAGAACATGGTGCTGGCTATACCCTCTACTGGTCGGGTAAGTCAAAGGCTGAGAGCCGCCTTTCTGGCGTTGGCTTCATGGTCAGGAACTCCATTGCCTCTAAACTCGAAAACCTGCCAACAGGTCACTCAGATTGCATCATGTCCATGCGCCTCCCACTTCAAAACAAGCAGCATGCAACACTCTTCAGTGTGTATGGCCCAACCCTTCAAGCAGATCCTGCAGAAAAGAACAAGTTCTATGCTGATCTACGCAACCTCATGCGGAAGACCCCTATAGAGGACAAGGTGATCATCCTTGGCGACTTCAATGCCAGAGTAGGTAAAGACTCGGAAGCCTGGAAAGGAGTACTTGGCAAACACGGCATTGGCAACTGCAATGATAATGGGCGCCTCCTGCTAGAATTCTGCATGGAGCATCAGCTCACCATCACCAACACTATCTTTTAGTAGAAGAACAGTCTGAAGACAACCTGGATGCACCCACGGCCCAAGCATTGGCACCTTATTGACTACATCCTGGTGCGCCAGAGAGACCTTCGAGATGTCTTACACACCCGAGTAATGCCCAGTGCAGAATGTCATACGGATCATCGTCTTGTACGCTGCAATCTTTGTCTTCACTTTAAATCCACACCCAGGAGAGGCGGTATCCCCCGGAGGAAGTTTCAGGTTGGCAGCCTTCAGTCAGCTGATGTTAAAGCTGCCTTCCAGGCAAAACTCCAGACAAGAATTGAGGACCCCAGTTGCCCTACAGACCCTTCTCCAGAAGCACTCTGGGAACACCTAAAAACTACTATCCTGTTGACCTTTGAAGAAGTCCTCGGGTTCTCCACAAGGAAGAACAAGGACTGGTTTGACAAGAACAATCAAGAGACCCAAGAATTACTGGCGAAAAAGAGATCTGCCTACCAAGCACATCTTGCTCAGCCCTCCTGTCCTGGGAAAAAAGCAACCTTTCGCGCTGCATGTAGCACCTCCAGCGCAAGCTTCGAGACATTCAGAACGAGTGGTGGACCAAGCTTGCAGAGAGAACCCAGCTGTGTGCAGACACTGGTGATTTAAGAGGGTTCTATGAAGCCCTGAAGGCAGTATATGGTCCATCGTATCAGGTTCAGAGTCTCTTGCGTAGTGCAGATGGCCAAGTGCTCCTCACAGACAAGGCATCCATACTGAACCGGTGGTCGGAGTATTTTCAGGTTCTCTTCAGTGCCAATCGCGTAGTTCAGGATTCAGCAATCCACCTCACCCCACTTCAACCAGTGAAAACAGAGTTGGATGAGATCCCCACCCTAGAAGAGACTGTTAAAGCCATCAAGCAACTTAAAAGTGGCAAGGCAGCGGGAGTTGATGGAATCCCACCAGAGATCTGGAAGCATGGGGGCATAGTACTACATAGCACACTTCACAAAGTACTTGTCACCTGCTGGGAACAAGGCAAACTACCACAGGACTTTCGCGATGCAATCATCATTACTCTACGCAAGAACAAAGGGGAAAAGTCAGACTGCTCCAACTACCGGGGGATAACCGTGCTCTCCATCGCAGGCAAAATCCTTGCTAGAATACTCCTGAACAGACTGGTGCCCACCATTGCAGAAGAACTCCTCCCAGAGAGCCAGTGCGGCTTCAGAGCTAACAGGAGCACCACCGACATGGTATTTGTTCTCAGGCAGCTCCAAGAGAAATGCAGGGAACAGAACAAGGGTCTATATGTGACTTTTGTCGACCTTACCAAAGCTTTCGATACCGTTAGCAGGAAAGGCCTGTGGCAAATCTTGGAACGTTTAGGATGTCCCCCAAGGTTCCTCAGCATGATCATCCAGCTACATGAAGACCAGCGTGGCCAAGTCAGACACTGCAACGATCTCTCGGAGCCCTTCTCAATAGGCACAGGTGTAAAGCAAGGCTGTGTTCTCGCACCAACTCTCTTTACGATCTTCTTTAGCATGATGCTTCAAAGAGCCGCAGTAGATTTAGATGATGACGATGGTGTCTACATCCGCTATCGCACCGATGGCAGCCTGTTCAACCTGAGGCGACTAAAGGCCCACTCCAATACAATGGAAAAACTTATCGGAGAGCTACTGTTTGCTGATGATGCTGCACTTGTCTCCCACTCGGCATCAGCTCTGCAGCATATGACGTCCTGCTTTGCAGAGGCTGCCAAGCTATTCGGCCTAGAAGTTAGTCTGAAGAAGACAGAAGTTCTCCACCAGCCTGCACCCCAGGAAGATTATCACCCTCCTTGCATCACTGCGGGTGAATCAGTTTTGAAGACAGTCCAGCAGTTCAGCTACCTGGGGTGCATCATCTCCTCAGACGCCAAGATCAACAAGGGGATCGATAATAGGCTGGCAAAGGCAAACCGTGCATTTGGCCGACTGCATAAAAGAGTGTTGTAACGTACTCGAGGCGGAGACGAGAGTAGGGCAACATTGTTTATTAGGAGCACGTTGCAAGAGAGAGAACACGCGGGCCGGGCCCCACTTATGTACATACCCGGTTCAGCCTCCTGTACAGGTCAGGCCAATCCTGGCCTGTTAAACTTCCCGCCGTGGATGTAGTAGGCGGGGATTCCGCGCCCCGCGCTAGAGGTGCCTGGGATACCCAGCCGCCTCTGCGCGTGGGCGCGTATTTCAGCCAATACATTACACTCCTCCCCCCCTAGTTAATGAACATAGTCTTTAAGATACGCGGGCGGGCGGCTCTCCCTGGTGGACCGTCTGGGAAGGTCCTGTGGGGGGGGGGGCGCTGCTTCCCTGGCGGGCACGTCTGGGGGTTGTGGTGCCGCCAGAGGTGGCGGGTTTGGTTCCTCGGGCCGGTCGGGCTCGGTGGGCCCCTGCACTTCGGGCGGCGGCCCTGCTGTCGTTGGGGGCGCGTCGTCTGGCCGGCCTCTGGTTGGCTCCGCCTCCTCTATGTCCGCTGGGTCCTCGGGCAGCGTCCGGCGGCGTAGCTGGTCGATGTGCCGCCGTAGGACCTGGCCCCCCTCGGTCGATATGTCGTAGTGGCGGGACCCCGTTACTCGTAACACTCTGCCCACCACCCATTCGGGTCCCCTAGCGTAGTTCCGGGCATAAACTGGGTCGCCTGCGAAGAACCCCCTTGCCGCGTCCCGGACCTCGGGACTTCCGCTGGGGTCAGCGGTCCTGTCGGGGTGTAGTCGGTCCAGCCGTGTTATGAGTTTGCGCCCCATGAGGAGCTCGGCCGGACTGACCCCTGTGGCCGGGTTGGGGGTGACCCGGTTATCGAAAAGGAACGCAGCTAGTCTGTGGTCCCAGTCTCCCTGAACGATGCGGCTTAAGGCTTCCTTGGTTGTGCGGACCATCCGCTCCGCCTGGCCGTTAGTGGCCGGGTGAAAGGGGGCGGAGCGAATGTGTTTAATCAGGTATCTATTGAGGAACCCTTGGAAGTCCGCCGCTGTGAATGCTGTCCCGTTATCTGAGACTATGGTATCCGGAATACCGTGGGTGCACAAGACCCTGCGCAGCGCTTTGATGGCGGCGGCCGCTGAGGTGGACCCTACGGGAATGACCTCCAGCCATTTGGAATAGGCGTCCACAATAATCATGAAGATTTGACCCTGGAATGGCCCCGCAAAATCGATGTGGAGCCTCGACCAGGGCTTCCGGGTGGACTCCCACCGTGTGGCGGGGGCGCTGGGGGGCTCAGGCCTTGACTCCTGACACGTTTGACACCTGCGCACCCACGTCTCAATCTCCCCGTCCATTCCCGGCCACCAGACGTAGCTCCTGGCTAACGCCTTCATTCGGACTATGCCGGGATGGGTCTCGTGTAGGGATTCCAGGACTCGCTTTTGCAGCGGAGGCGGGATCACCACCCTGCTTCCCCATAATAGGCACCCCTTGTGCGCGGCTAGTTCCTCCCTCCTGGTCGTGTATGGTTTGAATTCTTCCCCCATGTTCCCCTCCGGCCAGCCCCTCATCACCCAGTCTAGCACCCGCGCCAGTGTTTTGTGTTTCTGTGTTGCCTTGGCGACCTCCGCCGCGTGGAGGGGCTGCTCCGGGAGGCTCTCTATCATCATGACCTGGTGTGCGGGGGCGGGGTCTGGGCCTACTTCTGGGAGCGGCAAACGGCTGAGCGCGTCCGCGTGGCCCATGGCCTTGCCTGCCCTGTGCACCAGTGTGTACTTGTAGGAGTTGAGGAATTGGTTCCACCTCAACACGCGCTGTGAGAGAATTTGGGGGGTTTGCCAGTCAGGGGCCAACAGGCCTAGGAGAGGCTTGTGGTCGGTGGCAATAGTGAACCTCCGCCCGTACAGATATTCGTGGAACTTGCGGACCCCCGCCACGATTGCCAGTGCCTCTTTGTCTATCTGCGCGTAATTGCGCTCGGCTGGAGACAGCGTGCGGGAGTAGTATGCCACCGGGACCTCCCTCCCGTCCGGGAGTTGGTGCCCCAGGACTGCCCCCACTCCGTAGGGCGACGCATCGCACGCCAAGATGACGGGGAGACCCTCGTCAAAATGGTGGAGCACCGCATTAGATACTAGGATGTCCTTGACCGCCTGGAATGCGGCGGCTTGCCTTTTTCCCCATACCCACGGGGCCTTTTTGTCCAGTAACCTGTGGAGGGGCTCAGCGAGGGCTGCCTTGTGGGGGAGGAACGAATGATAAAAGTTCAGCACCCCCAAGAAGCTTTGGAGCTCCGCCTTGCAGGTGGGAGCCGGGGCCTGCAGGATGGCTCGAGTTTTTTCTTCGGTTGGGTGGATTCCCACGGAGTCTACGGCGAAACCCAGGAACTCCACCCGTGGGACCCCCAGCAAGCATTTTTCCCGTTTGACCTTGAGCCCCGCTGTCTAGAACCGGCGGAGCACCTCTCTCAAGCGATTTCCGAACTCTTTGGGGCCGGGGGCGGCGATTAAAACGTCGTCGAAAAATGGCTGCACTCCGGGGATCCCTTTAAGGAGAGCGTCCATTATACTCTGAAAAATCCCCGGAGCGACGCTTACCCCGAACTGTAGCCTCTTCACCCGGAAGGCCCCCCTGTGTGTCACTATGGTCTGGGTTTCCGCCGTCTTGGCGTCTACTGGGAGCTGTTGGTAGGCCTGGGCCAGGTCCAGCTTCCCAAAGACCTTAGACCCCGCTAGAGCAGCCAGGACGTGGCTCACCACCGGCACTGGGTAGGGGTTGTCTTGGAGCGCTTTGTTAATTGTGCACTTGTAATCTGCACATATACGCACGTCCCCGTTGGGTTTGACCGGAGTCACTATGGGAGTCTCCCACATGGCGTAATCGACCGGCTCCAGGACCCCTTGTGCTACTAGGCGGTCCAACTCTGCCTCGATCTTGGGCTTCAAGGCGAAGGGGACCCTCCTTGCCTTGAGCCGGATCGGTCTGAACGTCGGGTCGAGCGGTAGGGAGATGGCCGGGCCCTTGTAACTACCCAGCGACCCATCGAATATGTCGGGGAACTCTCTGCACACCTCCCCGAACCCTCCCGCGGTGGTCGTGCGCGCCACCTCTATTCGGATTCCCAAGGGGCCAAACCATGCGAGACCCAAGAGGGTGGTAAGCGGCCGCCTGACCACCAGGATGTCTAGGGGGCCTCTGAAGGACCCCCGTTCCACCTGCACCCATGCCCACCCCGCTATTTGGACCGGGTTTTGCTGGAAGTCCCGCAATATGAAATTTGCCGGTCGCAGCTGCAGCCCCTGGCCGGGGCGCAGCCTTCTCAGGGTCTCCTCCGCGATTATGGAGATGGAGGAGCCCGAGTCCACTTCCATGACGCAGGGGGCCCCGTCTATGAGGACCGCCATCTTTATCTTGTTGGGGGTGGTCAGGGGCAAACTCAGTACCTGAAGTGAGGTGGAGGCTGTTGAGTGGGACTCTGTGGCCTCGTGGTGTGCGGTCGGTCGCAGGCGGTTGTGCTTGGCTTGGCAAGCTCGCGCGATGTGGCCGGTCTTCCCGCAGCTCCTGCAGTCCCAGGTCCGGTACTGGCAGTCCCTCCGATCGTGGGGGTCGCCGCAGCTGGCGCATTTGGCCCTTTCGTTAGTTCGCTGGTTCGGCCGTTCGCTGGCTCGGGGGCGCTGTGGAGCTCGGGCAGCTGGTCCTGCGGCGCGTCGCGTCTGGAAGGCTTCCCCCTCGTCCTGGTGCTCGGGGTCCAGCTCCTCATGGTGGGCGGTCTCGGTCTTGACCCGGGGAAAGGTCCGGGCAGCCCTCTCGAACGCGACCGCCTCGCTGAAGGCGCCCTGGAGGGTGAGCTCTTCTTTGGCGAAGAGCTTCTGCTGGAGCCTTTCGTCGCGGAGGCCCCACGTGAATCGGTCGGCCAGGGTTTCCTCCAACTGGGGGAAGTTGCAGTTCCCGGCGAGTTTGCGGAGGGCCGCCAAGTAGTCCGCGGCTGATTCTCCAGCGGTCTGGTCCCTTTTGTGGAACAGGAATCTGCGGGCCACCCGTGAGGGCTGCGGCAAGAAATGGCCCGTGAGGAGCCTGATGATCTCATCGTAGGATTTCTCCGCGAGGCGGGCGGGAGCCGAGAGACCCTTGGCGATCTCGAACGTGGCTGGCCCGCAGACGCTCAGGAGAACATCCCTCTTTGATCCGGCGTCGGTGATCTTGTTGGCCCGGAGGTAGAACTCGACCCGTTCCGAGTAGGACTCCCAGCCCTCTGGATTTGCAGGGTCGAAGGGCTCGATGTACCCGGTGTTCCCGCTCTGGTTGGCCATGGTGGCGGCGGCGGTCGTGGCCGGTCGTTCGTTGCCCAAGGTCTCCGATTGTAGCCGATGAGGCTAGCATCCCACCTTCGTCGCCAGTGTAACGTACTCGAGGCGGAGACGAGAGTAGGGCAACATTGTTTATTAGGAGCACGTTGCAAGAGAGAGAACACGCGGGCCGGGCCCCGCTTATGTACATACCCGGTTCAGCCTCCTGTACAGGTCAGGCCAATCCTGGCCTGTTAAACTTCCCGCCGTGGATGTAGTAGGCGGGGATTCCGCGCCCCGCGCTAGCGGTGCCTGGGATACCCAGCCGCCTCTGCGCGTGGGCGCGTATTTCAGCCAATACATTACAAGTGTGGAGCAACAAGCATCTGAAAAAAGGCACAAAGATCAATGTTTACAAAGCAGTTGTGATGACAACCCTCATCTATGGCTCCGAATCGTGGGTTTTATACCGTCATCACCTGCGACTCCTTGAGCGCTTTCATCAGCGCTGCCTTCGCACCATCCTCAACGTCCACTGGAGTGACTTTGTGACCAACACTGAAGTCCTCAAGCGGGCGGAGGTTACAAGCATCGAGGCACTGCTGTTGAAGATGCAGCTGCGCTGGGCAGGGCATATTTCCAGGATGGAAAACCACCGCCTTCCCAAGATTGCTCTGTATGGCGAACTTTCCACTGGCCATCGAAATAGAGGGGCACCAAAGAAGAGAACAAGGACTCCTTGAAGAAATCCCTTGGCACCTGTCGCATCAAGCATCACCAGTGGTCTGACCTAGCCTCAGATCGCAAAGCATGGAGGCACACCATCCACCAGGCTGTCTCTTCCTTTGAGAACGCACGCATAGCTGGTCTTGAGGACAAAAGGAGATTGAGGAAGAATCGCACTGCTACAGCACCAACCCTAAATCAGACTTTTCCCTGCAGCCACTGTGGCCGGACCTGCCTGTCCCGCATTGGTCTTGTCAGCCACCAGCGAGCCTGCAGCAGACGTGGACTATTGCACCATTCTTAAATCTTCGTTCGCGAAGCCAAGCCGAGAGAGAGAGAGAGAGATTGCTTAGGTGTATCTTTGGAGATTTCTGGTTTATGTTTTATTATTTGCATTGCGGTAATTTAATTTCTGCATTCAAGAAGATGAAGAAGAGGAGGAGGAGATTGGATTAATACGCCAAACTTCATTTGAAATCTCAGAGTGGCTTTCAATCTCCTCCCCCTTCCTCTTCCCACCTTATGAGGTAGGTGAAGCTGAGAGAGCTCTGAGAGAACGGCTCTTGAGTTAACAGCTCTGAGAGAACTGTGACTGACCCATGGTCACCCAGCTGCTGTGTATGGAGGAGTGGGGAATCAAACCTGGCTCTCCAGATTCTTCCATTCCAATGTGGTTGTAGATAGATCAAAATTGGGTAGCCGTGTTAGTCTTCCTGTAGCACCTTAATGACTACCGAAATTTGTTGCAGGATAGGAACTTTCATGAGTCAGTGCTCTCTTCTTCAGAATCTGAGTGCAATGGTTGCAGAACCTGGGATTATATTAGTGAGTTCAACTTCCTGATTTTCACTGTTTCTCAAAACTGGTTTCCCAAGACCACATTCAGCTGATTCTTGACATAGTAAAAGCAAGCTGAATGGGCTTGTGTCCAAAAAGATCAAGCCAATAGCCTCGTTCTCAAATATTATCAAATGAACGTGATGCAGCGTTATAGATTTAAGTAACAAAACAATGAGTGGCTTCTATTTAAAAATGATCTGCTAGACTATAATAGTTAAATTGCTAAGAAGGCTCTTATAAATTGGGTCTTAAATAAGACATATCATTTTACGTTTGCACATTAACGGGACGTTTGGACATGCCTAAAGCTCTGGCTGTTCGATAAAAATCAATATTTACTGACCTGTTAACAAGTCCCTGTTCTAGGGTAATTGTTTCTTTATTTGCTTTAGAATTCATATTTTGAAAACTGTTTTCTGAAAAATGGCTTGCCTGCCACGTAAAGGAGCACAGCTTGATGTTTGGATTAGCTCCCAACACACAGCACGTGGACGTTAGGCTGAGGCTGCGTGATGTAGAATTGACAACCTGAGACACGAAACGTGGATTTCTGGTTATGAAATCATTCTTATTATGACCTTTGACAAGTCAGGTCTTGGACACCTCCTTGTCTACGGAGGCCCAGATCACAAACGCTGCCAAGCTGGCATTCCTCCAACTCTGCCAGGCAAAGCAACTGGCACCTTTCCCGTCTCACCCTGACCCAGTCACAGTAATCCCCGCAATGGTCACCTCCAGATTGGATGACTGTAACTTGCTTGAAGATGGCTTGCCCTTGAGACTGATCTGGAAATTCCAATTGGTCCAGAATGCAGTGGCACACCAGGGATTTTTTTTGAGCAGGAACGCACAGGAATGCAGTTCCGGCTGGCGTGGTGTCAGGGGGTGTTTGTCCTAATTTGGTGTAGTAGTTAAGTATGTGGACTCTTATCTGGGAGAACCGGGTTTGATTCCCCACTCCTCCACTTGCACCTGCTAGCATGGCCTTGGGTCAGCCATAGCTCTGGCAGAGGTTGTCCTTGGAAGGGCAGCTTCTGGGAGAGCCCTCCCAGCCCCACCCACCTCACAAGGTGTCTGTTGTGGGGGGGCGGGAAGATATAGGAGATTGTAAGCCACTTTGAGTCTCTGATTCAGAAAGAAGGGCAGGGTATAAATCTGCAATTCTTCTTCTAATATGCAAACAAGTTCCTGCTGGACTTTTTCTACAAAAAAAGCCCAGTGTGCAACAATTGTAAAACAGGGGGTGTGGCCTAAAATCCAATCTCCTCTCTTCTTTTTCTTATTGCGGGCATAGGGATATATATTGTATGTCTAATTGGTGCCATTCTTATATCATTTTTAACTATTTTAACTTTGGTTTTAAATTGTATATTGTGTTGTTTACCGCCCTTAACTCTGAGAATTCAGATAAATTATAAATAAATAAATGTTACTGCTATTAGCTTTACAACAGAACCAAAGTTCGAGACCAGTGCCAACTTTAAGATCAACAAAGTTTAATTCTGGGAACAAGCCCAGTGGCGGTGCTTTTTCAGTGGGTTGCTCATGGGTTGTTGCCCCCAGTGCTGTTCGTGAGTGGGCCAGAAGAAGATATTGAAGATAGAAGATATTGGATTTATATCCTGCCCTCCACTCCGAAGAGTCTCAGAGCGGCTCACAATCTCCTCTACCTTCATCCCCCACAACAGACACCCTGTGAGGTAGATGAAGATATTGGATTTATATCCCGCCCTCCACTCCGAAGAGTCTCAGAGCGGCTCACAATCTCCTTTACCTTCCTCCCCCACAACAGACACCCTGTGAGGTAGATGAAGATATTGGATTTATATCCCGCCCTCCACTCCGAAGAGTCTCAGAGCGGCTAACAATCTCCTTTATTTCCCTCCCCCACAACAGACACCCTGTGAGGTAGATGAAGATATTGGATTTATATCCCACCCTCCACTCCAAAGAGTCTCAGAGCGGCTCACAATGTCTTTTACCTTCCTCCCCCACAAAAGACACCCTTTGAGGTAGATGAAGATATTGAATTTATATTCCACCCTCCACTCTGAAGAGTCTCAGAGCAGCTCACAATCTCCTTTACCTTCCCCCCCCCCCACAACAGACACCCTGTGAGATAGATGAAGATATTGGATTTATATCCCGCCCTCCACTCCGAAGAGTCTCAGAGCGGCTCACAATCTCCTTTACCTTCCCCCCCCCCCCAACAGACACCCTGTGAGATAGATGAAGATATTGGATTTATATCCCACCCTCCACTCTGAACCTCAGAGTGGCTCACAATCTCCTTTACCTTCCTCCCCCACAACAGACACCCTTTGAGGTAGATGAAGATATTGGATTTATATCCCGCCCTCCACTCCGAAGAGTCTCAGAGCGGCTCACAATCTCCTTTACCTTCCTCCCCCACAACAGTCACCCTGTGAGGTGGGTGGGGCTGGAGAGGGCTCTCACAGCAGCTGCCCTTTCAAGGACAACCTCTGCCAGAGCTATGGCTGACCTAAGGTCATGCTAGCAGGTGCAAGTAGAAGAGTAGGGAATCTCCCAGATAAGAGTCCGCACACTTAACCACTACACCAAACTGGCTCTCCAGAGAGGCATAGCAGCTCAGCCTTCGGCACGGTTTTTCCTGCCAATCAGTTGATCGGTGTGTGTGTGTGTGTGGGGGGGTGTTGACCTATAAAGAGCTCGGGAAGGCGATGCTTCACTGCCCCCTCCTGGGCCTTAAAATTGTGAATTAGGAAGGGAGGAGGAGGCACCACGGGGGAGGGCAGCGAGGCCCTGCGCGGCCCGGTTGCTAACAGGCCGTGGACCGGTACCAGTCCATTGGCTGGGGGTTGGGGACCCCTGCCCTATGGGAATCAGTCTACCACTAGGCAAAATAGGCAATTGCCTAGGGTGGCAGCCTTTGGAGGGTTACAAATTGGACACACATTTTCCCCATAACCTGTTTTTGAAAACTGGTTATCAGTGGGTGGGGGGGGGGAGCCTTGCCTAGGGTGCCAGATAGTCTTGGGCTGGCCCTGTATGCTAATTTGCTGCTATTCACAGGTCTTACCAATTGCTTTAATCCAATCTCAGCTCTACCTTCAGGTGGGTAACTGTGTTGGGGTGACGAAATAAAAAACTGAGTTTGAGTTCAGTGGTTTCTAAAGATCAACGCTTGATATTAATTCAGCAAAAAATTCATTTCCGTATTTACTGGACACCTGTTCGACTACACAAATTTAACCTCTTGACTTCACCGGCATGTTGGCGATGCCAGGGAGGTGAAGCGGGGCTAAGCCACATGATTTGGTCATGCCCGGTGCTGCTTGATTTCTGGGGCGATATACTCAGGTGGATAAACCGCGTATTGGGAAGTCAGCACAGATTCACAGCCATGCAAGTTCTTTTAAACCACTTCCCGTCAGCATGGGTGTTGTCTCGCCCACAGCGATATTGGGGATTTCGGGCACTGATGACGGCAAAGAGGATAAGCATCAGGGTGGATAATTGTGAACTACGTAATTTTTTGTTTGTTTAATTGTTAAATATTTATTATTACTATGGATCTGTTACATATACTAATTTCAATAAATGATGAATATATATATATATAAAAAAAAAGTTTGATTCTGGGTATAGGCTTTTCTAAAGAAGTGTGCATGCACATGAAAGCTTATATCCAGAATTAAAAAGTCTTAAAGGTGCCACTGGTCTTAGACTTTGCCTTTCAAGAAATGGACATTAGGGGGTCTAGAAGTGGACAGAAGTGTTCTGGTGCAGCTGCACTGCAAAACACGGAAGGTGCACCCAGGATCTATCACCAGGGTGCTTTTTTTTTTTAGCAGGAATGCACAGGAATGCAGTTCCAGCAGGCTTGACATTGGGGTGTGTGGTCTAATATGCAAATGAGTTTCCACTGGAATTTTTCTGCCAAAAAAAGTCCTGTGTAAAACACTGGTGATGTTAGGGGGTGTCATGACTCAGGGGGGTCTTACCAATTGCTGCCACCACTCTGGGTTACGAGTCTCCCTCGAGAAAGCCCAGAGTACCCTCCCAAGGCTACCTTTCCAGGCCTCCCTTAGCTTAGGCCAAATAATTGGCATGAGGACCAGGCAGAGTTAAAAACAGGGGGGGGGAGGTTTATTTAAAGGTCGGCGCAATATAACAAACAAGGTGCATAAAACAGTAAAAGAGTGAAGGGAAAATAAACAAATGCCCTAATGCATCTATCTCACAGTCCCTACTCTAATACCAACACTTACCCCCTTGGGTAAGGGTCTTTCCCCTACTTCAAGCTCTAAAGGTTACAGCCGGCCTACAGCTCAGCCTTCCAGGAAAAGAACACACCCTTCCTGGGCTTGGCCTTTTTATCTTCTCCTCCTAGGCCTTCTCCACCCCTCTCTGGGCCAGTTTCTCTCTAAAACCTTGCCACCCAATCAGAGGGACAGCAGGGATCCTGGGAAATGTAGGCTCTTCCCAGTAACTTTTAAGCAGGCTTTCCTGGGGCCTGCAGGCTTTGCTGGGCCCAAGATTATGACAGGGGGAGTGCCCTATTAGACAACTGAGTTCTAAACTATTGACGCCAAGCCAGCCGGAACTGTGTTCCTGTGCGTTCCTGCTCAAAAAAAGCCCTGATTACACACAGGGGTGGAATTCTAGCAGGAGCTCTTCTGCATATTAGGCCACACACCCCTGCTGTAGCCAGTTCTCCAATAGCTTTACAACGCTCTTTTTTGTAAGCTCTTGGTGGATTGGCCACATCAGGGGTGTGTGGCCTAATATGCAAAGGAGCTCCTGCTAGAATTCCTTACAGGGCTCTTCATACAGGACCTACTGGAAGCTCCAGGAGGATTGGCTACATCAGGGGTGTATGGCCTAATAAGCAAAGGAGGTCCTGCTAGAATTCGTTACAGGGTTCTTCGTACAGGGCCTCCTGTAAGCTCCAGGAGGATTGGCTACATCAGGGGTGTGTGGCCTAATATGCAAAGGAGCTCCTGCTAGAATTCCACCCCTGATTACACATCTGGATGTAAACCAAACATTGCACAAACATATTAAGACATTTTTAACGAAATAAAAAAAGGCCATAACAGTCCTTTTATTCAACTTCATCTCGTGCTTTCGACGGCATGACTTGCACATCAGTATTCAGCCTCGGACAGCTTCCTGCGCTCCTACGTGTGATGCTGCACCGATCAGGCCTTCAGATACTTAAATTTAAAAAATCCCCAGAACATCAAAGCAGCCCTTTGCAATTGAAGAACTTCAAATGTAGCAAACTGGGGGTGGCCCCGCTTCTTTTTATCACTTCAGAGCGCAGGAAACTTTGCAATTCAGAGAGGGAGCATGAGAGTGCAAACGCCTGGGTTGTTGTTTTTGCATGGTTTTGTTGTTATTCAACAGGACAGTGTTGTTTACCTTGCCAAACTAAAGAAGGAGGGGCTGCAGAGACTGACAGAAGAAATTAAAAATGAGGTTCTCGTAATGCATCTTTTCATAGAAATCATAGAGTTGGAAGGCGATCTCCAGGGTCATCTAGTCCAACCCCCTGCACAATGCAGGGAATTAACAAGTGCCCTCTGACCCCCTGCTCTATGCCCAGAAGATGGCAAAAAAAACCCCCAAAACAAAACCAGGATACCTGGCCAAACTGGCCTGGAGAAAAATTGCTGCCTGATCCTACCAGAGATGGTGCGAGCCCTGCGGGACCTGAACCAATTCCGCAGGGCTTGCAAAACATTTCTCTTTCAGTTGGCATTTGAGACAACATGTGGTAATTGAATTGATATAGAACCGGATCAACGAATGAACAGATATTTAGCCATCCTAAATACATCTGGATTACATCATTCTAGCACCTACCTTAATATATCTTATTATATTTTATTTGTTTTTATGTATTTTAAATAACTATTTGTAATTAATGTCAAATTATTATGTTTTATGAATCATGGGACTCCCATGTCTGTTATACTGTCCAATAAGAATCATGGGATTCCCGTGCCTGTTAGCCGCCCTGAGCCCGCCTGGCGGGGAGGGCGGGATATAAAAATAAAATATTATTATTATTATTATTATTATTATTAAAGTGGTAACAGTATTTTCCTGGGCATGTAAGAAAGGGCTACAAGAACTAAGCACTGATGCGACCCTTCCTGCTCTCCCTCTCATGATCTGTCTAGGTTCACGGAATCACCTTTGCTTTCAGAGGGCCATCTAGCCTTAGTTTAAAAACCAACAAAGAAGGAGAGCCCGCCACCTCACGAGGAAGCCTGTTCCACTGAGGAACTGCTCTAGTTGCCAGAATGTTCTTCCGTATTTTTAGAAAAAAACTCTTTTGATTTAATTTCAATCCGTTGTTTCTGGTCTGACCTTCTGGGGAAACAGAAAATAACTCTACACCATCCCATAGAGCAGGGATGTCAAACTCATAAACAGGGGTGGAATTCTAGCAGGAGCTCCTTTGCATATTAGGCCACGCCTCTGATGTAGCCAATCCTCCAAGAGCTTACAAAAAAGAGCCTTGTAAGCTCTTGGAGGATTGGCTACATCAGGGGTGTGTGACCTAATATGCAAAGGAGCTCCTGCTGGAATACCACCCCTGGACATAAATGTGACCTTGTTGGGCCATGTGTGTGATAAAATGTAATGCCAGGTAGGGGAGATATAAACTTTATAAAGGACACAGACAAACACACACATTCAGCCTAATCCACCTCATTGGCTTGTTGAGCCTCAGCCAACAGAAGGAAGAGAGGCTTAGCTCAGTAGCTCTGCTGTGCAATTGAGAGAGCCTGGCAAAGCTATCTCTCCTTCCCCCACTTCCTTCCTCAAGGGAGGAACTTTGTTCTTGCTCCTTTGCAATTGAGCAAGCCTGGCAAAGCAAGCTGTGATGCAGAAGGAAGCAAGAGAGAGAGAGAAGAAAGCAGATGACAGTGAGTTGCTCATGGGCATGATAGAAACCCTCCAGGGAACTGATTCAGCCCCCAGGCCACATGTTCAACACCCCTACTCTGCCTTTCAAGTACCTGAAGATGGTTATCATATCATGCTTTTGAGCTGTGGTGCTGGAAAAGAATCTTGAGCTCGGACTGCAAGAAGATCCAATCAGTCAGTCCTAAGGGAAATCAA
The DNA here is from genome assembly GCF_032191835.1 of Heteronotia binoei. Taxonomy (NCBI): domain Eukaryota; kingdom Metazoa; phylum Chordata; class Lepidosauria; order Squamata; family Gekkonidae; genus Heteronotia; species Heteronotia binoei. Next base: position 113,209,880 of record NC_083230.1, read on the forward strand.
CCCAGACTGTTCCCTGGAAGGTCAGATGCTGAAGCTGAAGCTCAAATACTTTGGCCACCAAATGCGAAGGGAGCACTCAAGAGAGAAGACCTTGATGCTGGGAAAGACAGAAGGTAAAAGAAGAAGGGGACGGCAAAAGATGAGATGGCTGGACAGCATTACTGATGTAACTAACATGAATTTGAGCAGACTTCAGAGGATGGTAGAAGACAGGAGGGCCTGGCCTGACTTTATCCACCGGGTCACAAAGAGTCGGACTCGACTGTGCGACTGAACAACAACAAAAATCATAGATCATTTTCAAATCGATGCACCTTTCCTCTTTTGCAGAAAAGCCGCCTCCCCACCTCCCCCCCCCCAAAAAAAATAGGTGGAGGAATATGTGGTCTGTAATTTGTCCTTTATTTAAATTCTAATCAGGGAGAGGAAAAAAAGAATCAAAACAATGAAATGAAGCATGTGCAAAGAGAAGGAGAAAGTAGATGAGCAATTAATGGGACTCTGGGCCCTGATTTCGGTCGCCTGCTGACTTTGGTGATTCAATTAAGAGCACCATAAGAATAATACGAAGGCTCGTCCTTGTCCCGATCATCTATGTGTTTATTTAATTATCTGTCCAACTGACTCTCAAATAAATTGGAAACAGATGCCAGGTTGTCTCTTTTTTTTAATTCAGTGGCTCCATTAGCTACACCACTCCCCCACCACCAGCACACAAAGCCGTGGCATAATTCAGATTACGCACAAAACCCCAAACAAACCTAGAAACTGATAATAGGTCATCGTGTTGGGGTTGTGTGATTCGCTGAGGGGAAAGTTAGAGCTTTTTTACCTGCAGTCTGGACACGGAGGAAGATGACAGAGAACTGAAAGGCAATGAAAAGGCTTATCCTTCTGTCCTCCTATGAGAGTTGGGGAGACATGACGAGATTAGTGGACAAAAACGATGGGATCTTCTCTGAGAAAAGAGAGCAGGAAAGTTGCTATGTATTAACTGAGTGTGTTTATTGGATGCTTAATAACTAAACTGTTGCTGAGGTAAAAGCAGCTCACAAAAGTGGATGGAAACAATTCACCCTCTCTTCCGTTCTATCGTGCTGTTCCTCTGAGAAGCTCAGGGCAATGTATGATATTCTTTTCCAGTTTGTTGTAGTAGTTAAGTGCACTGACTCTTATTTGGGAGAACCAGGTTTGATTCCCCACTCCTTTACTTGCAGCTGCTGGAATGGCCTTGGGTCAGCCATAGCTGAGCTGTCCTTGAAAGGGCAGCTGCTGTGAGAGCCCTCTCAGCCCCACCCACCTCACAGGGTGTCTGTTGTGGGGGGGAGAAGATAGAAGAGGTTGTAAGCCGCTCTGAGTCTCTGATTCAGAGAGAAGGGCGGGGTATAAATCTGCAGTCTTCTTCTTCTTTCCTCCTCCATTTTCTTCTCAAAGTAATCCTGTGAGGTAGGTTATTCTGAGAGATTTTATTTATTTTATACAAGACTTTTTACCCCAGAGGGCACCCAAAGCAGCTTACAAAACCATTCTCCATTCCACGGTAAGAACGAGCATGGCATAGTGGATAGAGTGTTGGAGTAGGATCCCAGGAGGCCTGGGTTTTAATCCCTGCTTCTATCCTGTAAGTTCACAGGGTGACCTTGGGCTCATTGCAGGTTGACCTACCTCCCAGGGTTGTGGTTATTGTTGTGAGTGAATGGAGGTGGAGAGAATTGTGTTCTAAGCAGGGGTAGAATTTTAGAAGGAGCTCCTTTGCACATGGGGCAACACCCCCCCGATGTAGCCAATCCTCCAAGAGTTTACAAGGCTCTTTCTCGTAAGCTCTTGGAGGATTGGCTACATCAGAGGTGTGTGGCCTAATATGCAAAGGAGCTCTTGCTAGAATTCCACCCCTGGTTCTAAGCCACTTTGAATCCCAACTGCAGAGAATAGTAGGATATAATATGTTGGGTCTAGGGTGGCCAGATCCAATCATGCTGGCACAGGAGGGACTTTCTGGGAATAGGGATGAGCATAGTGACATGGCTATGTAAACTGGAAGTGCTGTAGGTATATCATGGGCTTTGGAGTGACGCTCTGGTTTTTGGACAAAACTCTATGATGGAATTCGCTTTAAATCATAGAGTTTCACTGCCTCCCTATGTCCCCGACATGCCTACATCACTTCCAGTTTTCATAGGCATGTTAAGATGATTTCCAGGTTCCTTCCGGTAAGAAGGGGTGATTTGGGGGGAGAGGAGTGCCCAAAACGGGGAGACTCCCACTAGAGTTGTCAGGGGATCCCCCAGTTTGGAGGTTCTCCCCCCTGCTTCAGAGTCATCAGAAAGCGGGTGGGGGGGGGGAATATCTGCTGGGCGTTCCATTATTCCCTATGGAGAAGGGAATAATGGAGAATTGATCTGTGGGTATCTGGGGCTCTTGGGGGGCTGTTTTTTGAGGTAGAGACACCAAATTTGCAGCATTGCACTTGGTACCTTTTCTCAAAACACAACCCAAGTTTCAAAACGATTGGACCAGGGGGTCCAATTCTATGAGCCTCAAAAGAAGGTGCCCCTACCCTCCATTATTTCCTATAGAAGGCATTTAAAAGGAGCACGGTCCCTTTAAATGTGATGGCCAGAACTCCTTGTGGAGTTCAATCGTACTTGTCACACCATTGCTCCTGGCTCCACCCCCAAAGTCCCCAGATATTTCTTGAGTTGGACTCGGCAACCCTAACTCCCGCCCATACCAGGGGTCTGGCAACCCTATTGGGGAGCCTTGCCTTATGTCATAAAGCATTGTGAATGATGATATCACTGAATAACAGTCGCCTCTCCCAGACTGCTTATTCCTAAAAAGTGATAATTGTTTGCAACAATCAACAGGACAAAGCTCTGACTCGAGAGAGGCTCCTGCTTGAAAGGGGCCATTTCCCGAAGCCTCTGCTAGATCTCGTCGTTTCAGACGAAAGCCAGGGAAAGATTTGGTATGGCTACATGTTAGAATCACTGCACTCCATTGTTTAACATAATAATTAAAGTGATGATACAAGTTAAATTGTTCGCATTATGCCGAGCCGCTCTGGTATTCAATGTTTGCTAAAATCCATCCGCGGTGAAAGCCCCGGTTCACGAGAGAGCCAAGCGAGATGTTTAAAAATGATTATCATAAAGAAACATTTGCTTTATTATCATTTCTATCAATAGAATAGATTTGCTATTATTTATACATAATACGAGTCTATATTTAGGAATGAATGCAAAGGCAATATGCGGCAGGTTCAATTTCATAATGGCCTTTTCTCGCATTTAATCGACCTTCCTGTTTGAAAACATGTAATTTGTGCAAGAGATTCCAGAGTGCCGCAGACCAAGGCTGCAATCCACAATGGGACTACTCAAAGAGAAATTATCATTTTGGGTCCCAGCAATCTCCCACTCAGATAACAATACATCTGCAAAATGGTAGTGCAAAGAATAAAGTCAGACAGAACAATCACAGTACTTAGCATTTATTAACTGACAAAAAAAGGCATGATGCGGGCCCATTAAAAGCAATGGGAGTTGTGTCACTGGCTTCAATGGGAGGTAGATTGCATCTTCAAACCCCAGGTTGTAAAGGTGATACAGATCGTTGAGATTTACCCAGATTATTTCCCAACCAGAAAATCCACTAAAGCAATTGAAATACAAGCCTCACCAACGGATATTATTAGCGTGATAATCAACGTGCATTATAAAAATGACTGTGGTTTGCGTATGACACGATGTATGGAGTGCTAACTGGTCAGGTGCCTAACCTCAGATGGAAATTGAATTCTGCTCTCCTGTCCCCAGGCGGTAGATTTGCATGAAAGAATCCATCTACCTGTTCACATTTTTGTCTAATTCTTTTTAAACAGACATGCCTTCGAACTTGCCAATGTGTTTGCGGTCGTTTCCTTTGCAGACACATGGGTGCGATCAGATGAGCAGTTTGGCTCACCATAGCCACCCCTCCCCTTCAGATTATGTGGGTGCAATCACACACACGGATCTGCCCCCTATGCCCCACTTGCCCATACCTTGCACTAAAATGACTCCCACGAGGATTAAATAGCCACCAGCAAATTTGGGGCAAAGTGAAGAAGAAGAAGAAGAAGATGATGAAGATATTGGATTTTTATCCTGACCTATACTCTGAATCTCAGAGTTTCAAAGCAGTCACAATTTTCTTTACCTTCCCCCTCCCTCCACATACACAACAGACACCCTGTGAAGAAGGCGGGGCTAAGAGAGCTCTTACAGCAGCTGCCCTTTCAAGGAAAACTCCTACAAGAGCTATGGCTGACCCAAGGTCATTCCAGCAGCTGCAAGTGGATGAATGGGGAAATCAAACCTGGTTCTCCCAGATAATCACTACTCCAAACCGGCTCTCTCACAGGTTTCTGGCTGTCTGATTGCCTCAGCATACCGTGGAAACATATGAGCTGTTTTATGCTTATTAGACACAATATATGGCCCATCCAGTCCAACACTCTGTATCACACAGTGGCCAATATATGTGTGTGTGTGTGTGTATATATATATATATATATATATATATATATATATATATATATATATATACATACACACACATATATTCTTACATACATATACACACACATATATTGTGTCTAATAGCCTAAAACACATATATTGTGTCTAATAAGCCTAAAACATAAGCAGATTCAATAGATCAATAACAGATAGGAGCACCGTGGACAGAATTTTCAAATTCAGAAATAGTACCTTCACCCTGTATCACCTGAAAAGTGCTTTATTTTTATATTTTAATCTCTAATGCCAACAACAAAAGTGTTTTACACAGCGGGGCCACTGCCCAACTCAATCGCTTTTGTATTAAGAAAAATGTGATTTTTTTTTTAATGTAGTGTTTGTATGAACACTGACAGTAGCATGCAATGTCATGTTTGTAATTTTAAAGAACAGATTTTTATCCTGGGTTTATGGATCCCTGAGGGGGTCTGTGTGTGGATAGATCAGGTAGAAGTCTGTGAACTTGGATGGGGTGGGGGAATTGCATCTTTGTTTTCACTAACTTCTACCTAAATGTTGCATTTCCTTCAATTATGGATGTCGGTAACAAACTACCGTTGTATTAGCAGTACCTGTGATTTTGTCCGTAATAGACATCGCAGATGTTTTCATGTCACATTACAGTTGTTAGAAATATCTCAAAATATTGTTTATGCTCATCAATACTTTGAAAGGGTCCATAGGTTTCGCCAAACTGCCAAAGGGATCCATTACACCAAAAAGCTTAAGAATCCCCGCTATATAGCCGTTCTCAAAATATCCTAAAACAATTCATACTAAGCAGCAGGGCTTTTTTCGTAGAAAAAGCCTAGCAGGAACTCATTTGCATATTAAACCATACCTCTTGACATCACTGTTATTTCACACAGGGCTTTTCTTTGTAGAAAAAAAGCCCAATAGGAATTCATTTGCATATTAGGCCACACACCCCTGATGTCACCATTGTTTCACGCAGGGCTTTCTTGTAGGAAAAAAAGTCTAGCGGGAACTCATTTGCATATTAGGTCACACACCCCTGACACCAAGCCAGCCGGAACTGTGTTCCTGCTCAAAAAAAGCCCTGCTAAGCAGTAAAATATATTTTAAATGCTAACCCTAACAAATGTGACTGATAGATCAGTCACCAATCTACCCCCAACTCTAGATTCCTAATTTGCAAAGTGATATATGCAGACAGACAGCCAAAATGCAAATGGGCTGACTTGGAGCGCTTTTGATTTTTTAAAAAAATTAAATAGAGGGTCTCCCTCTCCACTCCCTCCTCCTGCACTATGGGGAAAAAAAAGAACTTTACTTTCAATAGTAACTCGTTTTTTGAAAAGCCCAGAGCAAGATCATAAAATTCCATTATTTAAGTGGTACGTACCAGCTAGGTATGGCCTATGAAACCTGGCAGTAACTTACCCTGTTTGCGGTTTTCCATTTTGTTAGACTCTGCGGAGCCATGAATCTATCTTGTCCTTAAAACCCTGAAAGGGGAAAGAATGGGCTGTCGGTGGGGCAGGCGGTGGGGAGAGACTTGAAAAAAAGAATATAATGCTAAATTTATGTGCCACAGGAGTAACATATCAGGCCTCCGAGCTGATTGGAGCCAGATGTTGGTAACAATGTTGGTGTTATGGTCCAACTGCAGGTGAGGGAATAAGCCTCCTTCCGAGGGGACTCTCGGCAATCAGTCCCGCGGTTTCTCCTGGCGCTCGGCTCAGACGTTTCAGCGCGCGGCTACAATAGCATTGTTGTTCTCAAACATTAGATCGTGTGTCATGTAAATGAAGTTAAATATATCGTTTAACTTGACAAGGTGATTAAGGCCAAGGATACATATGTTCGGCATTATGAAACCAGCCAAGGTTAAACAATAATCATATTAATAACACTGGTGGGGGCAGGAAGGGAGAAAGAGAACAGGCCCCAGCGTTGCTATATATTTGTGCAGTTGCTTTATTGTTTCGGCTTATCGAGAGATTTTCGCATTTTTCGCTTCCATCCAAACGCAGCACGGTATAAGCCGAGCATGGAACGAGGGCTGTGACCAGAGGTAGACACTACTCCTTGGCTACAGAAAGGCACACAAAACGTTTATAAATTCTCAGCTGGATGGTTTTATATGTGACGAACTGACAGGCCCAATGGCGCGTCAGCGTTGTGCTCGTTTAATTTGCCTGGTTTACGTTTGTCTCCCTTCCCTTTTCCTCATTAGTGGAAAACGATCGGTGCATTTGCATCCGCATTCAGTGGAGGAGAAGAAAAAGCAACCCACTTGCAAGCAATGAATCCACCCTCGTCGGTCCAAGAAATGCCTTCCTACATCCTTGGGGCTTTGTGATATTTAGAACGTCGTGTTGTCTCACTAAAACATATTATGGGCTCCATTAACTAAAGGACATGCGTCTCCTTCCCCTTCCTTTCCATGCCCGCCTTGCTCTCATTAGTGTCAAGGAAGGGGTTATGGTTGACTAAGAACATGACTAGGTTCCCAATATTTTTTGTATACGTTCGATTTCTGTGGGATTTCTCCTGGGCTGGAATTGTGGGGACACATTTCGTCTGGGTTGGGTAATGCCGAATAAAATAAGAAAATGAGAAGGCTTGGATATACTTGGATATGAGTATGGCTGATTGCAACGTTGCTTTCAAAATGGATAGGTTGGTTTTTGGCAAGGGAATAGTGCTCTAGAGGTATAAATGGTAAATATTTCACATAAGTGCTGGAAATTCCTCAATAACGAAGCTGACTGCAGACTGGTTCGCAATGGGACTACGTTTAGTTTGTCTACCAACAGGGCTTGTCTTGTGTGTGTGTTTTTAAAAAGCCCAGCAGGAACTCATTTGCATATTAGGCCACACCCCCTGATATCACCATTGTTTCGCTCAGTGCTTTTTTGTAGATAAAGCCCAGCAGGAACTCATTTGCATATTAGGCAACACTCCGATATCATCATTGTTTCAGGAACTCATTGGCATATTCTTCAGGCATATTCTTCATTGGCATAACTTCAGGAACCCAGCAGGAACTCATTGGCATATTAGGCCACAACCTCTGGCACCAAACCAGCTGGAATTGTGTTCCTGCTCAAAAAAAAGCCTTGCCTGCCCAGCACAATCCACATGGCCAAACAGACTCTACCAACAAAGTATAGACTGTGATTTCTACTGCTGCTTATAGCAGCATATAAGATTTAAATGGAGAACCAGTTTGGTGCAGTGGTAAATAGCATGGACTCTAATCTGGGGGATTGGGTTTGATTCCTCACTCCTCCACATGCAGCCAACTGGGTAACCTTGGGTCAGTCACAAGTTCTCTCAAGAGTGTTTCCCTCAAGAACGGTCCTCTCAGAGCTCTCTCAGCCCCACAGGGTGTTTGTTGTGGGGAGGGGAAAGGAAGGGAGATTGTAAGCCACCCTGAGACTCTGAGTGAATGGCAGGTTGTAAATCTAACTCTTATTGTTATTGTTGTTGTTTTGTAATTTTTGTCCCAGTTAATGTGTCATGCAAATACTTATGCTTATGCTTCCGTTCTTTCTGGTGGTTCCAGACTTCTGAAATCCTCATGCATTGGTTATAGAATGTCCCATTTTGCTGACTGTACTGACTCACTTGGTGTAATCTGCCATGAATCCCTGTGAGCAAGGCAGACTAAATAATGTATATAAATAAATATGGCAACCAATGGGATACTTAACAACTTCTCTTTTTCCAACTTCAAGCAGGCAAGAACTTTATTGAGGCCCTACTGGGCCACTGTACACGACTGGGCAGCTGATTTGCTGAGTCATAGGTTTTGCAGGTAGGGTTGCAAACTCTGGGGTTGGAGATTCTGGGGTGGAGTCTGGAGTGGGAGGAGCTTGTGATGGAGAGGGAGCATAGCTGGGTATGATGCTGTGATGTCAGCACTCCAAAACAGCCATTTCCTTCAGAGAAGGGTGGCCAAACTGTGGCTCGGGAGCCACGTGTGGGTCTTTCACATATATTGTATGGCTTTCAAAGCCCCCACTGCCTCATCAGTCAACTTGGAGAAGGCATTTCTCTCTTTAAATCACTTCTCCAAGCCAAGCCAACCAGCGACTTAGAGAATGCATGTCAGATTAAAGTTGCTTTCTTTCCACCTCCCTCCCCATCTGTTTCCTTCCTTCCTTCCTTCCTTCCTTCCTTCCTTCCTTCCTTCCTTCCTTCCTTCCTTCCTTCCTTCCTTCCTTCCTTCCTTCCTTCCTTCCTTCCTTCCTTCCTTCCTTCTCTCAAACATCTGACATTCATGTCTTTCAGCTCTCAAACATCTGACATTCATTCTATGTGGCTCTTACATTAAGCAAGTTTGGACACCCCTAATCCAGAGGAACTGTATTCTGGAGATCAGTGATAATACTGAAACTGAAACTCTCTAGTCTTTATCGCTGTCATCTAGAGCTCATAATTATCTGTAGACTGTGTCTCTGTCATCTGGAGATGTACTTGTAATTCTCAGAGATCTCCAGGCCCCATCTGGAGGTTGGCAACCATATTTGCAGTCCTAGCCCATGCCCATTTACGTTTAAAGCAATTTGCTTCTATAGGCCTTCAGCCGAAAGAAGATCTATATAGTATAGCGGACAGAATGTTGTCCCTGGGGTGGAAAGACCTGGGTTCAAATCCTTGTTCAGACCACAAAACTCCAGCCAATATCTCTCAGCCTTGACCTAACGTGTTGTAAGGACAGAGTCAGCTAATCCTCTGTATGCCACCCTAAGCTAAAAGGAGGAAACGGAGGATACAAAGATGATACAGAAAATAAATATAAGCCTGGCGCTACTCTCCTCAATGTGGTGGGGGAATCCGGCCATTTCTGATCCACCCCTTGGATTGATGCTGGATCCAATTAGGTCCAGAATGGAAGGTGCTCGAAGAATAGCCACTGGTAATTATGAACAGGCTGGAGTATTTGATGTATTACAGCTGTCTCTGGTACAGCAGAGCTTTTGACCATTTCATTTCTCCCAATCCGCTTTAATCCACTAATGAGAAAAGTCAAAACTGTTCTCCAATTTACTAAATACTCTTCGGTTGCAAATCTCATTGAGACAATGCAGAAACAGTTCTGGTCATTGTATCTTGAAAAGGACACTGCAGGGGTGGAAAAAGTCCAGAGGAGGGCAGCCAAGATGATTAGGGGGTTGGCACACTTCCCCTTTGAAACTTTAAAGTGCCTGGTACTTTTCAGTTCAGAAAAGAGATAACTAAGGGGTGGGAGACATGATAAAAATTTATAAAACTATGCGCAGGGTGCAGAAAGTTGAGAAAAAGAAATCTTTCTCCTTCTCCCAAAACACTGGAACTCGAGGCCATTATTTGAAGCTGATGGGCAACAGATTCAGGACTGACAAAAGGAAATGCTATTTTACAACAGAGAGACTAATTTCACATTAGGGCTGTGATCACACAGATTAAGTAATGCACTTCCAATGCACTTTTGGTGTAGAGCCAGTTTGGTGTAGTGGTGAAGTGTGCGGAATCTTATCTGGGAGAACTGGGTTTGATTCCCCACTCCTCCACTTGCACCTGCTGGAATGGCCTTGGGTCAGCCATAGCTCTGGCAGAGGTTGTCCTTGAAAGGGCAGCTGCTGTGAGAGCCCTCTCAGCCCCACCCACCTCACAGGGTGTCTGTTGTGGGGGAGGAAGGTAAAGGAGATTGTGAGCCACTCTGAGACTCTGAGATTCGGAATGGAGGGTGGGATATAAATCCAATATCTTCCTCCTCTACATGCAGCCAGCTGGATGACCTTGCACCAGTCACAGTTCTCTCAGAGCTCTCTCAGCCCCACCTACCTTACAGGGTGTCTGTTGTGGGGGAGGAAGGTAAAGGAGATTGTAAGCCGCTCTGAGACTCTTCGGAGTGGAAGGCGGGATATAAATCCAATATCTTCTTCTTCATCTTCTTCTTTCCAACTGGATTTTACTGTGTGAACTGGCAAAATCCAGTTGAAAAGTGCATCGAAAGTAGACTAAAAGTGCATTATTTAGTGTGTGTGACTGCAGCCTCGGGCTTGTTCCCAGTGGAGAGCCCTTTTGCTCCCAGGGCTTCTCTCCATTTTTGCACAAGTTGCTTCGGAGCTGCGAGTTGGCGCACCATTCTCCCACAGCAAGCAGAAGCCACATGTAATAGGATCTTGCTTGTTGCAAAAGAGCACTGCACCAAAACTCAGCTCCAGGGCAACTTGTGCAAAAGGGCTCCCCACCCGGAACAAGCCTTGTGCAAAATCGGTCAGAGTGATTAAAATGTGGAATTCACTGCCAGAGAATGTAGCGATGGCCAGAGGTATAAGCAGTTCTAGAAGGTAATTAACTAGATTTAATTTTAATTTAATTTTTTAGATTTATATCCCACTCTTTCCTGTGAGCAGGCTCAGGGCAGCTTACAACAGAAATTTAGACATCTAACAGATTTTAAAAGATTATTAAAAACATAACAGTAGAGTTTGATTACACCGAGTATAAAAATAAAGACGATACACCATCACAAACACAGACAGCAAGTCAACAACAGCATATAGGCTGATATTACACAAACACAGACAGCTTCAAGAGGGGATTGGATAAGCATATGGAGCAGAGATCCATCAGTGGCTATTAGCCACAGCGTACTGTTGGAACTCTCTGTCTGGGGCAGTGATGCTCTGTATTCTTGGTGCTTGGGGGGGGGGCACAGTGGGAGGGCTTCTAGTGTCCTGGTCCCACTGATGGACCTCCTGATAGCACTTGGTTTTTTTGGCCACTGTGTGACACAGAGTGTTGGACTGGATGGGCCATTGGCCTGATCCAACATGGCTTCTCTTATGTTCTTATGATCAAAGTGGGAGGAGTCTGTTTGGGGGTTGGGGTTCCCCTGCCAGCCAGCTGGCCAGCGGCAGATCGGAGCCCCCAAAATCACGGGGAAAACTCACCCTAACCAGGGAACTGGCAACCCTAGTAAAGACAGGGGAAGATGGGGAGTCGAGTAATGTAACAGCCCTGCTCATAGCTTGCTTTGCTGTCAGAAGTCTTGCTTTCCTCTGCCTGAAAATCTTTCTCCTCTGCCAATCCGCATGTGCCTCTCGCTGACATTTTTAATGTCACCGAGCGATCTTGTATCGTTTGTGAACTGTCAGCTTAGCGAGGACGTAGGGCAAGAAGTTTATCATTATCTTTGCCTTGACGAGATCGGTACTGGGAAGGGCTGCTGGGGAGACGGATTTTATTAGAACGTCTCTGCCTATCATATCTCCCCATAAACCTTCTCTATGGGCAGCCACTGAGATAGTGACTGAGTGCTGTTGACTGCCTCCCCTTGCTATTGCTGTCAGAAGCTGTGATCAGCAGAGGTGCTGAAGGTCAAAATTAAAACACATTAACGAAGTCGTGTGCTCTCCGTTGGTGGTACCCAAGCCTGGAAAAACCAAGGGTCTCACAAGTCAGGACTGGGCACATATATGCAATGGTAAATGCTTCCCAGCCTGAGGCCTTCACTTAGGGTTGCCAATCCCCAGGTGGGGGCAGGGGATCCCCCGGTTTGGAGGCCCTCCCCCTTCTTCAGGGTCATCACAATGCAAGGCGGGGGAATGTCTGCTGGGCATCGTTCCCTATGGAGACCGATTCCCTTAGGGTATAATGGAAAATTGATCGGTAGGTATCTGGAGCTCGGGGGGGCGGGCTGTTTCTTGAGGTAGAGGCACCAGATTTGTAGCATAGCATCTGATGCCTCTCCCCAAAATACCCTCCAAGTTTCAAAAAGGTTGGAACAGGGGGTGCAATTCTATGAGCCCCAAAAGAAGGTGCCCCTATCCTTCATTATTTCTATTTAAAAGGTGTGTGGTCCCTTTAAAGGTGATGGCTAGAACTCCCTTTGGAATTCAATTGTGCTTGTCACAACCTTGCTCTTGGCTCCACCCCCAAGGTTTCCAGGCTCCACCCCCAAAGTCCCCAGATATTTCTTGAATTGAACTTGGCAACCCTACGTGAACGGTGCCTTGCTAGCTGAGACCAATGGACATCTACTTCATCATCCTTTCTCATGCAGTAGCCAACCAACGAACACAGGGTCCAAAGCCTTTCCCTAATGTTGCCTCTTAGCAGTTAGGGGTGCCAACCTGCAGTTAGGGGTCCCACTATTTCAATTCGCCTTCAGACTACAGAGATCAACTTCTCCAGAGCATATGGATGCTTTGGAGGGTGGACTCTATGGCATCGTACTCTACTGTGGTCCCTGTGGTCCCCAGACTCTGCCCCAAAATTTCCAGGAGTTTCCCAGCTAACAGCCCTTCCTAGCACTGGTATTCAGAAGTTAAGTGCCTAAGGATGTAAAAGACCCCATAGTAATGTTGAATCCCTATAGTCATTTAGTAGCCATTGATAGGGAAGCATGGCATCGACTGCGACTGGTATGGACGTCTGAGGCTCGAGCTCCGGTCTCCCCGCCCCCTTCTCCACCCTTCCAGGCTATTATCTACTCCTCTGCCCACCACTTAGCTATGGAAAAATCTGGAGGTTTGAAAAACAGTGCTGTAGGCTATGATCCTCATACTTTAAAGGTATTTCTTCAGTATAATCAAACTTTAAAGGTATTTCTAAAGACTCCAGCTCTGCCATTCACCACTCACTTGAAGACAACAATACAATGGCCACCGAACTTTCTACTGTTGTCTCTAAACAATCACAGATCACCAAACAGGACTTGCTTGTTTCCTTTCAATTTTCTGAAAAGGAAATTACTGATAAACCAGCTGACAAACTCTCCTCTCTGATACAGCCTCTCGGGGTGGAATTCTAGCAGGAGCTCCTTTGCATATTAGGCCACACATCCCCTGATGTAGCCAATCCTCCAAGAGCTTACAAAAAAGAGCCTTGTAAGCTCTTGGAGGATTGGCTACATCAGGAGCGTGTGGCCTAATATGCAAAGGAGCTCCCGCTGGAATTCAACCACTACAGACTCTTGTGAATAGGCTTGATGGCATTCAGCTTACCCGAGTAGCCATTGATAGATCTATCCTCCATGATGGCGGGGATGGAGCAAAATATAAACGGCATTGGTCTCTATGTTTCTTTTCCGCCATAGAGATTGTTATCCCCATGACTCAAATACGCCATGGGTGATTGCAAGACAGCCCTCAGTAAAGAGAAGGACTTCAAAAGCAGCGAATCTTAGCGTTTGCTTTCCACAAAAGTAGACATCGACTTGAAGTGGGGATACAAAGATGAAAAGGTCATTTGTCTTGTTACGGCGAACACCCTCCGCTGACAGGTGGGACCTAATGAAAAGCATACGGGGGTCACCGTTTGCACTGTTGGGCCTTTCTTTCAAGCACAGACAAAATAACCGGGACGCACGCAAAAAAATTCAGACATAAGCCACCGACGAACACAGCAAGGACTGTAAACTATACCCGCACTGGTTGGGGCTTTAATGAGTCATATCAAAGCAAGCAGGCATGCCCACCTCAAACGGACCCCTCGGTATATAATCACAAAGCATACTAGCTCGCCTGTTTACATTAAGGGCCGTTCGTCAGGCGAGCACCGAGGAGTGAACAATAGGATTATTATACTGAAAACTTGAGTAAATCTACCCCACCTTTCATCAATAGCTTTTATGAACCAGCGATTCCACAGGGGGATGAATAGCATTATTCTACAAAGCATTGTGGAAAAGGGGGGAGGGAGGGGGAAAAACAGGAGACATTGTTCACTGCACAATAGCTTACTGATAACCAAACAGAAGCAAAAGCACACAGGCGTATTTCATTATTGCCTATGAAGAAAAGCAAAGGGTTCTGCAAACAAGCAGGCAAGAAAGAATACACTTTTTAGGAGGCCTCTTGTCTGGTTAAAATGTAACTAACTTGTTATGCGGCCAGTTAAATATAGGATATCGGCTATGTATTGTTGCTTTGCTGTGTACCTTTGGAAATATTTTATGCTGACCATTTGGGGAAAAAAGAAAGAAACACGCCTTGGGTCATTTTCTTTTGCAGAGGCGCATTTTGCATGAGAGAAGAAACGGCTTGCGTGAGATCTGCGCAGATTTCTTTTGGGCTGGAGCCTCGTCAGTGATACGATAAAAAGGAATTAAGAGAATTAGGATAGCCATGGGGGAAGATGGTGAGACAAAGTGGCAGAGTTTGCAACTAGGGTTGCTAACCTCCAGGTGATGGTGGGAGATTTCCTGGGATTACAACAGATCTCCCAGGGACAGAGATCAGTTCACCTGGAGAAAATGGCTGCTTTGGAAAGTGGCATGAGACCTCATGATACAACCAGAGTGACCTCTTCTTTAGGCTGGTTCAAATTTTTAAAATCTGTCTCAGGTCAGATTCCGGAGTCCAAAACTCTTCTTTTAGCCTCCACAGACAACTCCAACCTTTACCCCCAAGAAACAGAATCAGAAGAAAAAAATAATAAATCGTAGAAACCTCCATAGTGATGACGTAGGAATTACCCAATCTCTCCATGGTCTTCACCATCTCTATGGTTTTTTACCATAGAGATTAGAAGGAGTTCCTAGAGCATTGTCCAGAAGTACCATCACATCCTCCCCAGGCACCATTCTCAAAATCTCCTGTCATTTGCTAATGCAGTGCTGGCAACCCTAATTGTGACACAAATGCCAGGATCTTGGAAGTAGTTGCCAGATCTGCCATATACCACCATGAGCCTCCCCAAAACATTGCCCCCAACCCACATATTTAAAGAAGACCCGGGGGGGGGGGGGAGGAAGATAAGAGGGAACTCAACTACCCTTAACTGAACTGAGAACAGAAAGCCTCTCTAGGAATCAATACTCCCTCTAAACTGTGGAGTCTTATGAGCAAAAATTCTACTTTGTGAGCTACTGGCATTAAAGTTGTGAGCTACTGCATAGATTAGTTTGCTCAGGGGCCATTTTTCCTGAGCTAAGGCAAAAATGTGTGAGCCAGAGGATAAAAAAAACCCTGTGAGCTAGCTCACCCTAGCTCAGCTTAGAGGGAATGCTGCCAGGAATCCATAATCAATTATTTTCACTGTGTTTGACTTGAAACCATTGGTGATTATTATTATTATTTTTGGCAGGACAACACTTGCTATTGTTTTTAAGCAATGGAATAAAAGCAAAGGAATAAAAGAAGTAACTGCAGATTCCTAGAGAGACTCGTAGCAGTCAGTGAAGTCCATGATCACAAACATCTCACCACATGGAAACAAAATGGGGTGGGGGGACTGCCTGAATTCTTCTTGTCCTTTATTATTTTGTAACACGCACACCCCTCCCCAAACATCAGTATTCCCATTATTTGCTGGCCATCAAAGGCGCTGTGAATGAGAATCGTAGTGTTCATCATTGTATCAAGATATTAAAAGCACTTACAGGGTAATTTCACTTAGCCTTTTAACAGCATGACGAATATTTGCACGGCACAATTCTGGATCGAACGGTGACTTTCCTTGCATGGAGGCATCCCCTCCTTACATACTCGCTTTCCTCACTATATGCATAAGTAACAGCTGAGTGCCAGTTTATTAATAATATTGGAATATATCATCTAAGTGTGGCACTACTCAGCTGACCGAATACAATACTGAGCCTTGAACTTCCGTACCTGCATAGTGTGTTGGACCTATTTTTCATGGCACTCTAACATGCTTTTTGTTCATCCATGGTTATTACCATGGTTACTACCAGAAATAGGCTCTTTGGGTATGATTTACTGCTGGGGGCCCCAGTGTGGTGGCTGTGGGAGCCACAGCACCACCAATACCGTCGATTGTTTTTAGAAAGTGGGTGGGCCCAGGCAGCATAGGGAGATTTCATTGGTTGTGGAGATTTGTCTTTAATGTTGCTTTTGCAGCGGCTGCCCCCACAGCAAAAGGATCTGAAGAAGAAGAAGATGATGATGATATTGGATTTATATCCCACCCTTCACTCTGAATCTCAGACTGGCACTTTGGGCCGACTCAAAGACGCCTCTGAAGTCGGCCCAAAAAATCCCTGTAGATGGCAACATCTGCCAGCCATCCTCCTCCCGTCCTCCCCCTGTCCTCCGGGCTCCATTGACCGGCTCAAAAAGCTACCACTTCCAAAGTAGTAGCAAATATTTGAGCCGGCTGTCAGTTACCTCCCTGCCGTCTGGACCGGGAAGGGCGCACGTGAGGCGACTTGGCGGTCTGGAGCTGCCAAGCCGCCCCAAGCTGTTCCATTTTTTTTTTTAACTGGATGCACACCAGTGCTTCCCCCGCAAGGGAAAAAAAGGGGAATCTGGCTTCTAGGGCACCTCCCCGTGTGGAGGTGCCCAACCGTCTCACAGACGGGATGGGGCCACCTTGCCAGGGACCATGTGGAGGCTCTGGGATGGCTCTTTTTGAGCTGTCCCACTTTCAGTTGCCTCCAAGCCGCTCCAGAATGCCCGTCTGTTCTCAGCCTCAGAGTTTCAGAGCGGCTTACAATCTCCTTTACCTTCCTCCCCCAACTACAGACACCCTGTGAGGTAGGCGAAGCTGAGAGAGCTCTCACAGAAACTGCCCTTTTCAAGGACAGCTCTGCGAAAGCTATGGCTGACCCAAGGCCATTCCAGCAGCTGCAAGTGGAGGAGCAGGGAATCAAACTCAGTTCTTCCAGATAAGAGTTTGCACGCTTAGCCACTATACCAAACTGACTCTGACTGAAGGTAAACTGTGGCAGCCATTTTATGGCTCACTCTACCTCCTATGGCAGCTATTTTGAGGTTGTTCTCAGGATCCCAAAGGTATCCACAGGATCAGAAAGTTTGATTCACTGGGTCCATAATGTGTAACACCAGTCTTCACTTTCTAGATCATACTAGAGTTGCCAAATTCCCATCAACTGCCATAGAGTTCCCCCCCACAAATTGCTAGAGCATCCCCACACAAAACCATAGAGTTGCTCCTGAATTGCTAGAGTGTCCCCATGTGACGTGCCCAGCATGATGACATCACTTACGAGTGACATCATCACACATCGCACCACGCACCACTATGTATGACGGAGCTCCAGGTTGGGGGCCCCAAAACCGGAGAAACCCCCACCCCCAGCAGAAGCTTGGGAAGCCTAGATCACAGAAAGCCCTTCCATGCCATGTCAACTCTGTGGCAGGAAACAGAAGGAAATGGATACATTAATTCAAACAGTTACAAGTGACAGCGGCACAGGCAAGCCACTAGACCTCATGAAAGTAACTGGTGGCTGCTGCTCCCTCTGTTCTTTCGCATAACACAAAACAAGCCCGCCATCTTTCATTTGGCAGATGTATGCCAAGCCAGTTGCTTAGGAAACATGGTTTAGATTACAACATATTAGAGTGAACCAGGAACTTAGCACAGTTGGCAGGGCTGCTGCTGAAACTGACAACCTTGCAGAAGAAAGTGGGGGGGGGGGAGAGACAATTAACTACTGTACATTTATGCAATTATAATTTATTGGTATTCTTTTTACAAACATACACACGTGCATGTACTTTTCACTGCTGGCAAGTACCCAGACAAACTGTCTCACCAGCTCTTCGCACAGAGCCTATTATAAGCTCCAGGAGGGTTGGCTACATTAGGGGTGTGTGGCCTAATATGCAAAGGAGGTCCTGCTAGAATTCCTTACAGGGCTCTTCGTACAGGGCCTGCTGTAAGCTCCAGGAGGATTGGCTATATCAGGGGTGTGTGGCCTAATAGGCAAAGGAGGTCCTGCTAGAATTCCTTACAGGGCTCTTCGTACAGGGCCTACTGCAAGCTCCAGGAGGATTGGCTACATCAGGGGTGTGTGGCCTAATATGCAAAGGAGTTCCTGCTACAAAAAACCCTGCATATTTGTCTTTTTTAGTGGTCCACAATATACATTCAACTCTCATTCAACTCCACATTTCAAATGAATGAACTTTCTTCCAAAGGAGGAGGAGGAGAGTTGGTTTTATACTCTGCCCTTCACTACCTGAAGAAGTCTGAGAGCAGCTTAAAATCTCCTTGCCCTTCCCCTCCCCACAACAGGCACCCTGTGAGGTAGGTGGAGCTGAGGGAGCTCTGACAGAACTGCTCTTTAGAGAACAGCTCTGGGAGAACGTGTGACTGACCCAAGGTCGCACCAGCAGCTGCATGGAGAGGCGTGGGGAATCAAACCTGGTTTAAGAGAACCACCACACTGAACTGGTGTAGAGACAAGATATGCTTTTACCATTTACAGCAACGACGACAAAACATTCACTTTGTCTAACATGACCACTACTTTCTCTTGGAAGGCTTTGTTCTTTGGAGGCAGGCCTCCGATTTAATGGGAGCTCACAGGAGCACGGCTCCTGAACCTTTCTGAGAGTTCCTCCTCCTCCTTCTGAGAGTTCCACCTCCTTGTCCATTGAATAGTAGGTACAGCTGCATAACAATCCCTGGGTGAGCTCCACCACCTATTTTTCTACAAAATGACCCCTGTTTGGAGGTGAGGCAAATTTGTCTTTGCATTGATTCCCAAGAGCACATTTACAATATTGGTTAACAGGAGTGGAATTCTAGCAGGAGCTCCTTTGCATATTAGGCCACACACCCCTGATGTAGCCAATTCACCAAGAGCCTTGTAAGCTCCAGGAGGATTGGCTATATCAGGGGTATGTGGCCTAATATGCAAAGGAGCTCCTGCTAGAATTCCACCCCTGCTGGTTAACCTCCTGTGCCACACCCATCTGACATTTCGTTTCCCTCAGCTTTTCGTCCCAAAGATTCTGAGGCAAATTGGAGTAAGAGTCTAAGGCAAATTGGAGACTTACTTTTGAGTAAGGATCAGGCTGTATGTCAATTTGTTGCTGTTGAATGGAGGGGGGGGGGGTTAAAAAAGAAAAAAAAGCCCTGCTTCTTTAAACTGTGAGTGTTTCTCCATATAAATCTCTACTTAAAACAGCCAAGGTCTGATAACCTTTGCGGTGCTCTTACTGCGAAAGAGGTCACATCATCAACCTCTAGATGTATAGGATGTTTCATGAACTGTACAGCGCCGACAGGTCATTAATAAAAACTGAAAAAGTAAAAGCCCTCTAATTAGTATCTGAGGTAACTCGGCGCATAACATTTTCACCTCCGATTCAACACCATTAAACAAAATGACTAGTGTTTGCTCACTAATGTAGCTAAAGAACAATTCGCCTGTAGTTAAAACTCCAGCAAAAGGGGAGGGGGGGGGATGTAGGTAGCAGGATGTTGTGATTTATTGGATCAAAGGGCAGAGTCAAATCAATATAGCCACTTCCTGCAACCCAGAAAAAAAGAATATTGTAACGAATATAACAATATCATCAAGGTTACCTTGGAAAGTGCCACAGAAAAGGGCACAGACATGACTAAAAATAGGGTCAATGCATTATCTGTGAAGGGAAAGCTCATTAATTTTTGAGCAATTTAGACCAAAAAAAAAAACAAAAAACCACAACAGCTTATAATTAGGGTAATGTGATGGGTCTTGGTACAGCATCTATTCAAACAACTGGCCCTTGCCAATTAAGAATAAAACGTTCTGATAAACATTTAGCAACAAGTTGAAGGGGAAGAGGTAAGTTGCGCTGAGGAGGCAAAATAATTTCTCACGTTCGCCAGTTTGTTTCGAAACACGTTGGGGCAGATGGGATTCTTTGAAGCCACAGAATGGGTTCGTTAGCCACAAAAGACCATCAATTCTCATTAAGTCTGAGAGGCAGACCGTTGTCTGTTTTCTCGTCATTGTACATTTAAAATATATAGTTTATTCTGTCAGTGACGTGTAGTGGTTAAAGAGCAGTGGACTCCGCACTGGAGAACTGGGTTTGATTCCCCCCACTCCTCCTCCTCCACATGAAGCCAGCTGGGTGACCTTGAGTCAGTCACAGTTCCTTCAGGGCTCTCTCAGCCCCACAAATCTCACAAGGTAACTGTTGTGGGGAATGGAAGGGAAGGTGATTATAAGCCGCTTAGAGACTCCTTCAGGTAGAGAAAAATGGGATATAAAAAACAGCTCTTCTTTTTCTGGTCATCTATGTGTTTCTTTAACATTCCTTCAAGAACAGGATGGTCATTTCCCACTGGGCAAGGGTTTTGTGAGGTAATGTCTCCTTAGCTGACAAGGGTGAATCCATGTTTGTCATGGTTTATTTGAAGAGTCTCTGGCTTCCAAAGTAAAAAGCAAGTTTTGTTTGCCTTCCTTCAGACCAATTCTGCCCTTGAGATCTGTAATGACATTTAAAGTATCTTATACTATGTCATTGATTGTTTCATAGTGCAGACAAAAACGTTACAACCTTAATGAGGTGTACAGCAAAGTATGTGTGGGGGAGTGCACTTTAAAGAAACCTAGAAGTACTGTGTAAACAGCTCAAGGATTGCGAAGGGTTCATTTTTCACAGAGCCAGAGAGCTTTGAGTGACAATCTGGACTAAGAGATCTGATTGGTTAGCATCAGCTGAGCAGAGAAGACTGGATGCTGAGGAGGACTGAGTATGATTTCAGCCCTATCTGAGAAAAGTCGAGTACTGACAGTTTTGAAATTCAGCTCTGACTGAGAGCAATTCAACACAGACAGGAGAATTGGGGAAATGTTGGCAAGGAAGTTTGGGAAGTAGGCAAAGACTCCCATTCAAGCCAAGGTAAGGGGATAGATCTATGTAGTATCTCTTATGTAGGAAGGCCAGTGTGGCATACTAGTTGGAGTATTGATCTAGGACAGGGTCGGGAGCCACATGTGGCTCTTTCACACATATTGTGTGGCTCTTGAAACCCCTACCGCCACATCCACTGACTTGGAAAAGGCATTTCTCTCTTTCAGTCACTTCCCTGAGACAAGCTAGCTGGTGGCTTGGAGAATGCATTTATAGTTAAAATTGCTTTCTTTCCACCTCTCCTTCCCTCCCCCTCTTCCTTCCTTCCTTCCTTCCTTCCTTCCTTCCTTCCTTCCTTCCTTCCTTCCTTCCTTCCTTCCTTCCTTCCTTCCTTCTCTCAGACATCTGAGGTTTATGTCTTTCAGCTCTCAAACATCTGAGGTTTATGTCTTGTGGCTCTCAAACATCTGAGGTTTATTCTACGTGGCTCTTACATTAAACAAGTTTGGCCACCCCTGATCTAGGACCTTGGAGAGCCAGGTTCAATTCCCTACTTGCCCTGAACCTCACTGGATGACTGTGGCCCAGTCACACTTTCTCAGCCTAACTGACCACATAGGATTATAATTAAGATAAAATAGCAAGGGAAGAGAACTATGGGTGCCCCGTGAACTCCTCGGAACAGTGGCAAAATCATACCGAATAAATGCAATGACCAATGGGAATGACCAATGACATTTATTTATATACCCCTCAAATGAGTTAGTTTAATTTTTCCATTCCAAAATAAGAAACATCTCTTTTGGGAGAAAAATGATCCCACTTTGTTTGCTGAGCTTTCATTCTGCAATCCACATTTCTTGGTGAAAGCGGAATACCCTCTTTTGCCAGTCACGGTCAGTCACAAAACATAAACTCCAGTGAAAATCCAAGGCAATTTGCAACGCAAGTAACTCCAGATTAAAAGCTAACCAGGTCATGTCAGTTTGGCACCTGCTGGAAAACCAAGGTTGCCTAAATTGTTGCCAACAAAAATGTATCAAAAGCAGCTGCATAAAAAAAGAGAAAGGGGGAGGAATGGCATGTAAACATTCATTCTGAGTAGGAGGAAAAAGTCAGTTTGTGTGGGGAAGAGAAAATCCACTGGTTCTGAAAGTAGAAGAGATTAGACAGAAAATGTATAACAGGAAGACAAAGCTCAGATTGCCATGGAGTAGGAAATTAAAAACATAGAGGCCAACACATTCACGTTCACACTTCTGGGAACGGTAGAAAAGAAGGCATTAAGATACTGAGGATTTTTTAATGTTTCCTAGGGAAAAAAACACATTTTTAAATGATACAATAGATAGCTAAAGAATGGCAAAAAAAGAAGCAAAAATGATGTTGCTATTATCATTTAAAAATCAAAAATCCAGACTGTATGTGGGAAAAAAGACTTCAGGTAGTGAAGAAGAGGTTCTTGAGCATTAACCAAATCTCCAAGTAACTGAAAATGTGCAGGCCTGTGGATCTCTAATAGACATAAGCCTTTTTGAGAAGGGACCTCTACAAGGTGACAATTGTGTCTAATAATTTACACAGTGGAAGCTGATTCCACTGTAAAAATTTTTTCCTAATATCCAGCCGGTACCTTCCCACTCTTTATTGTGAGTCCTCTCCTCTGCTGCCAACAGGAACAGCTCCCTGCCCTCCTCTAAGCGACAGCCCTTCGAATACTTCAAGAGAGCAATCATGTCCCCTCTCAACTTCCTCTTCTCCAGACTGAACATTCCCAACCCCTCAGCCTTTCCTCACAGGATATTTATACACAGATGCTCTTTGTGTGCGTTTTGCTGAACACCAGGGGTGGAATTCTAGCAGAAGCTCCTTTGCATATTAGGCCACACACCCCTGATGCAGCCAATCCTCTAAGAGCTTACAAGGCCAGTTTGGTGTAGTGGTTAACTGCGCGGACTCTTATCTGGGAGCAGGACCGGATCTACATGTTTCTCGAGGGGGACAAAATTAAAAAATGATGCTCCCTTATGGGCCATGCGGTCTCATTTGGAATACTGTGTGCAATTCTGGTCACCGCACCTCAAAAAGGATATTACAGCATTGGAAAAAGTGCAGAAAAGGGCAACTAGAATGATTACAGGCTTGGAACACTTTCCCTATGAAGAAAGGTTGAAATGCTTGGGGCTCTTTAGCTTGGAGAAACGTCGACTGCGGGGTGACATGATAGAGGTTTACAAGATGATGCATGGGATGGAGAAAGTAGAGAAAGAAGCACTTTTCTCCCTTTCTCACAATACAAGAACTCGTGGGCATTCGATGAAATTGCTGAGCAGTTGGATTAGAACGGATAAAAGGAGGTACTTCTTCATCCAAAGGGTGATTAACATGTGGAATTCACTGCCACAGGAGGTGATGGCGGCTACAGGAATAGCCAGCTTCAAGAGGGGGTTAGATAAAAATATGGAGCAGAGGTCCATCAGTGGCTATTAGCCACAGTGTGTATATATATGTATAATTATTGGCTACTGTGTGATACAGAGTGTTGGACTGGATGGGCCGTTGGCCTGATCCAACATGGCTTCTCTTATGTTCTTATAATATCTTATGGTCCCATAGAATACAATGAACTCCATACCCAATTTGGTGCCCCCGCTCCATCAGCGCCCGGAGCAAGCACCCCCCTCTGCCCCCCCTAGATCCGGCCCTGTCTGAGAGAACCGGGTTTGATTCCCCACTCCTCCACTTGAACCTGCTGGAATGGCCTTGGATGAGCCATAGCTCTTGCAAAGATTGTCCTTGAAAGGGCAGCTTCTGGGAGAAGAAGAATTGCAGGTTTATACCCCGCCCTTCTCTCTGAATCAGAAACTCAGAGCGGCTTACAATCTCCTATATCTTCTCCCCCCACAACAGACACCCTGTGAGGTGGGTGAGGCTGAGAGGGCTCTCACAGCAGCTGCCCTTTCAAGGACAACCTCTGCCAGAGCTATGGCTAACCCAAGGCCATTCCAGCAGGTGCAAGTGGAGGAGTGGGGAAATCAAACCCGGTTCTCCCAGATAAAAGCCCGCACACTTAACCACTACACCAAACTGGCTCTCTCAGCCCCACCCACCTCACAGGGTGTCTGTTGTGGGGGGGGGGAGAAGATATGGGAGATTGTAAGAGAAGGGCAGGGTATAAATCCGCAGTCTTCTTCTTCCCCTGTTAGAATTCCACCCCTACATGATGCACATTTTAAAAATGAGCTATAATGCCAAGAGCTTTTAAAGGAGATTAGATCGATCCATGGAGGATAACTCTACCAATGGCTACTAGCCATAGGGTCTGAGGGGAACCTCCACATTCAGAGGAACTAAGCCTCTGAATCCTAGAGCCAGAAGGCAACATCGGGGCAGGTCTCAGCCTCTATGTTGTTGGGCACTGTGTGAGACAGGATGTTGGTCCAGACGGACCATTGATCTGATCCAGCAGGGCTCTTCTTATGTTCTTAATATATATGGGAGATCACTCCTATTGGTTCCCCCCCCTCCTTTAAGATAAATTTAATTTCTGAAAAGTATTTATATGGATGAAGTGCATCCAAGTGGAAGCATCCTACATAGCTTTCAGCCCCCAACTATTTTGATCGATGGTATATGGTATTCTATACCTTTAAGGAAGATCTATTCAACACACAGCTTCATGGGGTTACCTAGAACGGTTTTCTTTAAGTAGAGTTAGCTTTCAAGCTTTTTTTAAGAGAGCATTTTGCCTGTAACATTCACAAGGCTTTTGCATCTGTTAAAGAAGACTTTCAGAACTGGCTTGCTCCTAGAGTAAACACTAAAGTGATAAAAGAGAGAGAGAGAGAGAGAGAGAGAGAAAGCATTTTGCTACCTAAATTCAGAAGGCTTGTGCGTCTGGTTAGGTTCAGGATTGGCTTGCTCCATATAAATGTAAACACTTAAGTGGCATTGAGAGTTAAGTTCTTAATCAAATATATATATATTGGATTGCAGTACTGCAGCTTTACCACTCTGCACCATGGGGCTCCTAATCTGCAGTACTGCAATCCAAGCTGTCTGCTCACGATTTGAGTTCAATCCCGGCGGAAGCTGGTTTCCGGTAATCGGCTCAAGGTTGACTCAGCCTTCCATTCTTGCATGGTCTGTAAAACGAGTGCCCAGCTTGCTGAGGGAAAAGTGTAGATGACTGGGGAAGGCAATGGCAAACCACCCTGTAAAAAGTCTGCTGTGAAAGCGTTGTGATGCGACATCACCCCAGAGTCAGAAACTACTGGTACTTGCACAGTCGCCAAACTCACTTAACTTAAGAGCCACATAGAATAAATGTCAGATGTTTGAGAGCCACAAGGGGGGGAGGGGAGGAAGGAAGGCAATAGATGGAGGAAGGGAGGGAGAAGTGGAAAGAAAGGAACCTTAAATGCATTTTCCAAGCTGCTGGCTGGCTTGGCTTGGAGAAGTGATTTAAAGAGAGAAATGCCTTCTCCAAGCTGGCTGACGGGGTGGTGGGGGCTTTGAGAGCCACACAATATAATAATAATAATAATAATAATAATAATAATAATAATAATAATAATAATAATAATAATAATAATAATAATAATAATAATAATAATAATAATAATAATACATTTATTTTTGTATCCCACCCTCCCCTGCCAAAGGCAGGCTCAGGGCGGCTTACAGGACATGGTATAACCATGATTTCAATAAAATACAACCAGTACAATAAAACAGATTAAAATACAGTGAATTACATTTATAAATTAAGTTAAGGATTAGATAAAACAGTTAGCCATTATGAGTTATTAAGGTGCTACAATTCACAAACATGTATAGGATGGCTAGAAGTCAATTTAGCCGGGTTCCATCTTAAAAGCGAGCTGAAAGAGGGTGGTTTTGCAAGCCCTGCGAAACTAATTCAGGTCCCGCAGGGCTCGCACCTCCTCTGGGAGTTGATTCCACCATCGGGGGGCCATTCTTGAGAAGGCTTGCTCCCTCGTTGTTTTCAACCTGGCCTCCCTTGGTCCAGGGATTTTTAAAAGATTTTGGGAACTGGATCTCAGTGCTCTCTGGGGAACATATGGGGAGAGGCAGTCCCTATGTGTGAAAGAGCCACATGTGTCTCCCGAGTCACAGTTTGGCCACCCCTGATACGCACACACACACATATTTTTACTCCCATTCAGCTTTGCGTAGCATCTAGTTATAATCACCATGGTTTATTCCAGGATGCTAATTTTGAAGGAAATAAAGAGGTTGCAGAGAGCATTTTACCAGCCAAATCCAGAAGGCTTTTGCATCTGTTCAGATAAGAGGTTAAAGACTGGCTTGCTCCCAATACACACACTGAATTGCACAAGAGTGCAAACGAGAGGGCTGAATACTTTGAAGTATATAGGAATACTCCCGAGGAAGTTTTTTGATGAAATGAGCCTATATCTGGGTGCTCCTTGGGATGGACTTTTCTCTGTAACTCTGTAACGTTGTACTTCTTTGTAATGTGTGACAAAAGATTTGCAAGAGTCTTGATGAAAGCAGGGCTTTTTTTGTAGCAGGAACTCCTTTGCATATTAGGCCACATACCCCTGATGTAACCAATCCTCCAAGAGCTTACAGTGCTCTTCTTACAGGGCCTACAGGAAGCTCTCGGAGGATTGGCTACATCAGGGGTGTGTGGCCTAATAGGCAAAGGAGGTCCTGCTAGAATTCCTCTTGAATTTTGGGGGAAATTTTGGGGAAAGCCGACAGGAGATGGAATGTCTCTGGTTCGGGAGGACTCATCTCAAAGAGATGAAGGGTTAGCTGCTATTTTTCTACCGGGTAACGGACCAGAGTTGTCCACTGTGAAGGTGACAAACAATATGGACTGTCTGCCAGAGTCTTGAGGCGGCAGGAGGAAGGTGGCGGGCCTAGCTCGCCTGGGAAATTATAGATGTTTGTATGCAAATGCTAGAAGTGTTCAAAGTAAAATTGGTGAATTGGAATGTTTAGTGTTGGGAGAAAACATAGACATTGTGGGAATTTCAGAAACTTGGTGGAATGAGGAGAATCAGTGGGACACGGTGATTCCTGGATATAAGCTATATCGGAAGGATAGGGAGGGAGGGGTTGGAGGTGGGGTGGCTCTGTATGTCAGAGAGGATATACGGTCCAGTAAGACTGAGATCAGAGAATTAGATTCACTTTTAGAAATGCTTTGGGTTGAAATAGAGGGCCCAAAAGGAAATTTAACTATGGGAGTTTGTTATCGCCCACCAAATCAAAAGAGAGAGGACAATTATAATATGATGGAAGGCTTAAAGATAGCAGCTAAACGTAAAAACTGTGTCGTAATAGGTGATTTTAACTACCCGCAGATTGATTGGGTCAATATGTGTTCTGGTCGAGAGAAAGAGATTGAGTTTCTTGATGCTCTCAATGACTGTGCTATGGAGCAGATGGTCTCAGAACCTACCAGGGGTGGGGCGATCCTGGATTTGGTCCTAAGTAATGCCCAAAACTTGGTGAGAGATGTAAAAGTGATTGCGCCACTTGGGAGCAGTGACCATAATGTTATTGATTTCACCGTTTGTATAAATAGGGAGTTGTCCAAAAAGACCGCCACAACCACGTTTAACTTTAAAAGGGGTAAATACACTGAGATGAGGAGGCATGTGAGGAGGAAACTGAAAGGAAAGGTACATACGGTCAAAACCCTTGGGGAAGCTTGGATGCTATTTAAAACTATAATCCTAGAAGCTCAGATAAAATACATACCACACGTTAGGAAAGGCACAAACAGGCATAAGAAAAGGCCTGCGTGGTTAACAAACAAAGTAATGGAAGCTGTAAAAGGTAAGAAGGACTCCTTTAAGCGGTGGAAAACCAGTCCAAGTGAGATTAGTAAAAGGGAACACAGGCTGTGGCAAATCAAATGCAAGACTGTGATCAGGCAGGCAAAAAGGGACTATGAGGAGCATATTGCAAAAAACATAAAGACCAACAATAAAACTTTCTTCAAATATATTAGAAGTAGGAAACCAGCCAGGGAGGCAGTGGGGCCCTTGGATGACCATGGGGTAAAAGGATTACTGAAGGAGGATAGGGAAATGGCTGAGAAGCTAAATGAATTTTTTGCCTCCGTCTTCACTGTGGAAGATGAGAACTTTTTGCCCGCCCCAGAACCACTAATTTTGGAAGGGGTATTGAAAGACCTGAGTCAGATTGAGGTGACAAAAGAGGAGGTCCTACAACTGATAGACAAATTAAAAACTAATAAGTCACCGGGTCCGGATGGCATACATTCGAGAGTTCTGAAAGAACTCAAAGTTGGACTTGTGGATCTTCTAACAAAAATCTGTAATCTTTCATTGAAATCTGCCTCCGTTCCTGAGGACTGGAAGGTAGCAAATGTCACCCCCATCTTTTAAAAGGGTTCCAGAGGAGACCCGGGAAATTACAGGCCAGTCAGTCTGACTTCAATACCGGGAAAGTTGGTAGAAACCATTATCAAGGACAGAATGAGTAGGCACATTGATGAACATGGGTTATTGAGGAAGACTCAGCATGGGTTCTGCAAGGGAAGATCTTGCCTCACTAACCTGTTACATTTCTTTCAGGGGGTGAACAAACATGTGGACAAAGGAGACCCAATAGATGTTGTTTACCTTGACTTCCAGAAAGCTTTTAATAAAGTTCCTCATCAAAGGCTCCTTAGAAAGCTTGAGAGTCATGGAGTAAAAGGACAGGTCCTCTTGTGGATCAAAAACTGGCTGAGTAATAGGAAGCAGAGAGTGAGTCTAAATGGGCAGTCTTCGCAGTGGAGGACGGTAAGCAGTGGGGTGCCGCAGGGCTCGGTACTGGGTCCCATGCTCTTTAACTTGTTCATAAATGATTTAGAGTTGGGAGTGAGCAGTGAAGTGGCCAAGTTTGTGGATGACACTAAATTGTTCAGGGTGGTGAGAACCAGAGAGGATCGTGAGGAACTCCAAAGGGATCTGTTGAGGCTGGGTGAGTGGGCGTCAACGTGGCAGATGCGGTTCAATGTGGCCAAGTGCAAAGTAATGCACATTGGGGCCAAGAATCCCAGCTACAAATACAAGTTGATGGGGTGTGAACTGGCAGAGACTGACCAAGAGAGAGATCTTGGGGTCGTGGTAGATAACTCACTGAAAATGTCAAGACAGTGTGCGTTTGCAATAAAAAAGGCCAACGCTATGCTGGGAATTATTAGGAAGGGAATTGAAAACAAATCAGCCAGTATCATAATGCCCCTGTATAAATCGATGGTGCGGTCTCATTTGGAGTACTGTGTGCAGTTCTGGTCGCCGCACCTCAAAAAGGATATTATAGCATTGGAGAAAGTCCAGGGAAGGGCAACTAGAATGATTAAAGGGCTGGAGCACTTTCTCTATGAAGAAAGGTTGAAACACTTGGGACTCTTTAGCTTGGAGAAACGTCGACTGCGGGGTGACATGATAGAGGTTTACAAGATAATGCATGGGATGGAGAAAGTAGAGAAAGAAGTACTTTTCTCCCTTTCTCACAATACAAGAACTCGTGGGCATTCGATGAAATTGCTGAGCAGACAGGTTAAAACGGATAAAAGGAAGTACTTCTTCACCCAAAGGGTGATTAACATGTGGAATTCACTGCCACAGGAGATGGTGGCGGCCACAAGTATAGCCACCTTCAAGAAGGGTTTAGATAAAAATATGGAGCACAGGTCCATCAGTGGCTATTAGCCACAGTGTATGTGTGTATATAAATTTTTTTGCCACTGTGTGACACAGAGTGTTGGACTTGATGGGCCGTTGGCCTGATCCAACATGGCTTCTCTTATGTTCTTATGTTCCTTACAGGGCTCTTCGTACAGGGCCTGCTGTAAGCTCCAGGAGGATTGGCTCCATCAGGGGTGTGTGGCCTAATAGGCAAAGGAGGTCCTGCTAGAATTCCTGACAGGGCTCTTCGTACAGGGCCTACTGTGAGCTCCAGGAGGATTGGCTCCATCAGGGGTCTGTGGCCTAATAGGCAAAGGAGGTCCTGCTAGAATTCCTGACAGGGCTCTTTGTACAGGGCCTACTGTAAGCTCCAGGAGGATTGGCTGCATCAGGGGTGTGTGGCCTAATAGGCAAAGGAGGTCCAGCTAGAATTCCTTACAGGGCTCTTCATACAGGGCCTACTGAAAGCTCCAGGAGGATTGGCTACATCAGGTGTGTGGCCTAATAGGCAAAGGAGGTCCTGCTAGAATTCCTTACAGGGCTCTTTGTACAGGGCCTACTGTAAGCTCCAGGAGGATTGGCTACATCAGGGGTGTGTGGCCTAATAGGGAAAGGAGGTCCTGCTAGAATTCCTTACAGGGCTCTTCGTACAGGGCCTACTGTGAGCTCCAGGAGGATTGGCTACATTAGGGGTGTGCGGCCTAATATGCAAAGCAGTATTTGCGTACAGAAAAAGCCATGGATAAAAGTATTCTCGGTTTTTAAAAAAATTACTCAGCATGTTAGCCAGCATATCACAGTGTTTGTTTGTTTGTTTATATTTCCTACAGCAGAACAAGAGCTGTAACTTTTGACCACCCAAAAGCCACTAAACCTCAGCAGGTCAATTTCCTTTTAGGGTTGCTTGCTTGCTTGCTTGCTTCTGGAAGGAATTTTTTTTTTTTTTTGCTCAGAAACACATGTTCCTTTCTCCTTCCAACAAACTTCTTTGCCATCTCAACAACCTTGCCAAAAGTATCCCAAAATATGGAAAAGATCAAAATTTCAGTCTTCCTTCCTTGCCACATTTGACGTTTCGCTGCTGCGGTTATTGACGTGCTAGTGAGGGCCGTGTCAAAACAAAGTCTCAAAGTTGTCGTTAAAATGGCATTGCTCTTTTTAACCAGCTCTGCTGCCGAGCTAGAGCTGCTTTTCCCCCCCTTGTCTCAGAACTCAACTTCGCTCAATCAACAGGCAACCTGGTGTGGGACGGAGGGGGAGCCCGACAAGAAAATGGCACAGCCGGGCCTGTGCAAACACATCTGGTTACCTGCCTTTGCAGCTGGATTCTGACTTGTAAAGTAACCGTTATTCTGCATTATTGTCCGTTACGTTTGCTAAATCACTCCTAGAGGATGAGAGGAAAAAATGGAGCAAAAAGGATCTGCATCGTAACAATTGATCAAAGTACACCAGGTCCAATGCATGGTTATAGGATGGGGGAGACTTGTCTTAGCAGTAGTATCTGCGAAAAGGATCTAGGGGTCTTAGTGGATCATACGCTGCACATGAGTCAACGGTGTGATGCGGTGGCTAAAAAGGCAAATGCAATTTTGGGCTGTATCAACAGAAGTATAGACTGTTTTCGCACACAGCTCACCTCGCAGTCACAATCCTGTTCCCTCCGCAGCGTCCGGTCGGATTTCCCACCATCTGCGCCGAAGTTACAGGAAGTGCCGCGACTTTTGCGTAACAAACGTAAACCGCTAAAACCCAGTTTACGTTTGCTACGCAAAAGCCACGGCACTTCCTGTAACTCTGGCGCAGATGGTGGGAAATCCAACAGACACTGCAGAGGGAACAGGATTGTGACTGCGAGGTAAGCTGTGTGCGAAAAAGGTAATTGTGTCCAGATCACATGATGTGATGGTATCGCTTTGCTCTGCTCTGGTAAGATATCACCTGGAGTATTGTGTTCATTTTTGGGCACCACATTTTAAGAAGGATATAGACAAGCTGGAACGGGTCCAGAGGAGGGCGACGAAGATGGTGAGGGGTTTGGAGACCAAGTCCTATGAGGAAAGGTTGAAGAAGCTGGAGATGTTTAGCCTGGAGAAGAGGCGGCTGAGAGGTGATATGATCACCATCTTCAAGTACTTGAAGGGTTGTCATATAGAAGATGGTGTGGAATTGTTTTCTGTGGCCCCAGAAGGTAGGACCAGCACCAATGGGTTGAAATTAAATCAAAAGAGTTTCCGGCTCAACATTAGGAAGAACTTCCTGACCGTTAGAGCGATTCCTCAGTGGAACAGGCTTCCTCGGGAGGTGGTGGGCTCTCCTTCCTTGGAGGTTTTTAAACAGAGGCTAGATAGCCATCTGAGAGCAATGAAGATTCTGTGAATTTAGGGGGAAGTGTTTGTGAGTTTCCTGCATTGTGCAGGGGGTTGGACTAGATGACCCTAGAGGTCCCTTCCAGTTCTATGATTCTTGGAAGGGGCCATAGCTCAATGGTAGAGCATCTGCTTGGCATGCAAAAGGTCACAGGTTCAATCCCCGGCATCTCCAGTTAAAAGGTAATATGAAGGATCTCGGCTTGAGGGGCTGGAGAGCCGCTGCTGGTCTGAGTAGACAATACTCACCTTCACGGACCAATGGTCTGATTCAGTATAAAGCCGCTCCATGTGATTTCTGTGTGTACACATTTCATTGTGATCCACAAACTCTGGTAGCATAATTTAGTTTCCAAAAGTAACCAGGAAGTAGTCTTTAGATTTTTTTAAGAGCCAGTTTGGTGTAGTGGTTAAGTGTGCGGACTCTTATCTGGGAGAACCGGGTTTGATTCCCCACTCCTCCACTTGCACCTGCTAGCATGGCCTTGGGTCAGCCATAGCTCTGGCAGAGGTTGTCCCTGAAAGGGCAGCTGCTGTGAGAGTCCTCTCCAGCCCCACCCACCTCACAAGGTGTCTGTTGTGGGGGAGGAAGGTAAAGGAGATTGTGAGCCGCTCTGAGACTCTTCGGAGTGGAGGCGGGATATAAATCCAATATCTTCTTCTTCTTCTTCTTCTTCTTAAGTATATGCTATTTTCCAGTTTTGGTGTTTACGGGATTTACATTTTATATCTTTGGTTATCTCTAATTGACCGCTTGCAAGTTCCAGTCTTTTTAAATTGAAGTACACTGTATGCAACTGTTCTACAACTATGTTGTCTATATCCTCAATTATTGTATCATCTTTTGCACAAGCTTCATAAATACTTTTTTAAAAAATAAAATAAAACGAAGGCAGGAATTAGAGCTGGTCTGCAGTTCTGAAGAAAGGGAGATTTAATTCTTGCCACAAGCCCACATCCGGGGGGCATTTGGGGGCAATGCCCCTCCCCAAGGATGAGTGCTGCCCCCCAGAGCAAAAATTAAAAATTAAAAAAAAACAGAAGTAAAAAAATAATGTAAAAATGCAAGATGCAAGTGGGGTTTCCAAAATGACCCTGAGCACAGTCGGGGAAGCTTCAGTTCTCATTTTCTTTTTCCCGGGGCAGGAAATAAATAGGGTTTTTTTAAGAATGCAAAAGAGAGAGTCGAAGGTCCCCCCGCCCGACTCATGTAGATGAGGAAGCCAGTAGAGTCACAAGGGCTGTGGGCAGGGGAGTCATTCTGTCGACAATGGCCACAGCCCTGCTTCCCCCGTCTCTGCAGTCCCCTTCCCCAGCTACTGTCTACAAGCTGTCAAAGGTTAAACTACATACCTGGAAACGGGTCATTTTGTAGAAAACAAAACAGATGGTGGAGCTCATCCAGGGATTGTTATGCAGCTGCACCAACTATTCAATGGACAAAGTAGGAGGAGGGGGAAAACCTTTAGAAAGGTTCCAGGTTCAGGAGCTGTGCTCCTGTGAGCTCCTACTGAATCTGAGGCCTGCCTGGAAATCAGATCATGTATCCCCAACACAGCATGAGCTTGGAACGAAGAAGAAGATGAAGATAAAGAAGATATTGGATTGGCATCCCGCCCTCCACTCCAAATTTCAGAGGGAGCGGCAAACAATCTCCTTTATCTTCCTCCCCCAGGACAGACACCCTGTGAGGTGGGTGAGGTTGAGAGGGCTCTCACAACAGCTGCCCTTTCAAGGACAACCTCTGCCAGAGCTATGGCTGACCCAACGCCATTCCAGCAGCTGCAAGTGGAGGAGTGGGGAATCAAACCCGGTTCTCCCAGATAAGAGAGCTCTGGCTGACCCAAGGCCATTCCAGCAGCTGCAAGTGGAGGAGTGGGGAATCAAACCCTGTTCTCCCAGATAAGAGAGATAGATAGATGATAGATGATAGATAGATAGATAGATAGATAGATAGATAGATAGATAGATAGATAGATAGATAGATAGATAGATAGATAGATAATTTTATTTGTATCCCGCCCTCCCCGCCAGAGCAGGCTCAGGGCGGCCAACAACATCATACAAATTTCAATTATACAAAGAAAGCAAAAAACACAAAATTACATTTAAGCATTAAATTCTGATTAGGTTTAAAAATTAGTTAATTAAGTTAATAAAAGTGCTAATACTACTGTTCTTTTAGGATGGCGGTTATCATTAGCAATTTCTTTCTACGTCAGCGAAAGCCAGTCAGAAGAGGAAGGTCTTGCAGGCCCTGCGGAATTGTTCAAGGTCCCGCAGGGCCTGCATTTCCTCTGGAAGTTGGTTCCATAGGCTCGGGGCTACAGAGGAGAAGGCCCGATTACGGGTGCTTTGCAGCTTCACCTCTCTCGGTCCGGGGGTGGTCAACAAGTTTTTCCCGGCTGACCTCAGTGCTCTCTGGGGTTCGTATGGGGAGAGACGGTCCCTAAGGTAGACAGGTCCTCGACCATATAGGGCTTTAAAGGTAATGACCAGCACTTTGTAACGAACCCGATATATAACTGGCAGCCAGTGCAGCTCGCGCAGTCCAGGCTGTATGTGCTCCCATTTAGGAAGCCCCAGCAACAGTCTAGCCGCTGCATTCTGCACCAGCTGCAGCTTCCGGGTTCGGTACAGAGGCAGCCCCATGTAGAGGGCATTACAGTAATCCAGTCTCGAGGTGACCGTTGCGTGAAGTACCGTTGCCAGATCTTGGCGCTCTAGGAAGGGAGCCAACTGCCTTGCCCTCCTTAGGTGGAAAAAGGCTGACTTGGCGGTGGCTGCAATCTGGGCCTCCATTGATAATGAAGGCTCCAGTAAAACTCCCAGACTCCTAACCCGTCGAAGACCAGAAGAGGTATTTCCCCTTCCCGAGCGCCCCGACCAAGACAAAGGACTTCTGTCTTTGCTGGATTCAATTTCAGCCCGCTCCCCCTCAACCAAGTTGCCATATCCTGCAAGGCCCGGTCTAAATTCTCAGGGACGCAGTCAGGCCGGCCGTCCATCAGCAGATAGAGTTGGGTGTCATCTGCATATTGATGGCACCCAAGTCCGTACTCCTGGCAATCTGGGCAAGAGGGCGCATATTGAATAACATTGGTGAGAGAACTGCCCCTTGGGACACTCCACAGTCCAGTGTGCGCCTCCGGGACCGCTCGCCCCCAATAGCCACCCTTTGTCCCCGATCCTCGAGGAAGGAGGAGAGCCATTGTAAGGCAGACCCCCTCACCCCTATGTCGGCGAGGCGGCGGGTCAGTAGCCGATGGTCGACCGTGTCGAACGCGGCCGACAGATCTAACAACATCAGCACCGCCACACCGCCACGATCCAGGTGCCATTGGAGATCGTCTACCAGGGCGACCAGTACTGTCTCCGTCCCATAGCCCGGGCGAAAGCCGGACTGGCAAGGGTCTAGGATGGAAGCATCATCCAGAAAGCTCTGCAACTGCGACGCCACTGCCCTCTCTGGCTGACCCAAGGCCATTCCAGCAGGTGCAAGTGGAGGAGTGGGGAATCAAATCCGGTTCTCCCAGATAAGAGTCTGCACACTTAACCACTATACCAAACTGGCTCATCAAACTAAGAACTTAAGCTGTGTGTCATGTTCCTCATTCTCATCTCTCCACAGCAACAATTGCACTAGCATTGTTACTGACTCATGGGGTGATGTCACATCACGTTTTCTTGGCAGACTTTTTAAGGGGTGGTTTGCCATTGCCTTCCCCAGTCACTACACTTTCCCTCCAGCACGCTGGGTACTCATTTCACCAACCTTGGAGGGATGGAAGGCTGAGTCAACCTTGAGCCGGCTACCTGAAACCAGCTTCCTCTAGTATCAAACTCGGGTCATGAGCAGAGCTTGGACTGCAGTACTGCAGCTTTACCTGCATCATGGGGCTCTTCACGGGTTGCCATAAGCAATATGAATCATGAGTTTTGTCCAGTCTCGCAAAGCTGCTGCTTCTTTTTCTTCATTTTCTTCTTCTACTTCTTCTTTGTTTCCTTTTTCTTCTTCATTTTCTTCTTCCATTCATAAAGAGCTTTTCAGTTTCCACTGGGGGGGGGGGGCGGGGACTGAGATCAAACTTTCTGTAAACCGTATAGCTGGATGAATGGCTGCATATAATATTCAGAGGCTTTCTAGGCCATCTGCTACTATGATGCCATGGGCTCCTTGGCATTTGGCAGCGCAAATGGAGAACGTCAAATGTTACCCTAGCCACAAGGGAGCTACGCATCCCTCAGCTGGTCCTGTTTGACTGGGATAACAAACTGACATGTCTCCAAAAAAAGAGAAGGGGCTACTGGTGCTGTTAGAGAGACCCTGGTGACGCTCTTCTGCTTTGTAGCGCTGCCAATCTCTAAGTGGGGGCCTGAAGTTATCCAGGAATTACTAAACTACTGAAATCATCTCTCCTGGAGAAGATAATAGAAGAGCTTTAGAGGGTAGCCTCTATGGCATCATATCCATCCGAATTCTACCATAGAGTTCTGCCCCACAACCAGAGAGTCCCCTCTCATTCCGATGTCACTGATGTGCCTATGTCACTTCTGCCATTCCCCCTGCTTTCTGATAGCCCTGAAGTGGGTGGGAGGGGCTCCGAACCGGGGGATCTCCCATCCCCAACTGGGGACTGGCCACCCTAGTCCAAGTACAGGGAAGACGTCCTAGTCCAAGTACAGGGAAGAAGAGGGGTAATTTAAACAATACACTGGGAAACAGCAGCTAAAGGCGGAATAGAACCCACACTGTGCTGGCGACTGCTTCTTTATTTTGATCTGAAGAAGAAGATATTGGATTTATACCCCGCCCTCCACTCTGAATCTCAGAGTCTTAAAGCGGCTCACAATCTCCTTTACCTTCTTCCCCCACAACAGACACCCTGTGAGGTAAGTGGGGCTGACAGAGCTCTCATAGCTGGTGCCCTTTCAAGGACAGCTCCTCCAAGAGCTCTGGCTGACCCAAGGCTATTCCAGCAGGTGCAAGTGGAGGAGCGGGGAATCAAACTCGGTTCTCCTAGAAAAGAGTCTGCGCACTTAACTACTACACCAGACTGGCACTCTGCACAGCTGCCAGTCAGAAGCTGTTTTGTGCAAGAGCCCCACATTGTCCCTCCACTTCCTAAAAACACCTTGGTGGGAGCTAGGAAAGATTTCAGCAAGCAACATGGTGCCCCTAGGCACCATGTTTGGAAGCCCAGTCCAAGGAAATGCTTTTTCTTGTGCAAAGTGCTGATTGGTTGGCCCTTGAGGAAATCTTGAAGATATCTACCTCCATATTTCCCATTAAGGACATGCAAACCTGTACACGTTCTGTTCTTTTGGACTTCTATAATATTCATGGCTACAGTCACCATCTGCAGTGATCTTGGATCCCAGAAATGTGAAGTCTGTCACTACTTCCATGTCTTCCCCTTCAATATGCCAAAGTGTGATGATATCGGATGCCATGATCTTAGTTTTTTTGAAGTTGAGTTTCAAGCCTACTTATGTTCTCTCCTCTTTCAACAAGAGGTTCTTTAGGTCCTCCTTACTTCACGAATTTGAGCAGACTTTGGAGGATGGTGGAAGACAGGAGGGCCTGGCATGACTTTGTCCTTGGGGTCACAAAAAGTCGACTGTGCAACTGAACAACAACAAAATAGTCATAGATTTCTACTTCACCCCCAAGTTCTATTTTCTAGGGCTTTTTGTAGAAAAAGCCCAGCAGGAACTTATTTGCATATTAAGCCACCACCACCCCCCGGTTGTCACCATTGTTTCACATGAGAACAGATGAGAGAAAATCCAGGTAGTGATAGAAACAAAAATTAATTTCAACCAGCGGTGGTTTTTTTTGTAACAGGAACGCCTTTACATATGACGCTGCACCCCCTAATGAAGCCAATCCTCCAGCAGGAACTAATTTGCATATTAGGCCACGCCCCCTAACAACGAGCCAGCCGGAACTGCGTTCCTGTGCGTTCCTGCTCAAAAAAATCCTGCTTTACCCCAAAAGATCTACATTTTAGTTATTCTTTTATATGCCCATGCTTGATCTATACTTTTCATCATCTGTTTTTTCAGCCGTTTGGTTTAAGACCTTTCTGTTGATTCAAATGTGTTCCTTTACACAAAACGTTAAAGACAATTATTTCCGCTTCTTGCACTGTGAACTGTATTCTTTCCGTTTTATTCCCTAAGACAAATTAGAAGAATGTTTCTTTAAAATCAGCAGGATTTAGAAGAATACTTCCTACTCTAGTTGCCAGTGGATATTGTTGTAAACTGAACCTCACTTAGCTACCCAGCATGAATGTTTCAATGCCAATGTTCTTTCTCTCCTCCTCCTAGAATGTCATCTATTTCCTTTTTAAGCATCAAAAGTTATTAATTGATCAATGTTTCCTGCTGATTAACATTCACCTACGAGGGATCCTCCCTTTCAGGTTTTCAAAGTTACAATGGACTCGATACTTCAAGAGGTACTCTTTGAACAACTAGCTCCCACTGAGGAAAAAAAATAGCCATTAACCTCGAAGACGTGTTCTTAACAACACGATTACAGACTGTCAGAGAACTTAGTCTGCGCCCATGAGAGAACTCTCCCAACAGGGAGGAACAAGGAAAGAAGTCACAAAAGAAAGAAACAGATATGTAAAATAAACCGGATGATGAAAAAGGAACAGAAAACAGATGAGAGAAAATCCAAGTAGTGATAGAAACAAAAATTAATTTCAACCAGGGTGGTTTTTTTGGTAGCAGGAACTCCTTTATATATGAGGCTGCACCCCCTAATGTAGCCAATCCTCCTGGAGCTTAAAGTAGACCCTGTACGAAGAGCCCTGTAAGCTGTTGGAGGATTGGGCACATCAGGGGTGTGTGGCCTAATATGCAAATGAGTTCCTGCTACAAGAAAAGCCCTGATTTCAACAAACTTGGTTCAATAAGTTTGGTTATGTTTTCTCTGCACCATGGTACAAAGAAACCCAATGAAGCGCCATGGTTAGTTGAACGAGCCAGCATGAAGATTTACTTGGTATCCCTACTCCCTACCCAGCTGTGCAGAATATTGATTGGTGAAGGCAAACCCAATATGGCTTAGGGGCTCCAGATATCTCATTACATATGCTAAACCTATTCTCACCAAGTAGAGCTATACATCCACTGTATTCCAATGTACTTCTCTTAAGAATAGCGTATCACAATAATGTCTGATATCATGCAAGATAACTGAGTAGAAATCTCTCTGACAGAACTACTCTTAGAAAACGATCTTTGTTAGTTTGACCCATACTTGAGAGTTATGTATCCACTGTATTCTAATGTATTTTTCTATGAGTATTTGAACAGAGTAGACTGTAGCTTCATTCTACAGGAAAATGTTATTTGAACCCGTGCTGTAAAGCCGATCAATGGAACATTACAACAGACTCCAGTGTATTACTCTTCACAATTAAGAAACCTAATGGCATAGACATCAATCTCCAGTTCTGACGTTTATTGCCTTAGCTGCTTTTTCTGCCCAGACAACCCAAACCGACAATTACCAGACCCCAACCTTTTATTCTTTTAATCTGCTAAGAACATTTTCACTATTTTGTATACACTAATTCACTGGCCACTCTCTATGTACGTAGGACTGCTAATTCTATCTCATACTATTGTCTTGTGTAATGTGCTTTGGGCCTCATTTTGGGCAGGAGCTCACAGGAGCGGAGTTCTGGAACCTCTAAATTTTATTGTTCTTTTTCTTTCTCATCCCCCCCCCCCAAAAAAAAAACCTGCTTCTGGGCTCCATTGTTCAAACCCCTTGTGAGAATTTTGCTGAACTCCAAGATTGGAAAAACTTTCTAATATTTCCCTCCACAAAAAAAAAAGGGAAAATAGCCAAAACACATAAAGCAGACAGATGGAAATCTTCATCATGCCACTGTGGCCACATAGGAAAAAGTCATTTAAAAAGTAGGATGGAAGGCAGGTTTGATTATGACAATTCTAATTCAAGAAGCATTTGAAGGTAGATGCCGAGCTGATATAATTTAGTACACCTTCCAGTGATATTAGGGGTGTGTGGCATGCGCAAATAATTTGCGCTAATAAGTTGTGCTAATGAGCTCTGGCACCTCTTTTCCTATGAAATGACCCTTGCTTTTAGCACGCAAAAGTTTACATTCTCAATAAAACTTTGTTGCTCCCAAAGGTACTACTGGACTCCAACGTTGTTCTGTTGCTAGATCTGTGTTTCAGAAAACCTAACTTTATCTCAGTGACCATTGAACCTGAAAAAGGCAACTCTGTTTTAGACTAAAAGAACACTTGGTTTCTGTTCCTAGTAAACTTCATGAAAATCTGATTCTTTTGCTTTTAGTCTGGAGATTACGATCTCAGGCATAAATGTAATAAAATTCCAATAAGGGACATGTATCAAGAAGATGTCAGTTGTGCATAAAAGTTGAAGCATTTCCATCATAATTAAATTCAAAATCTAATTATAATTCCGGGAGTCCTTTTAATTACACTGCTAATGCTTTGCTTTCATGGGATGGCTATTGCTACTGTGTCTTTTTTTCTATTTGTAATTTTCTTTTAATTAAAAAAATGTAAATAAATCAGAACCACCTACTTAAAACTATTTCCCTTCATAAACGAAACCCGAAAACACTCAGCAACTTATTTCCCTAAATGGACAATGTTCATTGAATCGGTTTCCTGCTATTACAGCATTGACGTGATGGATATTATGGGATGCAAGGTCAAGAAAGGGGGAGGGGAGCCTTACTTTGCAACCACCAAGCTGATGTTGAAGTACTGAAAACTTTCTGAAGTATATTAAAATCGATTTCCTGTCAATTAGGGCTGAGCCAAACCGAAATGCACCTTCTCAGTGCCACTGAGTAGCCATGTCAGGAATGTTTTTAAATTATTTTAGTCACTTCTCAAAAATCTTTCTAAATTTCAAGGAAACAGAAAACAGCTCAGCTCATAAACTATCCTGCGATAATTAAAATAGGCAAAACTCAGAAAATCTCTTAAGTCACAGCCAGTGTTCCCTCTAAGCTGAGTTAGCGTGAGATAGCTCACAGATTTTTAGCCTCCAGCTCACACATTTCTGTCTTAGCTCAGGAAAAATAGGCCCAGAGCACACCAATTTATGCAGTAGCTCACAGCTTTAATGCCAGTAACTCACAAAATAGAATTTTTGCTCATAAGACTCTGCCACTTAGAGGAAACATTGGTCACAGCCAAAGGGCCCTGCATGGTCACTTAACTAGTCAAAAAAGCAAAGAGAAGTTCCTTAAAATGATATAGCTTTTCACACACATCATTGCCTGTACATGGAAGAAGAAGAAGAGAAGGAGGAAGAGGAGGAGATTGAATTTATACCCCGCCCTTCAGTTGGAATCTCAGAGCGGCTTACAGCCTCCTTTCCCTTCCTCTCCTCACAACAGACACCCTATCAGCAGTGTTCCCTCTAAGCTGAATTAGCGTGAGCTAGCTCACAGTTTCTTAGTAGTAGCTCACAACTTTAATGCCAGTAGCTCAAGAAGCAGAATTTTTCCTCATAAGACTCCACAGCTTAGAGAGAGTACTGCCCGTGAGGTAGGTGGGGCTGAGAGAGCTTTCCAAGAACTGCTCTTGAGAGGAACAGCTCTGAGAGAACATGTGACTGACCCAAGATCACATCAGCAGCTGCATGTGAAGCAGTGGGGAATCAAACTTGGTTCTCCCAGTGACTGCACACTTAACCACTACTCCATCTAATGAAGTTAGTCACATCTTTCTCCTCAAAATACACACCTAAATCATTGGTGTTGTGTTTAGAGTGTCAGATCAGGTTTGGAGAGATCCAGGTTTGAATCATTACTCCACTATGGAAGCTTTCTGGGCAACCTTGGACCAGCCTCACTCTGAGCCAGAATGATGTAGTGGTTAAGAGCGGTGGACTGGAGAACCTGTTTTGATTCCTCCTCCACATGAAGCTGCTGGGTTACCTTGGGACTCTCTCAGCCCCACCTACCTCATAAGGTGCCTGTTGTACGGAGAGGAATGCAATGTGATTGTAAACCACTTTGAAACTCCTTAAAGTTAAGAAAAGTGGGGTATAAAGACCAACTCTTCTTCTTCTCCTCCTCATCCTATCTTACCTCACAGAGTGGTTGTGACGATAAAATGGAGGAGAGAACAATGCTGGAGAGAAAGACAGGGTATAAATGAAGCAATTCCATAAAGGAAGCAAATTAATATTTATCTCGAGTGAGTTTTCTTTCTCAGTCCCTTTGACTAAAAATAAGTTTGGGCCTGGAGATTATTTTAGAAAAGGGGGTGAAACTTCAGAACAAAAGACCTCCCTCCACCCTTCAGGCAGCAGAACTGGGAAAACACAGAACACTGCTACAAGGCCACCTTTCATACCGCACCCTGAAATGAAGGAACCTTTTTTCCTCCCTCATTTCACTCCCCTTATAAATGGCCATTTGTATTCTAAAAAAAGGCAGCAGCCATGTTATAATGACTTTGGAGGTCTATATTGTTCCGATTCTAACCAAGCTCCCTCTCTGTCACAGACACTGTGGGTTGTTTTTTTAAACTGACGGGGACATTCTTTGGGTCAGACAACTCGTTACCATAGCACACTTTCTTCACTTGGCACCAGTCCCTCTTCTGACCCTCAGGACTCTGCAAGAAAGCCGGCATTCTTCAAAAACCCTCTCCTTCCTCTCGCAGCCGACAATGGCGTTGCGTCGACCGCTCAGGAGTTTCCTTGTGTGGTTTCTGAACACTCGCCAGTTGCGGCTCTCCCTGCAGCACTAGACAAGCCAGACTTTCTTGCAG
Organism: Heteronotia binoei; assembly: GCF_032191835.1. Lineage (NCBI taxonomy): Eukaryota > Metazoa > Chordata > Lepidosauria > Squamata > Gekkonidae > Heteronotia > Heteronotia binoei. The sequence continues at coordinate 113,252,863 of NC_083230.1, forward strand.
GCTGTTCATACTTTCCTTTCTAGAATTGGTTGCCAGATTCTCCTACAGCTTGCTCCAAGTTTCCTGACAAGATACTCTTATAGTGTAGTGTGCAGTCAATTTGCATACGTAGCCCATGCCAGATTCCCTCACAGCCTGATTCATTTTTCTGTACTGCTTCCACATCACTAACATCAGACATGCAGTATAAGTGTGTGTGTGTGTGTGAGTGAGTGTGTGTATACATGGCTTTTTTTCTGGGGGAACGCAGTGGGATGAAGTTCCAGAACCTCTCTATGGAAACAAAATTATCAAAAGATGTTTAAACGTTCATGAGGGGCACCTACATGTTTTTCCTTCATTTCCCTCTTGAGAGTTATGTGTGTATGTTTCGCCTTCATTTCTCTCTTGAGAGTTCCAGCCAGGGCCGGCTCCCCCACTAGGCAAACTAGGTGATTGCCTAGGGAGCTGGGAGGCCGCGCTGAATTGGACTCCCCCCGGTGCATATGACAAACACCTAGTTTACCTGCCTCTCCCCCACCCCCATCACTGCCTGCCCCTCCCTTCTCTTTCACAGTGCCATGCGCTGAGCTACGCCCACTCCCCCGGTGCGATCAGAGGAGCACGCTGTGACAGGCTCGGCCCTACCAGCTTCAACGCAGCTGACATCCGATTCTTCTTTGAACAGAGCGCTGGAGGAACCAGAACTTCTGGTTCTGGGAAGGAGGGCGGAGAAGCCTCCTCCAGCGCTCTGTTCAAAGAAGGATCAGATGCCAGCCGTGTTGAAGCCGGTAGAGCCGAGCCTGTCATGGTGTGCTCTGTTGGGGGGGGGGGTGGCGACAGAGTGCGGCACTGCTGTGCGGCGCTGCGGAGGGAGGGAGGCAGGGAGGGAGGGCGGTGGTGGGGGGAGCACCAGGGGTGCTGGGCAGGAAACCTCTCTGGGGCACCACACACCCTAGGGCCGGCACTGGTTCCAATACCTCTTTTTTCAGACAAAAGCCATCTATCTATCTATCTATCTATCTATCTATCTATCTATCTATCTATCTATCTATCTATCTATCTATCATCATCATCATCATCTATCTATCTTCTATCTATCATCTATCTATCCATACCATAGACCTTTATTGGCATTGATATAAGAATACAGTATACTTTAAAACCAACAGTAACACTATAGAATATAATAAAATCTTTAAAAAAACCAGCAAAAGTTAAATGACATAAAATAGCTGTAGGCTATGCATGAGTAAAAGCCTCTCTGATTTGGATCGCAACCTCTAAAAAGCAAGCAACATGAGTAGTGACAAAGTTGTGTTTCCCGTGGAGTAAAAAGCGAATCTTGGCATTGTCAGAAAGGCCTTGATGGTCAGAGAGCAGAGCATCTAGGTATCTTGCTCGTGGATTGCTATAGAAAGGGCAGTCCAGAAGAAATGAGGGACCGTTTCGATGACTCCTTGGCTACAAGGGCATCGTCTAAGATTGCGGGGGATTCTGTGGTATCTTCCGGAGAGGATGGCCGATGGTAATGCATTAAATCTAGCCAGCATAAGTGCTCTTCTTTGGTGAGGATCAGTTAAAAAGAGGAAATAGGGAGCTAAAAGCCCAGGAGTCTGGGATAAACCCAGATAGCTTGGGGAGCAAGTTTTCCGAGCTGCCTCAGTTAGACGTTGCAACTGGATATCTAGTAGTCTGCGTTTGATGGATTGAAATACTGCAGGAGCAGAGGATACTATCTATCTATTTCCATCAACCAAAAGGGACACTGCAACCAAGAAATCAGAAGGAGATTAATATTGAGGCTGGGAAGGCAGCCATGAAGGAGCTACAAAAGATTCCTAAGTGTATGGACATTTTTCCAGCAACCAAGATCAAGTCAACTCATGCCATAGTGTTCCCTATTACTTATGGGTGTGGAAGTTGGTCAGTGAAGAAAGCTAGCAGACAGAAAGTTGATTCATTTGAAATGCGGTGCTGGAGGAGAGTTTTATGGATACCTTAGACCACCAAAAAGACAAACCAGTGGGTTCTAGATCAAATCAAGCCGGAATTCTCTATAGAAGCTAAAATGTCCAAACTGAGACTGTTGTTTTTTAGCCACATTATGATAAGATTCACTAGAAAAAAGCAATAATGTTAGGAAAAGTTGAAGGCAGCAGGAAAAGATCTGGTGCGAAATAGATTGACACAACCAAGGAAGCCATAGTTCTCTGTTTGCAAGACCTGAGCAAAACTTTAATCAGGGCTTTTTTGGTAGAAAAAGCCCTACAGGAACTCAACTGCATATTAGGGCAAACCTCCGATGCCAAACCAGCCAGAACGCCGTTCCTGTGTGTTCCTGCTCAAAAAAGCCCTGGCTTTAATGATAGGATGTTTTAGAACACATTAATTCATAGGGTCGCCATGAAGTTGAAGTGACTTGATGGCACTTCACACAAACACACAGCATATCACCTTTCGTATCCCCTCCTGCATGGTTCTTCTATTGTGTTTCATGTTTTATTGACATTTGTTCAGTCACAAGCCACATCATATAAACTTCTTTGGAGAAGAAGGGGTATGAAGATTTTAAGGAATAAATAAACTAACTCCTGAACAGTGCATCGCAAATACACACCAGAGCTGATTCAGGTTTCTGCTCCCAACTATGCCACTACGGGTGAGATACAAATTAAAGCTGAAAAAGCAGATTATTTTCTTGTATAACAAGTGTGAGCAGTTAAAGAAGGTGGGGTATTCTAGAGTAGATTGTCTTGAAATTCGAAAGCAGCAGCTAATGTTATAGCGGTAGAGCCTTCAATGTAGCCACGCTGTGGTGTAGTAATTAAGATTGTCAGATTGGGATTTGGGGGACTCATGTTCGAATCTCCATTCTGCCATGGAAGCTTGTGGAAGGCCTTGGACATGTCACATATACAGGCCTGGCACATGGGGCTCTGCCACCCGAGGCAGAACCCCAACACATGCCCCCCCCCGGTAGATTTTTTGTGTGCATGCTTTGTGCACGCGGGAGGGCCACCCCACCCCTGCTGGGAGCTGGCGCTTTAGGCATTTGCCTAGTTTGCCTACTCCCTTGTGCCGGCCCTGCACATATAGGGATGGACATGATCCAAGCAACAAAGCAAAATTCATCACAAATTTCACCTTGTTCAGGGTTCGTGAAGTCAAGTTCATGATGGAGCACGCAGCACAAACCTTCAATGAACTTTGATGTTGTTCATGGAGGTTCGTGTCTGTTCATAAGCATATTCCTAGACAGACTGTCTCTACTCAATCAAAATGTTTGCAAAATTTCAAAGCAACAACTTGGAGAGCAGGTAGAGGAGCATCGGGGGGGGGGTGTCCCCTGTTACTGTGATGTCGCTAGTTTGCACTCCTGAACCTCAGTCATTTTGACAGGCACAAGTTCAGGAGGTCCAGGATGTGTAGAATGGATCCTGTATGTAGGCTAGAAACACCAAATTCACAGGGGACCTTCCCTAGGTACTCCTCTACCTGCCTGCCAAACATGGTGTCTCTAGCCTGCACAGGATCTGTTCTATACATATCTGAACCTCCTGAACAAGCAGTCATTTCCCCATAGAGCGCTTTCCTGGAGGCACTTTCTTGTGGGGTGGGGATAGCTGGGACCCCATAAATTCAATTCTCACCAAACTTGGAAGGCAGGTAGAATAGAGTCAGCCAGAGATCCTTGGTGAGTTTGGTGTCTCTAACTTGCCAAGGGGCCATTCTACTGCATCACAACCTCACCAACTGAACCAGTCCATAAGGCAGCTAAAAAGTTGTTAGTTCATGATTCATTAACAGGACACATCATTAACCATCTTTTCCCAGTTCATGCCTATCCCTAGTCACACACTTTCACAGTATAACCTACCTCAAAATGTTGTTGTGAGTGGAAACTAGAGGAGGAAATTGCCCCGCCCTTCACTTGGAGTCTCAGAGCAGCTTACAATCTCCTCTTCCTCTCCCCACAAAAGACACCCTGTAATTTAGTGAAGTGGGAGCCCCATGGCACAGAGTGGTAAAGCTGCAGTACTGCAGTCCGAGCTTTCTGCTCACGACCTGAGTTCGATCCTGGCAGAAGCTGGTTCCGGTAGCCAGCTCAAGGTTGACTCAGTCTTCCATTTTTCCGAGGTCGGTAAAATGAGTATCCAGCTTGCTGGGGGGGGGGGGGGATGTAGATGACAGGGGAAGGCAATGGCAAACCACCACGTAAAAAGTCTGCCATGAAAACTTCATGATGTGACGTCACCCCAGCGTCGGAAACGACTGGAGCTGCACGGGGGACTACCTTTACCTTTTTCAAAGGTAAGCGAGGCTGAGAGAACTCTCTGAGAATTGCTTTTGAGCAGAACAGCTCTGAGAGAGTTATGACTGACCCAGGGCCATTCCAGCAGTTGCAAGTGCAGGAGTGGGGAATCAAACCTGGTTCTTCGAGATAAGAGCCCATGCACTTAACCACTACACCAAACTGGTTCTCACTGGGGAGAACATAAGCCACTGGGGAGAAAGACGGGGTGTAAAGAAAGTACACAATAAAAGATTTCAGGTTTTCACGGCTGGTAACATCATTAGGGTTTGTAGAATCTTTCAGGCTCAAGTGCCATGTTCTACTGGAGAAAGTTTTTCTTCCAGACGTTTCGTTCTCGGCTGCGGAGAACATCCTCAGTGGCGTTGCAGCCGGAGCGCCTACTCCGGCTGCAACGCCACTGAGGATGTTCTCCACAGCCGAGAACGAAACGTCTGGAAGAAAAACTTTCTCCAGTAGAACATGGCACTTGAGCCCGAAAGATTCTTCAAACCCTAAAGTACACAATAAATACTTACGTAAATAAATAATGTGTAACGCCAAGTGAAAAGAATTGTGTGTATTTCTTGGGCTATAATTAAATAGCAAGGATATCGCTCCCCTCCCCCCACCACTTCCCAAAATAAGACTGAGGCTGCAGTCCTAACCATACTTAGGACAAAGTCACATTGAATCGCACAGGTCTTGCTTCAGGGTAGCCGTGCATAGAAATGGGCTGTGCCTTTTCAGAAATCCTCAGTACACATCCATGGGATTATTTGCATATGCCGCACAAGACCTTCTATTAAGCAGGATGACATATTTATGCTGGTAATTATCAGTTTACAGTGCAGTGAGCAATTGAATGTCTGTGCTGAAGAGATGACTGACAAGCCAGAGCTACTGCCATTTATAATAAGGTGGAGGGCGGGGGGGGGGGGGGGGAATTGCACTGTTCATGTGATAGAAATTGGTATCCCTTTAGTATGTGCCAATTTTTGCAAAGACAATCTGCCCTGGTGATTGTTGCCTTGTGCTCAAGGAAAGCCCTGCTGTTAGTGGAATGGGTCTATGCAAGGCTCATTTTGCAGCAGGAGCTCCTTTGCATATTAGGCCACACCAGGGTAGAATTCTGGTAGGAGCTCCTTTGCATATTAGGCCACACCCCCTGATGTAGCCAATCCTCCTGGAGCTTACAAGGCTCTTTTTTGTAAGCTTTTGGAGGATTGGCTACATCAGGGGTGTGTGGCCTAATATGCAAAGGAGCCCTGGCTAGAATTCCACCCCTGGGCCACACCCCTCTGGTGCAGCCAATCCTCCAAGAGCTTACAGGGCTCTTATTCCAGGGCCTACTGTAAGCTCTTGGAGGATTGGCTACATCAGGAATGTGTGGCCTAATATGCAAAGGAGTTCCTGCTACAAAATGAGCCCTGGGTCTGACAAAAGTCCCCAACGTGATGCCATGGTGCCCACCAACACTTTTCCCATTGTTCAGTGGGCGAATGGCAACCCTCTGTCCATGACCAGGTTTAAATACTTATAACAGGAAGTGAAACAGAAGCTCAGCCCAGATTTTGTTCCAGCTGGCAGGCACATTCTCAAGATTCTCCTCCCCTATCTGTAGAAGAAGAAGAAGATGATGATATTGGATTTGTAACCTGCCCTTCACTCTGAATCTCAGTGTCTCAGAGCAGCTCACAATCTCCTTTATCCTCCTCCCCCCTAACAAACACCCTTTAAGGTAGGTGGGGCTGAGAGAGCGCTCCCAAAGCTGCCCTTTCAAGGACAACTCTGCGAGAGCTATGGCTGACCCAAGGCCATTCCAGCAGCTGCAAGTGGAGGAGTGGGGAATCAAACCCGGTTCTCCCAGATAAAAGTCCTCGCAGTTAACCACCACACCAGACTGGTGTAGATGAGCCTCAACCACACCAGGCTTCAATCCCTGTAAAAGGAAAGGCAACAGAAGCAGAGTCCAGATCTCACTTCGGTAGCAGATACGTTTTCTCAATTCCCCTCCCCCGCGATATCATCAGTTATGCAAAATGAAGTCAGTCGAAGTCTTAAACACCTGGGGTTGCCGAGGTTGTGGGATCTCATGCAGACACCAGAAACAATTCTTCGGGCAAGCAGTGAAATCGGCAGAAACCGAATAACAAAAGTCCGAACTGCTTAAACATCTCCCCAACTATCAAAGCCATAGATGACGCGATAGCCCCTTTACAAATCTCATAATCAACCGTAAGTAGCAGCTAAGACCTTGGCTTCCCCCACGTGTCGGCAAGTGGGAAAGGAGCAAGAGGATAATTTATCCAAGCCCAAGGTAATGAAGTGTTAACCAAAACCAGATGAAGTTATTATTGCTACAACCACAGGCCGCAAAACACCAAAGGGAGGGGAGGGCCGTCTCTGGGGGAGGGGGCCTCCTCGTTTCATTCCTCTTTTGCTTCACGGATCACCTAAAGGCATTTACTCAAAAAAAAAAAAAAACCAAGAAGAAAGGGAAAAAAATGAGGCAACACAATTGGCATAAAGCGATTCATTAGCTTTAATGAACAATGCCGATCATATTGTCTCTAAAATACAGTCAACGGACATTGATGTATATGTGCCTTAACTCATTCTTCCCAACTTTTATTAGGTACATATGTCTATGGCAGACACAAATGAAACATTCCACCACTAGGCTCCCAGCCAAAAACTAATTTATTCTTTAATGTGGTAGTGATTACTCGGTGGTTCCTTGAGTCGAGATGACAGGTCCCCGCTAATGGAGTCATACTGTAAGTTAATATAAATCATGACAGAGCAATTAATTACAGAAACCGCTGCAAATCCCTTTGTTAGTTTTCCCCATCACCAGAAGGATTTAATAACGTTCGTTTTGCTAAGTTCCAGTGACATTTACAAGTCTTAAACCGTTTTTAATCAAATCAATATCACAGGACCGCTGGATTGAGTCGAGGTACGTTAACAGGTGCTGGGAAACACTGATAGGGGTGGTTTTGGGCCTTCCGTGTCCAGCGAATCATGTTAAATTCCCCACACTACTTCTACAATCATTTAAGATGGAGGATCTAAGTGATTTTAAAGGGGAAGAATATGCCAATCAGAATGACATAAGAACATAAGAGAAGCCATGTTGGATCAGGCCAGTGGCCCATCCAGTCCAACACTCTGTCACACAGCGGCCAAAGATGTTTGTGTTCTGTTTTGTAGTGCTATACACAATCAATTTTTGACTGACTGACTGTCAGTGGCCAAAGAAACCAGGTCCCATCAGGAGGTCCACCAGTGGGGCCAGGACACTAGAGGTTCTCCCACTATTGTCCCCCAAACACCAAGAATACAGAATATCACTGCCCCAGACAGAGAGTTCTACCTATACCCTGTGACCAGGACTTTTTTTTGAGCAGGAACGCATAGGAACGCAGTTTCGGCTAGCTTGGTGCCAGGCGGTGTGACCTAATATGTAAATGAATACCTGCTGGGGGTTTTCTACAAAAAAGCCCTATGTGAAACAATGGTGACATCAGGGGGTGTGGCCTAATATGCAAATGAGTTCCTGCTGGGCTTTTTCTACCAAAAAAACCCCCCTGCCTGTGGCTAATATATAAGAGGATGGCTGGTGTGGAGAAATGCCATTTTAGGCTATGGTTATCTGGGAGTAGGGTTGCCAAGTCAAATTCAAGAAATATCTGGGGACTTTGGGGATGGAGCCAGGTGACTTTGGGGGCGGATCCAGGAGCAAGGGTGTGACAAGCATAATTGAACTCCAAGGGAGTTCTGGCCATCATATTTAAAGGGACAGCACACCTTTTTAAATGCTTTCGTTCCATAGGAAATAATGAAGGATAAGGGCACCTTCTTTGGGGGCTCATAGAATTGGACCCCCTGGTCCAATCGTTTTGAAACTTGGGGGGTATTTTGGGGAGAGGCACTAGATGTTATACTGAAATTGTGGTGTCTCTACCTCAAAACACAGCCCTCCCGAGAGCCCCCAATACCCGTGGATCAATTCCCCATTATTCCCTATGGGAATTGTTCTCCATAGGGAATAATTGCCCAGTAAACATTTCTCTTCCTCCCCGCCCCCTCCCGCCACTTTCTGACATCTGAAAAGAACAGGGGCTATGCTGCTCTCTCTCTCTCACACACACACACACACACACACACGCGCACACACACAGAGTTCCTCTGAAACTAAAGCAAAACAAACCGAGGGACCATGCTGCGGACCCTTCCCATGAAGTACTTCCTGCTCAACTTTAAAGGCACACAGACACACACACATTTTGAAACGGACTTGTTTGCGGGTTTCTAAACCTGCCCAAGATCTAGAGCTGTATGGTGGCTGTGGGGTGGCTGGGGGTGGGGGGGAAGCCTGTAAAACCAGGGGATCCCCCGCTGGGACCTGGGGATTAGGAAGCCTATCTGGGAGGAAGAGGCCATCAAACTGAACTCAGGCTTTGGCCTGGTCTCTTCCTCCTCCCCCCTCTCCTCTGGTCTGGAAGCAGCAATTCTGAGGAGGCCTGCTAGAGAGGCAGGAAGTCTTTCCGGCTGGTCTCCTAGAAGGCTGCAGGAGGGAAAACCAGTTCCTGGGCTGGAACTGGGTTTTATATTAGTGATTTTTGGCGGGAAGCCTTCAGTTTGAGTTGGGCTTTGAGTTCAGTCAGTTGGGTTGGTGAATCTGTCTGTGCTGGATGGTATGGCCAGAGCAAGTCTTATATTAGGGGAAGAAGGAGTGTTTTCCCCTAGTTCGATTTATTTCTTCTGTTCGTTATTTTAAAATGCCTGTATATAGTTACAAATTTAAATAAATGTTTTGTCTTTTTAAAAGGTAGTCCCTCTGTACCACATAGTTTCCCCAACTGCCTTAGACCTTGCTACTGCAAGAGGGAAGGGGGGGCATACAGTTGGCAAGGGTGCCAATCCTCCAGGGGTCTCCCAAAGAAGGACTTTAGTCTCTGTCATAACCAGGTGCTGGGTTGGCAGAGGACCTTGAGGCCAGGCCTCAGAACCGGCAAGGGGGATTGGGAGTCCTGTGCCTCTCAGTCAGGAACTCCTAAATTGAGCAGGTGGGAGTTGATGGGACTAGGTCTGAAGGCAGAATTGGTCCGGTTCCACCACAGCTGGTTCTAGGGCCAGTCCCCAGGTGTGACCTGGTGGTCCCTCAGAATTACAGTTCATCTTCAGACTACAGAGAAGACTGCAGATTTATACCCGGCTCTTCTCTCTGAATCAGACTCACAGCGGCTTACAATCTCCTTTACCTTCTCCACCCCCCCCTCCAGCAGACACCCTGTGAGGTGGGTGCGGCTGAGAGAGCTCTCCCAGAAACTGCATTTTTAAGGACAACCTCTGCAAGAGTTATGGCTAACCCAAGGCCATTGCAGCAGGTGCAAGTGGAGAAGTGGGAAACATGTCCCCTGGAGAAAATGGAGGCTTTGGAGGGTGGCCTCTGTGCCATTGAACGTCACTGAGGTCTTTGTTCTCCCCAAGTTCCATCCCCAAATCTCCAAGAATTTCCCGATGTGAATCTGGCAAGTCTACCCCCCCCCCTGGTGGCCAGGGGATACCTGGCAACCTTAGCTGGTTCCAAGTTTTGGGGTCCACGTGGCAGATAGTGCCCGAGGCCCCTTCCCCTCCAGAGCCAGTTTAGTGAAGTGGCTAAGTGTGTGGACTCTTATCTGGGAGAACCGGGTCTGATTCCCCACTCCTCCACTTGCAACTGCTGGAATGGCCTTGGGTCAGCCATAGCTCTCGCAGAGTTGTCCTTGAAAGGGCCTCCACAGGATTTAATCTGGCACTAGCTCTGAGAGAGTTATGGCTGACCCAAGGTCACTCCAGTAGGTGCATGTGAAGAAGTGGGAAATCACTCAGTTCTTTCAGGTAAGAGTCTGTGCACTTAACCACTACACCAAACTGGTTCTCACGTCCACGTGAGCCGTGGTCCAGTGGAACTAGTGTGATCTCACCATACCAACACATGCATTTAAAAAAAAATATTCCACACCAACTCTGGTCTTTTTTCCAGTGGACGAAGGCAGTAGGCCTTTTGAAGCCAGCTCGGATGCAACGCTTGATAAAGCCTCTTATCTTTCGGGATGAAACTGGCTTTGATATGCAGCCTTGTTTTGTATCAACACATGGATTTCTGAACCCTTTGATGACACGGTTTCACATCCTTGGAAGATTTCACTTCGCGGTGTTGAAAAATATTTTCCTTAGAAAAGAAAATGCCTGAATATATACATCTTGCAACGGTTGTGTTTCCCCCCACCAATCTGCTAAACAGCAGCGGCAAGAACAACAACAACACCGAAAGGCTGTGACATTGTGTTTCATTTAGAACATTTCCTTTTCCTTCCTGCTGACTGTACCCATATTCGCAACAATGCCTTTCAGATCTCTGCCATCCACAAGGGACCTACCACCGGTCATGCAACGAGAACACCAAACACATCAGCAATGAATAATAAAAGAACGGTGGAAGGAAACCTTCAAAGGCATTGCGAGCTCTGAGGTCCAAGGTCTTTGGAGACCCAACGTCGCATCCCACCTGTTTATCTTGTTGATTTATTCATTCATTTCAGAGCTATTCAGTCATCACAACAATGTTGTCTCTAGTCTTGGCATATCCTCACCATGCAATATGCACAGAGTAAAAGAGCCGGGGAGAAGCTCACGCCGTATTGTTCAGCGGACATTAAAGCCAAGCATAAAAATGCAACTCGGATGAGCGCAAGGCGGGGGAGGCAAAGGAGATCTGGCTTTGTGAGAGAGAGAGGACACTTTTCTGCACCTGCGAACTCTTGAGGCATCCTGCAGGCTAGACTTGACTAGCATTAAGCGACGGGCAAGCCATTTCCGGACCGTAACTCAACTTGTTCCAGTGGAAGTTTGGGATCTCCATTCTTTGGAGTTGTCAAATCGACAGGTGTTCTCTCCACAGGGCAGAAGGCAGTCCTCAGCTGTTGGGGTGTTGGAACAGCCACCTGCTGGGTTCACTTTCTGCTCGCCGGTCACAAGCCAGGAACCAGTTTTTCTAGGAGCTGCTCAGTTGCTCACCAGCAGCCCAACCCTATATAATAGGGGTGTCAAACTCATTTCTTACGAGGGTCAAAACTGACATAAATGAGACTTTGTTGGGCCGAGCCGTGTCGGGCCATGCGCATACCTATTTAAGATTAGGTAGCAGAGATATAAACTTTATAATGGACACAGACAAATGCAATTAAAGTTTTTTTAAAAAAAATTCAAATAAAATATGTTTAAAACATTAGCACTTGTTGGTCTTAAAGGTGCTTTCTTTGTATTTCTCCCATGGGATCCGGGGAACTGGGCAAAGGAAGCTCTGGCTCTTTCCTTCCTTCCTTCCCCAGGGGACCAGGAGGGGGAGGAGCTTTAATAGATGGAGAAAATAGAAATTTTTCTCTGTAACTCCTGTGCGATTGAGCAAGCCTTCCAAAGCAAGCAACGATGCAGAAGGAAGCAAGAGAGGGGGAAGGAAGCAGACAAGAACCAGTAACTCAGGGTCCTGATAGGAGCCCTCCAGGGGTCTGATTCGGCCCCCAGGCCGCATGTTTGACACTCCTGCTATAGTATGATGCAGTTGGCAATATTTCATGCACACACGCATTTGGTGTAACCCGGTCGGACTCCTAGTTTCCTCCTTCCCTCACAAACCTGTTGTCCCTTCGCCCTGCTCAGAAGCCGGTCATATAAACCGCAAGCAACCTAATCGATGAACCAGTGATAATAAACACTATATTTTTCTTAAAATATCATTTTACTAGGATTATATAGGTTCTTGCAATAGATTTAATGCGTTCCTCAACTTTTTTGGTTTATCGTGGGACCACACGGCAGCTCGTCCCATTGGTACAAGAAGGGGACTGAGGCTCCGTTTGAGGCTCTGCAGAACCTGAACCCCAGGGAGACAGGGAGAGCTTCCAGAATTTCAGCTGGTCTCCAGACTACAGTGGTCAGTTCCCTGGAGAAAATGGCTGCTCTGGATGGGCTCTATGGCATTGTACCCCACTGAGGTGCATCCCTTGGGTCCACCCAACAAAACTCCAGGAATTTCCTTATCTAGGAACTGGCAACCTTAGAGGAGGAGTGTTAGACCCTATTTATCACCTCACAGAGGACGGATATGAAGAATGCCAGTCAATTATCAAGAGAGCTTTTTTTGTAACAGAAACTCTTTTGCATATTAGGCTACACCCCTCTGATGTAGCCAATTCTCCAAGAGTTTACAGGGCTCTCCTTACAGGGTTTACTGTAAGCTCTTGGAGGATTGGCTACATCGGGGGGGTGTAGCCTAATATGCAAAGGAGTTCCTGCTACAAAAAAAGCCCTGTTTATAACAATCCTGAAGCAGAAGTCAATGTCATCAACAAAACATATCCGTTAGTCATGTGTCTGAATATACATATACATTTGCAAGAATGAAATTTGTTAAAACAAAACTGTGTGCTTCTGCTGGATTGACTATGCCAAAGCATAAAATCTCACTACCTTAAAGGTAGTTTCAATACAATGATCGGCAAAAAGAAGAGAAGTAAAAAATAGATTGGAATTGCCTGAATAATTGGGGGGATATATGCAGGGGTGGAATTCTAGCAGAAGCTCCTTTGCATATTAAGCCACATTCCCTGAGGTAGCCAATCCTCCAGGAGCTGAGAAGGGTCTTTTTTGTAAGCTCTTGGAGGATTGGCTACATCATGAGGGTGTGGCCTAATAGGCAAAGGAGCTCCTGCTAGAATTCCACCCCTAGATACATGTATTCCAAATGTTCCGGTAAAATCTGGGCTTTTTTTGTAGCAGGGACTCCTTTGCATATCAGGCCACACCCCTGATGTAGCCAATCCTCCTGGATCTTACAGTAGGCCCTGTACTAAAAGCCCTGTAAGCTCTTGGACTGGCTACATCAGGGGTGTGTGGCCTAATATGCAAAGGAGTTCTGGCTACAAAAAGAGCCCTGGATACCAGTCCGGGTTGCCAGGTTCCCCGCCCCCCCCCCTCCCGCCCTGTAGAGCTGGTGGCAGCAATAATCCAAAGCAAGTGATGACTCAAGATGAATGTCGGAAATGCTGGGCTCTTCACGGAAGCAGTGATTGACAAAGTACATTTCTTAATTGCTTTAGAAAGCGCTTGGAACAAGAAAGGAGCCTTCAATTTCTGTGCACACAAAGAAAGTCATATTCAAATGTTGCACCACAAAGATAGAAGGGGGGGGGGGGGAGAGAAGCACTTCATTAAGAATGCAACCAGGCTGGAGACTCAGACCAATTTGGGATCCCGTTCTGCATAATCATTCTCAAAATAATAAGGCTCTAATTAGGCTGTTTCAATGTTTACACACAGAAGCGTTGCTCAGAAAAAAAACAATGAGCTTTATTTGTGGAAGAATGTAGGGGCAAATCTTTGCTTAAAGGGAATCTTCGCAATGACGACAGCTAAAATTCGTTTTGCTCCTTGCGATCAGTAAAAGCCATTTTTTGGAGTGGGGGAAGAGAGGATGGAAATTCCTATTTGAAAAAAAGTCCAGTCAAGTTGGAAAGAAAAGCTTTTTTTTCCCCTGGGCAGATAAGTCCTTTGCAACTCATATTTTTGTGTTCCTACCTTCGTAATTCATTCCCTGTAAACATATAATTTGGAATGAAGCAATGGTTGCCAACCTTCAGACAGGGATGGCAGCCTCCAAGTGGGACCTTGGAATTGCAGCTCATCTCTAGACTGCAGAGACCAGTTTCCCCGGAGAGAATGGATGCTTTGGAGACTGGACTCTGGTCCTGGAGAGCCAGTTTGGTGTAGTGGTTAAGTGCGCGGACTCTTCTCTGAGAGAACCGGGTTTGATTCCCCACTCCTCCACTTGTACCTGCTGGAATGGCCTTGGGTCAGCCATAGCTCTGGCAGAGGTTGTCCTTGAAAGGGCAGCTGCTGTGAGAGCCCTCTCCAGCCCCACCCACCTCACAGGGTGTCTGTTGTGGGGGAGGAAGGTAAAGGAGATTGTGAGCCGCTCTGAGACTCTTCAGAGTGGAGGGCAGGATATAAATCCAATATCTTCATCTACCTCACAGGGTGTCTGTTGTGGGAGAGGAAGGTAAAGGAGATTGTGAGTCGCTCTGAGACTCTTCGGAGTGGAGGGCGGGATATAAATCCAATATCTTCATCTACCTCACAGGGTGTCTGTTGTGGGAGAGGAAGGTAAAGGAGATTGTGAGCCGCTCTGAGACTCTTCGGAGTGGAGGGCGGGATATAAATCCAATATCTTCATCTACCTCACAGAGTGTCTGTTGTGGGGGAAGAAGGTAAAGGAGATTCTGAGCCGCTCTGAGACTCTTCAGAGTGGAGGGCGGGATATAAATCCAATATCTTCTTCTTCTTCTTCTTTCTACGCTAGACTTTAATCCTGGTTTCAACCCTGTCTCCAAACAGACATTCTACACTACACTCAAGTTCACCTGTTTTTATTTTGCTGCTATTATTATTATTATTATTATTATTATTATTATTATTATTATTATTATTATTATTATTATTATGCCTCAGATTCAGCAGGAGCTCACAGGAGCTCAGCGGGAGCCCTGTAGAGCTGGTGGCTGCAATAATCCAAAGCAACTGATGATTCAAGATGAATGTCAGAAATGCTGGGCTCTTTCTGACGGTTCTCCCTCTTCCTCCCCACCCACCTACCTTGCCCATTGAATAGTAGGTGCAGCTGCATAACAATCCCTGGATTAGGAGAGCGAGCAGCCAGCCAGCCACCAGGGGCTTTGCCACACCCCCAGCAGCCCTCATTAACCCTTGGAGAAGCCCACGCCACCCTTTCTCCACTTCTTAAGTGATTTGGGGCAGCTGGTGGCTTGCTGGCCTTTTGATGGGAGGGGCAGCCCAGGAGAGTCTCAGGAGAGCGAAGCCTGCTTGGGCTGGCTGGATCTCTAGCCCACCCAAGCAGGACTCGCTCACCCGGGGCTCTCCATTCTAGCATTGGGTTGCTTTTGGCTGGTGGGGGGGAGCATGTGCTAATGAGTTATGCTAATGAGCTCCACCACCTATTTTTCTACAAAATGACCCAGGATATATGGATGCTGTTTTACCCACGGTTTTCCTGCAAGGTAAATGAATGTGAAGAGCCCCGTGGTGCAGAGTGGTAAAGCTGCAGTACTGCAGTTGGAGCCCTCTGCTCCCGACCTGAGTTCGATCCCTGGTGGAAGCTAGGTTCAGGTAGCCGGCTCAGGGTTGACTCAGCCTTCCATCCTTCCAAGGTCGGTAAAATGAGTCCCCAGCCTGCTGGGGGGAAAGTGTAGATGACTGGGGAGGGCGATGGCAAACCACCCTGTAAAAAGTCTGCCGTGAAAACGTTGTGAAAGCAACGTCACCCCAGAGTCGAAAACGACTGGTGCTTGCACAGGGGACTACCTTTACCTTTACCTTTAAATGAATGTGAGTCGAACTTAGAGAAAACCTAGGAGGACATCCAAATCTAGAAAGGGTCCAGGTAGCATTGTTCCTCACTGAGGTCCCTGTCCTCCCCAAATTCCATTCCTAAATTCCAGGAGTTTCCCAGCCTGGATCTGGCAATTCTTCCCCCCCTCCCCCATCCACTGCCACCATCCCTTGCCAGTAGAAGAAGATGATATTGGATTTATATCCCGCCCTATACTCTGAATCTCAGAGCGGACGCAATTTTCTTTACCTTCCCCCCAAACACAACAGACACTCTGTGAGGTGGGTGGGGCTGAGAGGGCTCTCACAGCAGCTGCCCTTTCAAGGACAACTCCTGTGATAGCTATGGCTAACCCAAGACCATTCCAGCAGGTACAAGTGGAGAAGTGGGGAATCAAACCCGGTTCTCCCAGATAAGAGTCTGCATACTTAACCACTACACCAAGCTCGGGGGACCTGGTAACCCTACCTCCAGATGAGGCCTGGATTTCTCCCATAATTACAATTGATCCCCAGACTAAGATCAGTTCACTTGGAGGAAATGGCCGAAGGTATGTCATCGCACCTCTGCTGACTTCCTCCCCCAACTCTATTCTCCCCAGGGTCCATGTCCAAATATCCAGGAACTTCCCAAAATGTACTTGGGAACCCTAAAAAGCATCTTCTTTCCCTTTTCATCTCTGTTTGGGGGGAGGGACGGTGGCTCAGTGGTAGAGCGTCTGCTTGGTAAGCAGAAGGTCCCAGGTTCAATCCCCGGCATCTCCAATTAAAAAGGGTCCAGGCAAATAGGCGTGAAAAACCTCAGCTTGAGACCCTGGAGAGCCGCTGCCAGGCTAAGTAGACAATTCTAACTTTGATGAACTGAGGGTCTGATTCAGTTGAAGGCAGCTTCATATGTTCATATATATGTTCGATTACCAAATAATTCTTTCAAATTTGACCAATAATCTGTAGTTTGGGGGGAGACGGTGGCTCAGTGGTGGAGAATCTGCTTGGTAAGCAGAAGGTCCCAGGTTCAACCCCCGGCATCTCCAACTAAAAAGGGTCCAGGCAAATAGGCATGAAAAACCTCAGCTTCAGACCCTGGAGAGCAGCTGCCAGTCTGAGTAGAAATACTGACTTTGATGGACCGAGGGTTCATATGTCTCTCATCTTTCTCCCCTTCCCCTGTTGTCTACCCTATATGGAATTTTATTGATTTCATTTTTATTGTACCCTTCCTCCAAAGTGCTCAGGGTGGAAAGCCAGTTTGGTGTAGGTTAATTTTTAAAATTTATTCTAGCCAATTTATATCCTGCCCTTTCCCAAAAAACGGGCTCAGGGCGAATAACAGCAGAATAAAAACAATGTAAAACATACAGTTCAAACCAGACCAATATAAACAATACATTTAAATAGATCGTAAATAAATTAAAAATGGCGGCTCAGTTGGGCACATATTATGCATACTGAGGGTCTAGAGCAGTAATTAGAATTAAAAGATAGTATCACAGCAGAGGTGGTATCATAGCATAGAGTGCAATCTCTAATCTGGGACAACCGGGTTTGATTCCCCACTCCTTCACATGCAGCAAGAAAGGCACCAAGGAAAGCTTTGCAGAGGAAGGCCATGGAAACCACCTCTGCTTCTCACTTGCCTTGAAAGCCTATTGCTGGGGTCACTATAAGTCAACTGTGACTTCATAGCTGTTTAGTGAGAGCCAGTTCGGTGTAGTGGTTAAGTGTGCGGACTCATATCTGGGAGAACCGGATTTCATTCCCCACTCCTCCACTTGCAGCTACTGGAATGGCCTTGGGTCAGCCATAGCTCTGGCACAGGTTGTCCTTGAAAGGGCAGCTTTTGTGAGAGTCCTCTCAACCTCACCCACCTCACAGGGTATCTGTTGTGGGGGAGGGAGATAAAGGAGAGTGTGAGCCGCTCTGAGACTCTGAGTGAAGGGCGGAATATAAATCCAACGACTTCTTCTTCTTCTAGTACATACTTGAAAACCCTTTGCTGGGGTCACCACAAGTCAACTGTGACTTGATAGCTGCTTAGAACAGGAAAATGCACTCCTCATACAATTCAATATGGCCTAATATGCAAAGGAGTTCCTGCTACAAACAAAGCCCTGTTAACCGCCATATGCAAAGGCTGTGCATGTCATAACGGCACTTACTTAGGGTTCATACTGGGGACAGCTGTGCCCCTTTGTGAGATGTTTGCTGGTTTCTCAAAAATATCTAGTTAGCCGCTGTAGAAAATAGCAGGGCAATATGCAAAGGAGTTCCTGCTACAAAAAAAAAAAAGCCCTGGAAACCAGAAGGTTGACCAAGATGGGTGTCAAGGTCATCGCAAAGCTTGGGCACCAAAAAACCTCAGGGCAGCCCATGCCAAGTAAATTTGGACTTGGGGGCCACCATACCCAAAAAGTTGATAACCGGTGCTCTAGAGCCCCAGACCCACAGAGTTTAGGGGGTTCCACTAGGGATCCAGGATCGTTGTAAGCCAAGTTAAATTGGCCTTCAGCCCCAAGAGGGACAGAACTACCTTCAAGGGAGTCGTAACACAGTTACAGGCAATCAGTTCAATTGCCACGCTTTCCCTCGGCGTGGCGTCTCCCAGTGCTGAAAAGTTCATATACATAAATCCAAACCCTGTTTTAACACCTTACTGATAAGTTTTCCCCCTACTTAATAATATGTTTCACGTCTGAAGAAGTTGGTTTAAAACAAGCTTTTACATCTTAACCTAGAATATCTTTCTTTACCCCCTCCTGTCGCCTTTCCTTTCCTTTTTCTCAATTCAAATTACACTGGCAATTAGAAGACAAGGCAAAAATTCAAGGATCTCAGAGGAAGGTTTGATTAAAATTGGTTCTTTTTTAAAAAAAAAAATTATGATCAGAGCCATGATTTCCTCAGCTTCTCGCGTGCACCCTGCGTCCGCGCGTTTTAGCATTACGGGAGGCTCATTAATAGATAGGTTTGCTCAGTTTGTCCTCTGTTTCATTATGCAAAATATATACGTTTCATTTACGGTTCCGGTGGGGGCGAGAAAAAAAATCAAGTTAACTTCAGCAGACTGTAATGATTTCTTTGGGTTTCTTCTCAACCCCCATGGATGCCTCTGGCCCCTAAAATCTCTACTGGTGGTAGAATACCACGGGAACCCTGATGCGTGCCAATTTTAAGATAATGATCTTTATGTTCGCATTGAAATGTGGAATCGTTAAACGGCTTAGAAAGCTGACCACCAGGCAAACTGAACATTGACCTGAAAGGAAAAGAAAATAGCTTCAAACGTTTTCTGAACATAATTTTAAATAAAGAGTTATTTGAGGCGGAAATTAAAGGCGAACACACCTGGAAAATGCAACCTTTCAGTAACACTGTCTCTGGCTCTATTAGCGTCTGAGAATAAAGAGCCCGAGAAAGTTTGATTATGCTTCTTCTCCTTCGACTTTAAGACAAAAGTAAGCCTTTTCCGTTTGACAAAATGGATTAGGGGTGTATCCAGAAGCATAAGAACAGGACTGTAAATCCTTGTGTTCCGTACCTAGGTTGCCAAATGGGCTACAGCAGGGTTTTCCAAACTTTTCTTTTTAATGGCCCAGTTATTTTTACACTTCTCCTTCGTGGCCCACTAAAATTTGGGGGTTTAGCCAGGAGACTTTGGGGGTGGAGCCGGGAGACAGGAATTATGTCATTTCCTGTGGTGTCACTTCCAGGTCAAGGGCCAAGTGATGTCACTTCCGGGGCACACTGAACCAAAACTTTTCCTGTGATGTCACTTCCAGGGCAATCCCCCAAACCTGCCTCTTCTTCTGAAGTAACTTCGTTTTCAGAAAAATCACTCTGAAACTCATGCTGAGCCAAAATGGGGGTGGAAAGTGGGCAGTCTGCAACTTTTTAATACATTCCCAGGGTCCTTTCTTTCCACCTCCACACCTGCATGTACCTATCTGTTTGTGTGTTCTTCTCCAGCTTGCAAGCACTCCTAATGCCCATGTTCAATTGCCTGCACCACCTACACACCCCTTGCTCAACAGCATTGGCCAGTGTATGCAGTTGGGAGTGCTGTTATCATTGCCATCAGGAATGCCAGCACTGTGTACCACCCACACTGGGCCCTGGCAGCTGCTTTACCTCAAAATATGTTGACACATTTAGTAGGCCCTTCCTTCAGCTGCTACTATTGGAACCCTGTCTATGGAAGGGGGGGATCTGCTTGCTTGGTTTCAAGAAAATCTTTTGACAGCTATTTTTCATACTTTTCCTTGGCTGAAGCACTGGGAAATTGCTGTGAAAGGTAGCAGAGAATTATACTGGAAACAATGAATTAATTTCAAGTTATATGAAGTTCATACAAGCTTTTCTGCAGTTATCCCCAAAAGGATATTTATGAGGGGCTTGCAGGTTTTTACTGGCTGTGTTTCCCATGCCTTTAAAAGCAACCTGTTCTGCAAATCTTTAGCCAGTGAACTTCTTTCATCCTTTTAAATATCTACAGGAGAAGTTTAATTTTGGTGTCAGACAGCTGTTAAAAGTAGGACCCAGCTGAAAAAAACATCCCCCCCTTCTTTGTCGCCCAGGCCTCCCGGGGAAATCTCCTCAAAAGAACATACTGCAAGGCACATGAAAGCTCATACCTTGCAGAACACTTCATGGGTCTAAAGTGCCAGTGGATGCCAGCTTTTCTGTCAAACACTGGAGGGGGGGGGGGAGAAGAAAGGAGAGGCAGCCCAGATCCTCTCTGCACAACACAGGGATGGGGGAAGGAAGGAAGCCAAACGGAGCTCAGCCTTTGCAGCCTGTGTCAGTCTTCAAGGCTAATTTTTCTCTGCACAACAGAGAGATGGAGGAAGGAAGGAAGCAGAGCAGAGGTCATGCTTTGCTGGGGGCGGGGCTAGCTTTGGCTTTCCTTGTGACCCGGTAGTGAGGCTTCCGTGGCCCAGTACCAGGTCACAACCCTGTGAATGGGAAACACTGGGCTACAGGATCTCAGCTTTTTATGAGAAAGCTACAGACCCCCTCTACCACCTTCTGTGATGGTAGCAGGCAGAAACTCACAGTAGCGGAGCTCCAGAACCTCTACATTTTATTGTGCTCTTTCTTTCTTAAATACCCTTCCCCCTCCCACCAAAAAAAACTTGCTTCTGGGCTCCATTGTTCAAACCCCTTGTGAGAATTTTGCTGAACTCTTAAGATTTGACAAACTTTCTAATATTATTCCACACAAAAAAAATGGGGAAAGAGACAGATGGAAATCGTCATCGTGCCACTGTGGCCACTGGCCACATGGGAGAAAGTAATTTTAAAAGTACAATGGGAGTGAGGTTTTGTTATGATAATTATAATTCAAGAAGCATTTTAAGGCAGATGCTGAGCTAACAAAATTTAGTACACCTTCCGGTGAATATGCAAATGAGCTATGCTAATGAGTTGTGGTAATGAGCTCCGGCACCTGTTTTTCTACGAAATGACCCCTGGTAGCAGGTGAGGTTTCTGACTCCATCTGGGAGGAGATTCCTGGAGATTTGGGAACCTTGCCTATGGAAGGGGGGGTGGATCTGGGAAGGATTTCACCTAGACTCTCTGGTATATTATAGCATTGCCAGTGTATCCAGGTGGTGGCTGGAAATCTCCTGGAACTACATCTAGTCTCCAGGTAAAAGAGATCAGTTCCTCCGGAGAAAATGGCTGCTTTGGAAAGTGGACTGTGTGGCATTATACCCCACTTCATTCTCTCCTTTCCCCAAACCCTGCCCTTGCCAGCAGGGTCGGCCCTGCCACTAGACAAATTAGGTGGTTGCCTAGGGCGCCAGCCTTCTGGGGCACAAAATTGGGTGCCCCAATGTGATTTAGTGATGTTATCAGTGCAAGGGGGGGGGGGCAAAAGTTAGCCTTGTCTAGGGTGCCAGACAGTCTAGGGCCGGCCCTGCTTTCCAGGCTCCATCTCCTAAAACCTCCAGGGATTTCACAATCCAGAGCAGGCAACCCTACATTAAACTCAGCTAAAGTCCCTCCCCCTCCAACTCCTACCCCCTTAGGGCTCCACCCCCAAAATATCCAGGAATTTCCCAATCTGGTGCTGGTAATCCTAACCATAGAGTCTCCATAATTTGTAAATCACTTGTAATTCTAGAAGGACTCCAGTTCCCCTAGCAGGAGAGCAAGGGTATATTGGAAGCAGAAGGATCTTAGCTCAATACAAAACTGTGACATCTTAATCACAAATACCCGAAGTCAGGAGTCCCCATAATTGTGTCTGTGGGCACCGCTGTGCCCACCAACACCTTTTCTCGTGTCCACCAAGTATTTTTAGAAAGTGGGCGGGGCACTTTCCCTGCAGGGCTTCTGATTGGCCACAGGATATTGGATTCCCTGGGAACAGTAAAATATGGTTCCATTGGCTGTTGCCACCACCATGTTGGATTTATTTAGGGTTGACAGGTCGTACCTCTTGCTGGCAGGGGAAAGAAGAAGACTGCAGATTTATACCCTGCCCTTCTCTTTGAATCAGAGTCTCAGAGCAGCTTACTATCTCCTTTATCTTCTTCCCCCACAGCAGACACCCTGTAAGGTGGGTGAGACTGAGAGAGCTCTTACAGCAGATGCCCTTTTAAGGACAACTCCTATGAGGGCAACTCCTACTAGAGCTGTGGCTAACCCAAGGCCATTCCAGCAGCTGCAAGTGGAGGAGAGGGGACTCAAACCCGGTTCTCCCAGATAAGAGTCCGCACACTTAACCACTATACCAAACTGAGAAGGAGCCTTCCAGGAGGGGGCAAGGCTCCACCCCAAACAGTGATGTTGCCATATGATGTCCCCAGCATGATGGCATCACATGGCAGCGATGTCATCACACTGGGGACATTGCATGGGGACGCTCTGGTTTGAGGGCAAAACTCTATGATAAAATTGCCCTCAAACCTGCTTGGACCTGGGGGCTGGCAACACTAGTTTTATTCTCTCTCACTTCTCTTTCCCAATTTATTTTATAATAATGATAATAATAAAATTTTATTTATACCCCGCCCTCCCCGCCGAGGCAGCCTCTGTTCTCCCTTGTTTTGGGGCTTCCTCTCTCTTCATGTGTCTTTGCTTCCTACAGCAGCCATTTTACCTCCCATGGTAGTCATTTAATGGTTGTGCTCATAGCCCTTCCAAAGGTGCCCACAGACTCAAAAATGTTGGGGACCCCAGGTCTAAGTGTCTGGAGATGCCACTGGACTCAGGACCAGACCCTCCATGGTCGCTGTGGGAGACATGGCTCCCGGTGACCCCAACCCCACTGACAGAGAGCCCAGCAACTAGGGATGGGTGCAAACTGATCTTTGCCAGTTCATGGTTCGCAAAGCCATATTCGCAAACTGAGCCGCCACAAACTTTCACAAATGTTCATGCTGTTTGTGGTGGTTTGTGAAGAGCAGAAAAGAGGGGTTTGAACCTTTCTGCTCTTCATGAAAAACAGCTGAGATCTCCTGGAATCACAGCTGACCTCCAGACCATAGAGATCAGTTCCCTGGAGCTGTGACTCTCGAAAGCCTATATTCCAAAAATCCAGAGCCATGTTAACTATTAGGCCAAGTAGGCACTAGCCTATGGGGCCCCACACCTTTAGGGACCCTGGGCTGGCTCCCCCCCCCCAGTTTCCCCCCTGCTTGCAGCCCTCCCAGCCTGCACGAGCAGCCAGCAACTGAGCCGCTCTTTTCCCTATACACCTGGTGAAGCTGCTGCTGGCACCATTGCCAAGTTTGCCTCTTTCTGCCTCTGCCCTACAACTTAGTAAAAGGGGCTTTTGAGAATGTGCCTGCAGGCTGCTGCGGGGGCTGTGGGAGGTGGGGCGGGCACTCACACTCTGAGATAAATTGCAAGCCTCCCCCCCCCAATATTTCAACTGCCTAGGGGCCTCCACAGGGCTTAATCCGGCACTGCAAATATCTGATTGGTCACTAAGGGGCAACTGGACTTGAATCTAGCTGCTGTAACTGGAAGTGGCTTTTCAGATCTCAAACTGGGAAACGTCTTTCTCCCAAACTGGGTACCCGAGATCCTTAATAATAATAATAATAATAATAATAATAATAATAATAATAATAATAATAATAATAATAATAATAATAATAATAATAATAATAATAATAATAATTTTTTATTTCTATCCCGCCCTCCCTGCCGAAGCAGGCTCAGGGCGGCTCACAACATAAAATACACATTACATCCATTATACTTATAAAAACATAGTTAAAACAATTATAAATTATTAAAATTAACATGACAAAATGGCGCTATAAACATTAGATTTTTAGTAAAATTCAGAACATAAGAGCATTTCCAGCAGCATACCTAGCTTTATCACTAGTTTTATCACTAGTCGAAGGCCATCTTGAAAAGGTGGGTCTTACAGGCCCTACGAAATCGATCTAAACATCTTAGGGCCCTCACCTCCTCAGGGAGTTGATTCCACAGTAGTGGAGCGGTGACAGAGAAGGCCCGATCCCGGGTGGCCTTCAGTCTGGCCTCCCTTGGCCCAGGGACATTCAACTGGTTTTTCCCAGATGACCTCAGTGCCCTCTGGGGCTCATATGGGGAGAGACGGTCCCTCAGGTAGGTAGGTCCTCGGCCATATAGGGCTTTAAAGGTGATAACCAGCACTTTGTAGCGAACTCGGTATGCCACTGGCAGCCAGTGCAGCCCACGCAGCCAAGGCTGTATGTGCTCCCACCTTGGGAGCCTTAACAACAGCCTAGCCGCAGCATTCTGCACCAGCTGCAGCCGCCGAGTTCGGCACAAGGGCAGCCCCATGTAGCCAGAGATGCTCAAGAATTTACTTGGGTTGGAAAGGATGTGGTCATTTGGGGGACTATATGCACTGCTGGTTGTATTGTTCTCACATATACCCATTTTGGCAGTTGATTTAACAGCATATTTATATGATAACAGGAGTCAAGGTTCCTGTCAGGCCAGAAATCCTTTTGTTTTCCATGCTACCAGTGGGCTTTGGAAACAAAAGTAGGAATATTTTGATTACAACTCTGCTAGCCATTGCTAGGATTGTAATTGCTTCAAAATGGGGAGATAAAAGCTCACCTTTATTATCCTGGCAAAATAAGGACCAATTTCGCACCCAGCTTACCCCTCTGTCACGTTCCTCTTCTCCGCGCAACGCCCTTCGGATTTCCCACTATCTGCTCCAGAGCCGCAGGAAACATCATGGTTTTCACGGGGCAAACGGAAACTGGGTTTTAGCGGTTTCCATTTGCCGAGTGAAAATCGCGATGTTGGCTGCAGCTCCAGAGCAGATAGTGGGAGATCCGAAGGACGCTGCGCGGAGGAGAGAAACGTGACAGCGGGGTAAGCTGAGTGCGAAATCAGACAAGGCGTGGGAATGTTTTGTCCATTGCAACATTACTAGTTGTCATCTCATGCCTAACTTGCAAAATTATCAAGAAAAATTTACAGCAGTATGATTTCCGGTAGTATCATATCTGACTCAGCAAAATGTGGTTCCTAATAAGGTTTATTATCGGGACTTGCTATTTATCTAATACATGTCATTTTTATCTTTTCTGTAGCAAATATGTATTTGTCTTTGTTTTAATGTATTGTCATATTGGTTTGGTGTGTGTTAAAAATAAGTATTATTTTGGAAAGAAAAAAAAGAATTGAACTTGGGACTTCTAACTTGGAGATGGACCTCAGCAGGATATAATACCATAAAGTCAGGCCTCCAAAGCAGCCATTTTCTCCAGAACAGCTGATCTTGGTCATCTGGAGATCAACTGAAGTATAGAGAGATCTCCAGGTGCTGGCTAGAGGGTAGCAACCTGGCTGTCCCTAAATGCATTGAAGAAGAAGAAGAAGACATTGGGTTTATATTCTGCCTTCCACTCAGAGTCTCAGAGCAGCTCACAATCTCCTCCATCTTCCTCCCCCACAACAAACACCCTGTGAGGTGGGGGGGGCTGAAAGGACTCTCATACCAGCTGCCCTTTCAAGGACAACCTCTGCCAGAACTATGGTTGACCCAAGGCCATTCCAGCAGGTGCAAGTGGAGGAGTGGGGAATCAAACCCGGTTCTCCCAGATAAGAGTCTGCTCACTTAACCACTACACCAAACTGGCTCTCAACAGCTTGGCTTTTTCCCTCCCTGCCATACCAGGTTTCACTGACCTCTGATGTATTTATTCAAGGCTTTTTTTGTAACAGGAATTCCTTTGCATATTGGCTACACCCCTCAATGTAGCCAATCCTCCAAGAGCTTACAGTAGGCCCTGTAAGAAGAGCCCTGTAAGCTCTTGGAGGATTGGCTACATCAGGGGGTTGTAGCCTAATATGCAAAGGAGTTCCTGCTACAAAAAAGCGCCCTGTATTTATTGATACTGTACCAGGTTTCACTGACCTCTGATATATTTATTGATACTTAACTGTGCAGGAAAGGCAGTGTATCTCATGTACCCAACAGACTTTTAAGGTTATTATCTTCTCAGGTGAATTATCTCCCGCCAAATCCCTTTGAGTTTGTCTTCCATGAGAAGGACGCGCTCGTTTTTTTACCTAATGAGTTTTGCACAAAAGCGGTAAAGGATCACATTAAAAGACTCAGACCTAGTCATTCAGTGAAAATGTAATTACGGAGGCCAAGCACCTGACAACAAAAAACTATGCATTCTTGCCTGTTCTGATTAGGAATCTTTTTTTGTCCAAGATCGCAGGTGGCTACTGAGTGTTACCAAATAATTATACCTGGAGTTTCTTAATCACAGGCTTGGCTGATGAATTGTATACACAGCACTACACATTAACGAGTATGCTGACATTTTTTTAAAAAAAATGTGATCCTAAGTCTAATGACTGAGAAATATATTCCCTTAAAATTAATTGTACTTACATCCAAGTAAATATACGTCAGGACCAAGACATCCCCCATTAAAAATAAATAAATAAATTGGCAGGGTATATGCAAATATATAGCAGTGTGTACACAATTCATCAGCTGAACCTGTGATGAAGAAAATAAAATAAGGTCAATAGGAAGCTTGGCTATAGGCATCTAGAAAGGAAAACCATAAAATGCTTGCAAGTTTCTAGCACTCGCCTGTGCAGACGCAGACAGACATGCAACTACAAGGGTTAAAACAGGAAATCATTGGAACCAGGGGTGGAATTCTAGCAGGAGCTCCTTTGCATATTAGGCCGCACACCCCTGATGTAGCCAATCCTCCAAGAGCTTACAAAAAAGAGCCTTGTAAGCTCTTGGAGGATTGCCTACATCAGGGGTGTGCGGCCTAATATGCAAAGGAGCTCCTGCTAGAATTCCACCCCTGACTGGAAACAAGAAAGCTAATAACATGAATCTGGTCTTGAGGTAACATTCCCCAGGTGAGGGTGGGGGATCCCTCGTTTTTGGCGGCTCTTGCCTCCTGCTGGCCAGCTGGTTGGCAGGAGGAAGTTTCTCCCACCCACCCCCAAACAGCAAAGCTGCACACAATGTACTGATGTCATCCAGAAGCAGTCAGCGTGTCGGAGGCATCAGGAGAGTGACACTCTGCTTTTGGGACAAAACTCTATGGTTTGAGGCCAATTTTACCATAGAGTTTTACCAAAAAAAACCAGAGTGTTGCCCTGGATGTCGCCAACACACTAATGTTGCTTCTGTGTGATGTCAGCGCGTTGCACAATGCCCCTGCCCACTCCTGGAATGCCTCCCAAACCCCCCTCTCATTGTGACCAAGGCTTTTTTTGTAATACAAACTCATTTGCATATTAGGCCACACCCCTGTGATGTAACCAATCCTCCAAGAGCTTACAGGGCTCTTCTTACAGGGCCTACTGTAAGCTCCAGGAGAAATGGCTACATCAGGGATGTGTGGCTGAATATGCAAAGGAGGTCCTGCTAGAATTCCTTACAGGGCTCTTCGTACAGGGCCTACTGTAAGCTCCAGGAGGACTGGCTACATCAGGGGTGTGTAGCTGAATATGCAAAGGATGTCCTGCTAGAATTCCTTACAGGGCTCTTCATACAGGGCCTACTGTAAGCTCCAGGAGGACTGGCTACATCAGGAGTGTGTCGCCTAATCAGCAAAGGAGGTCCTGCTAGAATTCCTTACAGGGCTCTTCGTACAGGGCCTACTGTAAGCTCCAGGAGGACTGGCTACATCAGGGGTGTGTAGCTGAATATGCAAAGGATGTCCTGCTAGAATTCCTTACAGGGCTCTTCTTACAGGGCCTACTGTAAGCTCCAGGAGGATTGGCTACATCAGGGATGTGTGGCTGAATATGCAAAGGAGGTCCTGCTAGAATTCCTTACAGGGCTCTTCATACAGGGCCTACTGTAAGCTCCAGGAGAAATGGCTACATCAGGGGTGTGTGGCCTAATATGCAAAGGAGTTCTTGCTACAAAAAAAAGCCCTGGATGTGAATTGGCCAGAGTCCCTGACCTGGATGGCCCACATTGCACAATCTTGTTAGATCTTGAAAGTTAAGCAGGGTCAGCCCTGGTTAGCATTTGAATGGGAGACCACCAATGAATCCCAGGGTTGTGACACAAAGGCAGGGAATGACAAACCACCTCTAAGAATATCAGAAGAGCCCTGCTGGATCAGACCAGTGGTCCATCTAGTCCGGCATCCTGTCTCATATAGTGGCCAATGAGCTCCTCTGGAGGACCAATAACAGGGCATAGAGACCAAGGCCTTCCCCTGCTGCTGCCTCCTGGCACTCACATTCAGAGGCTGACTACATCTGAATGTGGAGGTTAAGAACATCAGAAGAGCTGCGCTGGATCAGACCAGCGGTCCATCTAGCGCAGCCTCTGTCTCATACAATAGCCAACCAGTTCCTCTGGATGGTCAACAACAGGGCATAGAGGCCAAGGCCTTCACCTAATATTGCCCTGGGATTCAGAGGATTAGTGCCTCTGAATGTGGAGGTTCCCCTCAGCCACCATGGCTAGTAGCCACTGATAGACTTATCTAATCCCCTTTGATAGCTGTTTCTTCCTGCGGCCCTCACGACATCCTCTGGCAGCGAATTCCACATTTTAATCACTCTGCGTAAAGTAGTGTTTCCCTTTGTCCATCTTGAACCTACTGCCCAACAGTAAATGTCTAAATGTCTCTTTCCTTAAAACCCCCATCGGGGTCACATAACTTTGCTGCGACTGGATGACAAATTTCACCACCACCACCATAATATATTAACAATAAGACAGTGCTAATTGCATGCAAAGCCAGACTTTTTGCTGCATAAGTCAGCTTGTGATATATTTCCAAAGTGCCCCCGTATGATGAAAGAAAGATTCCCATTTTTCCTTTACCGAAGAATCCAACAGAAATAAAGGCTCTCTTTTACAAAGCTTGAAGCTAAACTTTTTCCCCCTTTAAAAAATCCTCTCGTTTAGATAGAACAGCGATAATTTAAGCTGGTTCTAAGTAGACTGGGTAATAAGGAGAACTATAAACAGGCTTGGTAAAGCGAGAAACCATTTATTGCCTCGTAAGCTCTACGGCAACCTAAAATTATATCCTAAAATAACAGATTTTCTTGTTGCACTGAATTATTTTGTTTCGGGGTGGTAAAAACTGTCACTGTGTCTCCCCCTCGGTTACCTGAAAAACGAACCACATGAATTAGGTCCAGGTAATGGAGGAGTCGTCGTTATTAGCCAGCGCAATGATAGAAACTTTTCCAAGGAGTGCTTATTAATTGGAGACAGATGTCAAGTTTCCATTTCTTGATTGCCTATTTCCACTATGCCACTACACATAATTAAAATATCAGCAAAAATATCTAAACAATTAAGACAGGTAGCCACGTTAGTCTATCTGTAGCAGTAGAGCCAGTTTGGTGTAGTGGTTGAGTGTATGTACTCTTATCTGGGAGAACCAGGTTTGATTCTCCACTCCTCCACTTACAGCTGCTAGGTCAGCCATAGCTCTCACAGGAGTTGTCCTTGAAAGGGCTCTCTCAGCCCCACCCACCTCAAAGGGTGTCTGTTGTGGGGGGAGACAATAAAGGAGATTGTAAGCCACTCTGAGACTCTGATTCAGAGAGAAGGGCGGGGTTTAAATCTGTGATCTTCTTATTCTAGAAAAGAGCAAGAGTCCAGTAGCACCTTAAAAACCTAACAACGTTTGTGGGAAATATCTGAAGTAGTGAGCAGATGTCTGAAGAAGTGAAGAGTGACTCAGGAAATCTCCTACCCTGCCACGAATTTTGTTAGTCTTTAAGGTGCTACTGGACTCTTGCTCTTTTCTACTGTTACAGACAGACTAACATGGCTGCCCAACTTGATCTATCACATCCGACCTGTATTTGAAGAAATGAGCATCCACGAACGCTCCTACCCCGCCACAAATTTTGTTAGTCTTTATCGGACTCTTGCTCTTCAGTGGCCAACCAGTTCTTCTGGATGGCCAAGAACTAGGCTTTCCAATCCCCAGGAGGGACATTACAAGTAATGTGAATGTAAGAAGGCATGCGTGTAAACAGTTATTTGTACTGGTGCTCCCACTTGTGAATAATTTGTGATATTGGGAAGCTGTGATGCATTGACTGCTGTTAAAAGTCTACAATTGAGAAAGGTGTATCCGAAACTGGTGTTGTGGAGTATTGTTCTGCTACATTGCCACGTTGATGGTCTATTTCCCTGGATTCATGTCAAGGATCAACGAATATTGAGGACTTGATTAACCTACAAGATTTTCCAC
Source organism: Heteronotia binoei (assembly GCF_032191835.1). NCBI lineage: Eukaryota > Metazoa > Chordata > Lepidosauria > Squamata > Gekkonidae > Heteronotia > Heteronotia binoei. The sequence continues at coordinate 113,283,286 of NC_083230.1, forward strand.
TTTATTGATTTTTGTTGTCTTGACTATATATTGGTAATGCATCTTTAAGAATATAAGCGTACTGTGCTATTCGTTTTTTTGTTATTTTTTCTAATCCCAGATGGGGGCAGGGAATCCCCCAGTTTGGAGGCCCTCCCCCCACTTCAGGGTCATCAGAATGTGGGGGGAGGGGTGGGAAATGTCTGCTGGGAACTCTATTATTCCTCATGGAGATGTATTCTCATAGGAAATAATGGGGAATTGATCCGTGAGTATCTGGGGCTCTGGGGGGAGGGCAGAGGCACTATATTTGCAGAATAGCATCTGATGCCTCTTCCCAAAATACCCTCCAAGTTTCAAAAAGATTGGACAATTCCATGTGCCCCAAAAGAAGGTGCCCCATCCTTCATTATTTCATATGGAAGGAAGGCATTTAAAAGGTGTGCAGTCCCTTTAAATGTGATGGCCAGAACTCCCTTTGGAGTTCAATTATGCTTGTCGCTGTCAAGTCTGCTGTATTGTTATTAACATGATGTCCAACTCTGGTTCAGAAGCAAGGGATTCTGGGCGCTTACTGAACACCGAATGCTGCTAGCTACCTCTCCTCCCCCCCTCCTCCTCTTAGCTATGCCTTTGTTGTGTAGTCTGCTTTGAAATGCTGATATGGGAGCAAGATTGTAGAGCCTTCTTAAGCTGGGTGTCTGTGGGAGTGTTAAGCGCCAAGGCCTTGGCTTGGGAACGAGGGAGTAACATCCTTGTGCGAAAATATACTGCATAGAGTGCCCCGCCCGTAGGAATCCTTTGATCTATACCTTAAATGCTTGGTTAATGTCCATGTACCCCAGTCCTTCAATCTCTATCATGGTCTTCATTTCTGATTTTAATAAACTAGTTACTTTGTTTCAACCAAAGACTCGTTATTGAATTCAGCTGACTTGACAGTCGCACCCTTGCTCCTGGCTCCACCCACAAAGTCCCCAGATATTTCTTGAATTGGACTTGGCAACCCTACCAAGAATAGGGCATACAGGCCGAGGTCTTCTAAGAAAATAAGAAGAGCCCTGCTGGGTCAGACCAGTGGTCCATCTAGTCCAGCATCCTCTATCATACAGTGGCTGGACCAGTTCTTCCGGAGGGCCAACATCAGAGAATATAGGCCAAGGCCTTCCCCTCATGTTGCCTCCTGACACTGGGATTCAGAGGTTTACTGCCTCAAATGTGGAAGTTCTGACAAAGAAAAAGGGCCCAACAAGTGACTGATAGTATTGCTTTGAGGATGGGTGTTCCCAGGAGAAATAAGCAGTAGTCCAACGACACCTTCAAGATTAATAACAATTTTATTACAGCATAAGCACTCAAGGACCAACCCACTTTTTCAGATGTCACCAGGAAGAGACTTTGAGTCAGCTTGTACTAGTCTCACACAATGTTGTGAGGAAGATAGCTGGGCGGTGAGTTTACCTCCCCAAATTACTGACAACTTCAACTCTTCTTCAAATGTGGCCTGGTGTCAGATACAAGACCCTGACAAGAGTTTGCTTTAAATTTTTGGCCCAGAAACAGTCTATTGATGTTCCTAATAGTATTGTCATTGCTGATGAGTGGTCAATTATTCATATATATTGTTTTATGTATTCATATATACACATTTATATACATGTATTCGTGCCTGTATCAATCCATGTATTATAAATATTTACTAACCTTCATATATATTAATTATATTATTTTATGGAATTTTGTAAAATCGTGTTGGTAACAAATGAGGCCACAGTAGAAGGTAGATCTCTGTGGGAAGCCAAGGCCTAATCTTGTCTCCTGGGTAACAGAAGATAGGTACCGACAGAAGATGTCTGCAAAGCTGGAATGCGACCTTGGAGAAAAGCAAATACCTGGGTCTGGGAACTAATTAAAAGGCTTTTAGCTGGGAGCAGGGTCGGCTCGCCCACTAGGCAAAATAGCCATTTGCCTAGGGCACCAGGAGGAGGTGCTGAATTGGGGACCCCCCCCAGTGCCCAAGACAAAAGCCTAATTTTGCCTCCCTCCCCCCCAGCGCCTCTGCTGCCACCACCACGGCCCACCCCCTCCCTTTCCTCTAGCAGCACAGCACCACGCTCCGCCCGCCCCCTCGGTGCAATCAGAGGAGCACGCCACGATGAGGCTCAGCCCTATCTTCTTCGATCTGGCCGGCATCTGATCATTCTTTGAAGAGCGCACTGGAGGAAGCTTCACTCCCTCCTCACTTCCGGTTCCGGAAAGGAGGGGGAGAAGCCTCCTCCAGCGCTCTCTTCAAAGAACAATCAGATGCTGGTTGCGTCAAAGCGGGTAGGGCTGAGCCTCGTTTCAACGCTCCTCTGATCAATCAAGCCGGGGGGCGATGGAATGCGGCGCTGCAGAGGGAGGGCGGGGGGCAGAGGGCAGGGAGCCGGTACTGTATGGGAGACATTTAGGAGGGAGAAATGATGAACCATTAACATATTACCTATATTTGGACGGTATTTTCCCCTTATTGTCAGTCTGGCAAGACAAGTATTCTTGCATGCATCTGCTACAAGTGTTTGCTACCTGATTCTTCATTAAAAGCTTCTTATGCATTTACTCAAAAGTTTTGTGATAGATTCTGGGCAAAACCTTACACCTGGATCCCACCACACAACTCAAACTTGGTGGTGATGGAAAGTGCTCTCACGTCGCAACTGACTTACAGCGATCTTGGAGGGTTTTCAAGGCAAGAGAGGTTCAGAGCTGGTTTGCCATTGACTGTCTCCACATCACAACCTTCCTTGACGGTCTTCCATCCAAAGGGGCAACCCTCAGGGGTGGAATTCTAGCAGGAGCTCCTTTGCATATTAGGCCACACGCTCCTGATGTAGCCAATCCTCCAAGAGCTCACAAGGCTCTTTTTTGTAAGCTCTTGGAGGATTGGCTACATCAGGGGGTGTGGCCTAATATGCAAAGGAGCTCCTGCTAGAATTCCACCCCTGCCAACCTTACTTCACTTCTGGGAACTGATGAGATCAGGTTAGCCTGGGCCATCCAAGTTGAGGTGTGGTCACTTGAAATCAACTTTAATGCATGGAATTATTTCTTCAGCTAGTAACATTTTTGCTAGAATTTCTTCCTACGTTTCCCAAGTGGTGTGTTTGTGTGCGTTCTTCTCTTTTTCATACATACATACAAACACTTATGTATGTAGGTGCGTTCCACCACTAACAGCTGAAGAATTCTTTGTATCCTTCTGCAAATAATAAAAGACTCATTAATTATCCAACGAGGCACCATTTTCTGTTTTTTTGGCAGTGTGGTTTGCCAAAAGGGGGGAGGAAACAGAAGATATAGGCAAGAACTTCCAGAAAATGTGGAGTTTTACGAAAAGTACAAGTTTAGGAAGGAAACAAACATTGCTAATTATGTTGGGCATCTTACGCCAGGAAAACATCTGAGGTGGAGAGCAAAGGAACAGAATGTAAGAGAAGGAGAACACCATCTTGGAACCAACCCGCCAGCTATCGCCAAAGGGAACCGTGCTATAGCCAGCTTGGCTTCAAGCCCGGGACCATCTGTGTTAATATTTTACACAGTGTGAAATAGGGAGCTAACTTTTAAAAACGTACACACACACTTTCCTCTAGTTTCTTCGGCGAGATGGGAGAAATCTCTTCTGCGTGAACCGGGATAGGGTAACAGCGCAAAAAGTGAGGTTTGAATCCTCCAGGTCAAAGCTTATAGCCTCCATTATAAGTCTCCGGGTAGCCTTGGGTAAGGTCTCCTTCTGTCAGCCGCAGGGGTAGAATTCTAGCAGGAGCTCCTTTGTATATTAGCCCACACACCCCTGTAGCCAATTCTCCAAGAGCTTGCAAGGCTTTTTGTAAGCTCTTGGAGGATTGGCTACATCAGGGTGTGTCTGGCCTAATATGCAAAGGAGCTCCTGCTAGAATTCCACCCCTGGTCAGCCTCAATATGGAGGAAACAATACCGACCTGCCTTCAGGGCTACATGGAAGATGACAGATAATGTGAAGCAGGGCAGTTTTTTTGTAGCAGGAACTCCTTTGCATATTAGGCCACACCTCCCTGATGTAGCCAATCCTCCTGGAGCTTACAGTAGGCCCTGTAAGAAGATCCTTATAAGCTTTTGGAGCATTGGCTACATCAGGAGGGTGTGGCCTGATATGCAAAGGAGCTCCTGTTACAAAAAAGAAACCCTGGTGTGAAGCATCTGGAATGCTTGGAGTGCTTTATTAACAATAGCACTACAAATAGGAGCAGTATAGGACTAAACTTCTAGCTATAGCACAGCAATGCTATACTACTGTCCCAACCTCAGTGACGTAGGGTTGCCAGGTCTGCGTTGGAAAATGCCTGGAGACTTTGGGGATGGATCTGGGAGAGGGCGGGGTTAGGGGAGGGGCCTCTGCAGGGTACAATGCCACAGAGTCCACCCTCCAAAGCAGCTATTTTCTCCAGGGGAGCTGAACTCTGCCAGCTGGAGTTCAGTTGTGAAAGCGGGAGATCTCCAAGCCCCACCTGGAGGTTGACAACCCTATAATGATTGATGACCACTTGGGGTTTTCAAGGCAAGAGATGAAAAGAGGTGGTAGGCCGTATGCCTGTCCGTACACCAGTTTGGTATAGTGGCTAAGTGCGCTGACTCTTATCTGGGAGAACCGGGTTTGATTCCCCACTCCTCCACTTGCACCTGCTGGAATGGCCTTGGGTTAACCATAGCTCTGGAAGAGGTTGTCCTTGAAAGGGCAGCTGCTGTAAGAGCTCTCTCTGCCCTACCTACCTCACAGGGAGAAGGTAAAGGAGATTGTGACCACTCTGCGACTCTGAGATTCAGAGTATAGAGTGGGATATAAATCCAATATCTTCTTCTTCTCTGTGTAGTGACCCTGGACTTCCTTGATGGTTTCTCATCCAAGTACTAACCAGGGCTGACCCTGCTTAGCTTTTGAGAGCTGATGAGATCAGTTTCGCCTGGGCTTCCCAGGTCAAGGCAAATGAATAATAGGTCACATTAAAAGATTGAAGTGATCCCTGCTGTGTCTATACTAAGCCTTCCTCCTAGGGCTGAGTCCTGAAATATAGCCGGTATGTAGGGTTGTCATGTCCAATTCAAGAAACATCTGGGGACTTTGGGGGTGGAGCCAGGAGACTTTAGGGGTGGAGCTAGGAGTAAGGTTGGGACAAGCATAATTGAACTCCAAAGGGAGTTCTGGCCATCACATTTAAGACGGCTTCTTTAGGCAGCTCATCAAGGGATACAATTGAAAGGCCCTTTCAAGAGAAGCTAAAGACAGATAGAAGTGTGGAGCCATGCTTGGTCCTTGGAGATAAGAAAAAGAAGATATTGGGTTTATATCCCGCCCTCCACTCAGAGCGGCTCACAATCTCCTTTACCTTCCTCCCCCACAACAGACACCCTGTGAGGTGGGTGGGGCTGGAGAGGGCTCTTTCAAGGACAACTCCTACGAGAGCTATGGCTGACCCAAGGCCATTCCAGCAGCTGCAAGTGGAGGAGTGCGGAATCAAACCCGGTTCTCCCAGATAAGAGTCTGCACACTTAACCACTACACCAAACTGGCTCCCAGATAAGCAGAGCAGTGCCAAAACTGAAATTGTATCCCTTGGTGGGCTGCCTGAAAAAGGATTCTCTGAAAGTGGATGGAAGCAGCAGTCGAGTTGCAGCCACACCAGTTTGGGAACTGCAATCACACCTGCATTGGACTTCAGGAAGTCCAACAAATGAAGAAAAAAAAAAATTGTATATTGTAAAATGGGCTGTAAAATAATTCCAAATTAATATGTGAAAAACACTGTGGTTTAAAATTTCATTTTCAATATATGTATTAGTTAAAGCTCTCACAGAGCGTTCTAAGTTATAGACCCACCTGGGGATTGGCAACCCTGCCGGTAGGAGATCCTGTTGTGTTGACCAGACAAGGTCAGAAGGCCAGATTCTTTGCATTTATAGAAGGCGGTGGGAAGTCACAGCTGACTTATGGCACTCTATAGCTTTTTCAAGGCAAGAGATGAAGAGAGTGGGCTTGCCATTGCGTGCATCAGTGTAGCGACCCTGGACTTACTTGGTGGTCTCCCATCCAAGCACTAGCCAGGGCTGACCTTGCTTTGCTTCTGTGATCTGATGAGATTGGCCTAGCCAGGGCATCCAGGTGAAAGCTTGTTGTTAGTTGGGATTTTTAAAACGTTCTGTAGAAGGGGTGGCCAAACTGTGGTTCGTTCACACGTATTGTGTAGCTCTCGAATTCCCCACCACCCAGTTGGCCAGCTTGGAGAGGCATTTCTCTCTTAGAATCATAGAGTTGGAAGGGACCTCCAGGGTCATCTAATCCAACCCCCTCTTTAAATCACTCTCCAAGCCAAGCCAGCTGACAGCTTGGAGAATGCATTTAAAGTTAAAGTGGCTTTCTTTTAAAAAGTACTGAACTGAAATACAGCACTGAAATACTTTGCTAGATAGCAATATATATATATGTATATATAGTATTGCATAGTTATGCCACTTTTGATGTATATATTTTTATTTGTGAACAAAGATAGCTATCTGAAAGTTTTAACTAATGGATATATGTATGAAAACATGAGCTTACCCTAAGAAGTTTAATTATATGTTACTATAGAAAATCTAATAAAATATGTTTTTTTAAAGTTAAAGTTGCTTTCTTTTCACCTCCCCCTCTAATCTATTTGCTTTCCTTCCTTCCTTCCTTCCTTCCTTCCTTCCTTCCTTCCTTCCTTCCTTCCTGCTCTCAAACATCTGACATTTACTCTATGTGGCTCTTATGTTAAGCTCTTATGTTAAGCAAGTTTGGCCATTCCTATTTTGTAGTAAGCTGCCTTGAGAGTATTACTGAGAAGAAAGGCGATTTCACACATGCTAACTATTGCAGTTTTTCACCCCACTCCAGCGACCATTTGCAAATGGATTTTGCCGTTTCACACTGTAAAATCCAGTTGCAAAGTGCATTTGAAAGTTGATTGAAAATGTGCTATTTATGGCTCATTCACAGTACACTAAATAACGTCTTTTACATCTGGATTTTTCCTACGTAAGAATAGCAAAAATCCGGATGTAAAACGCATTATTTAGTGTTGTGTGAATGCACCATTAGTAGGTTCAAACTGAAATAAGTTCATAAACAGACACCCCATTGACGGCCCAGGACAATTTTGCTTCCCTCCTGTTATTTATGAACAAGCGTCATGAATTCCAGAATTATCTGACCAGCATAATTTTTCAGCATCTGCTCAAAACAGATGAGTTCATTAGCCTGCTGAACAAAAACTGGCTTTGGGCTAGAAGGTGTGGGGAACATTTGAGTATCGGTCTCGAAATTTTCATCCAGAGTGTTGTAATTAACACTTCCTGAATAAAAACCTTCCACGTTGAATACAACCTGTAAGCCAAGCATCTAAATAGAGTTGTTCATACCTTGGCCAGAGGTACACACAGATAAGTGCTGCCAGTCTGCCAACATTTCAATTAATTTGGTGCTATCTATTCAGTGGGTAAAGTAGTTAATAATTCCTTTCTTAAAGTGGAAAAACATAGTTCTTGCTCGGTACGCGAGCGTTATCATTAGCACACTTAATTGCCCTCAGTAGCCCTCAGTGATGTCATCACTGGCCAAAAGATTTTGGCAGCTTAGACTGCATTTAGACAGCAACTACAATTAAGAAGAAGATATTGGATTTATATCCCGCCCTCCACTCCGAAGAGTCTCAGAGCGGCTCACAATCTCCTTTATCTTCCTCCCCCACAACAGACACCTTGTGAGGTAGATGAAGATACTGGATTTATATCCCACCCTCCACTCCGAGGAGTCTCAGAGCGGCCCACAATCTCCTTTATCTTCCTCCCCCACAACAGACACCCAATGAGGTGGGTGGGGCTGGAGAGGGCTCTCACAGCAGCTGCCTTTTCAAGGACAACCTCTGCCAGAGCTATGGCTGACCCAAGGCCATTCCAGCAGCTGCAAGTGGAGGAGTGGGGAATCAAACCCGGTTCTCCCAGATAAGAGTCCGCACACTTAACCACTACACCAAACTGGCTCTCCAAAACATGTCCACAAAACCGGCTTGTTGCTGGTCTGACACACACAGGCTGCGATCACACACACTAAATAATGCACTTTCAATCCACTTCCAAATCCACTTTTCAACTGGATTTTGCCAGTTCACGCAGTAAAATCCAGTTGGAAAGTGCGCTGAAAGTGGATTGAAAGCGCATTATTTAGTGTGTGTGATCGCAGCCATACAGCACTTCTTCCTTTGCAGGCACCAAAGGTCATTTCGTAGAAAAAGAGGTGCTGGAGCTCATTAGCTCATTTGCAGATGCCACACACCCCCTGACATCACCAGAAGGTGTACTAAATTATATCAGTTCAGTACCTACCTTATAATGCTTCTTGAATTAGAATTGTCATAATAAAACCTTACTCCCATCATCACTTTTTAAATGACTTTCTCCTGCGTGGCCACAGTGGCATGATGAAGCTTTCCATCTGCCTGCTTTATATGTTTTGCTTATTTCCCCAATTTTTTTTTTTTTTGCGGTGAGCAATATTAGAAAGTTTGTCAAATCTTAGAGTTCAGCAAAATTCTCAGAGGGGGTTCAAACAATGGAGCCCAGAAGCAAGCATTTGGCAAAGGGAAAGGTAAGAAAGAAAGAGCACAGTAAAATTTAGAGGTACTGGAGCTCTGCTCCTGTGAGCTCCCAATGAGGCCTGGCACTCAAGTTAACAATGTGGTGCCGTGGTTTGAGTGTCTGACTGGGAGTCCCAGGGTCGAATCCTCACCCTCCCGTAGGAGCTTGCTGGGTGATCTTGGACACAGTGTGGTGGGTGTAGCCACAAAATGGCTGCCATAGAAGCTGGAGCCAACTGCAGAAAGATTGTTGTGGCTTCCCTTCAGTCACGTAATGAAGATCCTTGTGTTGTGGTGGCAGCCGCTGCCAAAACATTTTAAAAATCTGCACAGGCAGTAGGATTGCCAATCCCCAATTGGGGGCAGGGGATCCCCTGGTTTGGAGGCCCTCCCCCCAGCTTCAGGGTTATCAGAAAGCCAGGGGGGTTGAATGTCTGCTGGTCCCCATAGGGTATAATGGTGAATCGATATTTGGGTATCTGGGACTCGGGGGGACGACTGTTTTTCGAGGTAGAGGCATCATATTTTCAGCATAGCATCTGGTGCCTCCCCCCCCAAAAAAAAAAAAATTCCCAAGTTTTGAAAAGATTGGACCTAGGGGTACAATTCTGTGAACCCCTAAAAAGGTGCCCCTATCCTGAGGGAAAGCATTTAAAGGGAGAGCAGTCCCTTTGATGTGATGGCCAGAACTCCCTTTGGAGTTCAATCATACTTGTCACAAGCATTTAAAGGGAGAGTACTCCCTTTAAATGTGATGGCCAGAACTCCCTTCAGAGTTCAATCGTACTTGTCACAACCTTGTTCCACCCCCAAAGTCTCCAGATATTTCTTGACTTGGCCCTGGCAACCTTAACAGTCAATCAAATGTTCAGTGGCCAATCAGAAGCCTTGCTGGTCAAAAAGTGCCCACAGGCCCAAAAAGTTTGGGGACCCCTGGCCTAAGGTGTCCAGGCTCAGAATGGTTTGGGTGGGGAGAATCCAGCTCTGTGAGTGCAGAATTCAGATGTCTCTAGTATACACCATTGAAGCCAAAGACAAATAAAGCAACTTAACCATTTGAATTCTGAGAATTCTAATAGACAAGTCTCCCCGCCACCGCCCCAGAGCACCTTGGAACAGAAGAACCGATATGGCAGCTAAAGTAAATTAGGAACATGGAAAATGTCAAGCAGATTTTATGAGGGATTTAAAAAAAACCCTCACTCTTTGGGGCAGGGGAAATGATTGTAGCGAGATAACAAAATGGCAGGAGATTTGTATCTTGAGATAAGGCCCCAGGAGGAGATATCTCAGCACAATGAAATGTCAAAAGCAAAGAATGGTATTAAGAGCCTCTCAACTCTCATCTTGAAGTTCTGCAAATGGGAAGAGGGAAGCTGGTGCTCAATGGCAGAGCACTGGCTGTGTACCTATGGGGCCACCATAATTTGGCTAAGACTTGAGGGCGCACAAAAACGCACCCACCCCAAGAAAGGGTCAGCCCAGGTCAGCAACCAAGAAGATGCTTTATCGAGATTGCTACCCTCCAGGTGGTTCCTGGAGATCTCCCATGATTACAATTGATCTCCAGAAGACCGAGATCAGTTCCCCTGGAGAAACTGGTTGGTTTGGAGGGTGGATTCTGGGGCATTGTACCCTGCTGAGGTCCCCCCACCTCCTCAAACTCCGCCCTCCCCTGCCTTCACCCTCAAAATCTCTAAGTTAACAGATAAACGTAAAGTTCTGCATTTAGGGAAAATACAATGCATCATTATAGGATAGGGAAGACTTACAGTATCTTGGCAGTAGTTTGTGTGAAAAGGATCTAGGGATCTTAGTGGACTATACACTGAACATGAGTCAGCAGCGTGATGTGGTGGCTAAAAAGGCAAATGCAATTTCAGGCTATATCAACAGAAGTCTACTGTCCCAATCATGCCGAGTGATGGTATCGCTTTACCCTGCTGTGGTTAAACCTCACCTAGAGTACTGTGTTCAGTTTGGGCCACCACAATTTTAAGAAGGATATAGACGTGTCCAGGGCAACAAAGGAAGTGAGGGGTCTGAAGACCAAATCCTATGAGGAAAGGTTGAAGGAGCTGGGCGTGTTTAGCCTGGAGAGGAGGCAGCTGAGACGTGATATGATCACCATCTTCAAAAAGGGCTGTCATCTAAAGGATGGTGTGGGGTTGTTTTCTGTTGTCCCAGAAGGTTTGACCTGAACCATCTGCTTGAAACTAAATCAAAGGAGTTTCCAGCTAAACATTAGTAAGACCTTCTTGATAGAGCGGTTCCTCAGTGGAACAGGCTTCCTGGGGAGGTGATGGGCTCTCCTTCTTTGGAGGTTTTTAAACAGAGGCTAGATGGCCATCTGACAGCAATGCTGATTCTGTGAACTCAAGCAGATCAGGAGAAGGGGGAAGGGGGAGGTTTTTGTGAGTTTCCTGCATTGTGCAGGGGGTTGGACTAGATGACCCTGGAGGTCCCTTCCAACTTGACGATTCTAGGATTCTAAGTCTTCCCCAGCTCACAGGCTTTATCCAGGAAGACATTTTCACCAAAGAGCAGTGGCCTATGCTGTCTGGGGATCAGCTGTAATTCCAGGACATCTCCAGCTCCCACCTGGAGGTTCAACCAACAACAAAAAACTGTGGAAAAATAACGAAAAATTAGTGAAAAATACTTCAAAAGTGTAATAGCTAATTAAACACTTCAACTTCACACATTTTCACATATCATTACACACAACAGCATATTATCACAAATGCAAGATATAAAGTACAAAGAATAAATATTCAAAAGTGCTTGCCGTTAGTCCATATCCAGTTTGAAGTCCTTGAAAACCATTAATTAAAGTGCCCGTGTCCAATGTGTTTCAACTGCAGGTAATTCTTGTTCTTAACAAAGAATTTATGATGTTAAGACATTGCTTTAAACTTCATTTCTTTAAAGACGTTTATTATATAGCGGATGGTCATAAGCCTCTAACAGTAAAGCTTGTAATACTGTTTCAAATGTCTTCATCTGAGAGACGTATTCCACTTATCTGTAACCAACACAATGCATCATTCTAACACATCTTTCAACACGAAATACAACTCATACAAATCAACCCAGGACATCAAACTCACCAACTTTCGGCATACAACATTCCTATGGCGCTAGCTCTGGAGAAAACCTCAAAGGATCCTCCCTCACAGCCAACTTTTATCTTTACAAATTGGAAACAGCTGGTACAACTTTTAAAACAACATTACTAACATGAGGGCTGGAAGCCCAAGCCTCATTATTAAATATCCCTTACTGTAAACAATACTGGAAATCGTTTGCCAAATTAGCTCTATATTATAAGAAGCAAGATAAATCCAGGGCTGAATTCAAACCTAAAGGTTCCAATGCATTCAACTTGAAAATCAGGGCAGCTTCTTCCCTGAGTAATATCCTTTGAATTTCATTCTGAGTTTTGTTGATCCCTTGATATTTATATAAGACATAAGATATAAGATGTCCTGGTTGATTTGTATGAGTTGTATTTAGTGTTGAATGATGTGTTAGAATGATGTATTGTGTTGGTTACAGATAAGTGGAATACGTCTCTCAGATGAAGACATTTGAAACAGTATTACAAGTTTTACTGTCAGAGGCTTATGTCCATCCACTATATAATAAACGTCTTTAAAGAAATGAAGTTTAAAGCAATGTCTTAGCATCATAAATTCTTTGCTGAAGAACAAGAATTATCTGCAGTTGCAACACATTGGACACTGGCACTTTAATTAATGGTTTTCAAGGACTTCAAACTGGATATGGACTAACGGCAAGCACTTTTGAGTATTTATTCTTTGTACTCTATATCTTGCATTTGTGATAATATGCTGTTGTATGTAATGATATGTGAAAATGTGTGAAGTTGAAGTGTTTAATTATCTATTACACTTTTGAAGTATTTTTCACTAATTTTTCGTTATTTTTCCACAGTTTTTTGTTGTTGGTTGAGTCATTCTCTGTGGAACTCTAGGCTTTTCACCCACCTGAAGGTTGGCAGCCCTAAGCATGAATCATCCTTTGGTGATGTTACATCAGATAGACTATTCTGTGGTAATGGAGTTCCCTCAGAACTTGGGCTGCAGGAAAGCGTACTCGTTTATCTCCTTATGTTTTGCCCTGTTGAAAGAAATCACTTTTAGTGCATTGAATTCTCAATAACAGGAATCAAGGTGTCTTTTCCAAAAGGGATTCTGTGACATTTAAAAAAAAAAAATCTCTGTCTCTAGCATACCAAGGAACTGGTATCTGAAGAAGTGTGTTTGCACACAAAAGCATACACCTTAAATAAAACTTTGTTGGTCTTCAAGGTGCCACTGGGCTCAAACTATGAGCGATTTCGCACTAGGGTGGAGAGGCCTTTTGTCCCCAGCGGTTCTCTCCGTTTTCGCACAAGTGGCCCCGGAGCTGCGAGTTGGCACGCCGCTTTTCCAGAGCAAGCGAGGTCCTCTTACAAGTGGTTTCTGCTCGCAGCTCCGGGGCAGCTCGTGAGAAAACCAAGAGAAGCACCGGGAGCAACAGAGCTCTCTGCCCAGAACAAGCCTAGTGTGAAATTGGTCTTTGTTTGTTTAGATCCAGGTGGGCAGCCGCATTGGTCTGAACAAAGTAGAACAAAGTAGGAGTCCAGTAGCACATTGGATTCTCACTTTATACCGTTTGCATTCTAAACCATGGTCTACCAGCTATAAGTAGCTGTATGTAACTCTGCTCACAGTGCCCCATTCCATTGTCTGATGAAGTATGCATGCATACAGAAGCTTACATTCTGAATAAAACTAGGTTGGTCGTAAAGGTGCCACTGGACTCATTTTGTTCTGCTTACAGAGCTCTTTTTTGAAAGCTCCAGGAGGACTGGCTGCATCAGGGGGTGTGGCCTAATATGCAAAGGAGCTCCTGCTACGATATCACCCCTGCAACCCATCCTCCCAAGCAGCCATTTTGTCCGGGGCAGGCCCGTGCATCCGTAAGACAACATTAAGCAGCTGCCTAGGAGTGTGGGCTGCGGTTTTGGCCCTCCCAGCTGCCCTGGTCCCAGAGTTGTGAGCAGGCCTCAGATTCAGCAGGAGCTCACAGGAGCACAGCTCCTGAACCTTTCTGAGGGTTCCCCCTTCTTCCTCCTCACCTACCTACCTTGTCCATTGAATAGTAGCTGCAGCTGCATAACAATCCCTGGATTAGGAGAGCGGACAGCCAGCCAGCCACCAGGAGCTTTGCCACACCCCCAGCAGCCCTCATTAACCCCTGGAGAAGCCTACAGCAGCCTTTCTCCACTTCTTATGTGATTTTGGGTGGCTGGTGGCTTGCTGGTGGTCCACGGGAACTGGAGATAGGGCTGCCACACTGGGCCGGCAGGGGGGACCTCCCCCGACGTCGTTGGCATGATTACATCACCCAGAAGTGATGTCATTGCACCGGCGACGGCACGCAGCGGCCACTCTAGGCGTTTCTGGGAAAACTCTATGGTTGCGATGACGTCACTGGAAAATGCAGGGCAACCCTACCTAGAGATATGTTCTAATTCTGGGAGATCTCCAGGCCCCACCTTGGGGGTGGCAACTCTATTTCCAAGGCATCGTGATGCCTGCAGCCGCCCCTTATTAGCCTCTCCAGATGAGCTCCCATGAAAGCAGAAACCGATCAGGCTTTTAAAATGTGCAAATAGGATGCAAATCTTCCCATGCCATTTAAGCAAGTTCAAATATTTGCAGGGACTGAGACTCTGCTAAGTGCAATGCTTCAATTAGCTCAAACATGCACCATTTGAGACAGAGAGAGAGAAAATCAGGCTGGGTGTCTTCTCTCTGAAGCAACAGCCTCTATCCCTACAAAAAGAAAAGTGAAAGACAGAGAAAAGGAGAAGGACATTTTCCGTCTCTTAAGAAACATGCCTGTGCTCCCTTCGGTAGGCCCAGAGAAAAGATAGTTTAAAGGACTCCCAAGAGTAAAGGCTGGTTGATCCAGGACCATAGAATCTTAGAATCATAGCATCGGAAGGGACTTCCAGGGTCATCTAGTCCAACCCCCTGCACAATGCAGGGAATTCACAAGTACCTCCTTCACACACATTCACAGTGACCAGAATATGGCAAGAACCTTCAGGATCCCTGACCAAACTGGCCTGGAGAAAAATTGCTGACTGACTCCAGAGTGGCAATCAGCATTTCCCTAGGCGTGCAAGAAAGGGCCATGAGAACTAAGCGCTGATGCAACCCTTCTTGCCCTCCTTCTCATGATCTGCCTAAGTTCACAGAATCAGCATTGCTGTCAGGTCACCATCTTAGCCTCTGTTTGAAAGCCTCCATGGAAGGAGAGCCCACAGCCTCCCAAGGAAGCCTGTTCCACCGAGCAACTGCTCCAACTGTCAGGAAGCTCATTCTAATGTTTAGCTGGAAATCCTTTTGATTTAATTTCAACCTGTTGGTTCTGGTCCGACCTTCTGAGGCAACGGAAAACAATTCTGCACCATCCTCTAGATCAGGGATGTCGAACTCATTTGTTATGAGGGCCGGATTTGACATAAATGAGGCTTTGTCGGGCTGGGCCATGTGTGTCATAAAATGTAACGCCAGGTAGCGGACATATAGAAGAAGAAGATATTGGATTTATATCCCGCCCTCCACTCCGAAGAGTCTCAGAGCGGCTCACAATCTCCTTTACCTTCCCCTCCCCCACAACAAACACCCTGTGAGGTGGGTGGGGCTGGAGAGGGCTCTCACAGCAGCTGTCCTTTCAAGGACAACCTCTGCCAGAGCTATGGCTGACCCAAGGCCATGCCAGCAGGTGCAAGTGGAGGAGTGGGGAATCAAACCTGGTTCTCCCAGATAAGAGTCCGCACACTTAACCACTACACCAAACTGGCTCTCCGCACACTTAACCACTACACCAAACTGTACATATAAACTGTACAAAGGGGGTGCAGACAAACACAATTTTTTTTTACTTAAAACATTAGCACTCTTGCAATATTTTGCTTGTAGTCTGATAAATGTCATCTCTTGCCATGAATTATTGCATCAAAAACTGCAGACAATGTCTGTGCTGTACCAATCTTACATATGCTGTTCAAGTGTTGTTTAAGTGTGCACATCTATAAGTTGCAACCCTGCTTTTGATTTATTGACATTCATTACAAAGATCTCATAGTCAATGCTTTGAGCCTCAGACCCAGAGGAAAACATGAAGCAGCTGGGCATTGTGAGCTTTTGTACATAAGTTGCTTCATGTGCTGGTCAAGATTATGTGAAGGCACCATGGCACAGACTGAGGGCTATGTGCTTGTTTGCAAAACTATAGTCTTCTCCAGAAAAATAACTACAACTCCTATGTGGCAGTACAACGACAGAGACAGCCATGTACAATGATTAGTATCAGCCTCCTACCTGGGAAGTCTAAATTCAAGATACCCGATCACAGGAAAATGTGAAAGAAAAAGCAATGGAAATATCCTGGGTAAACCTGGGCTAGACACACACACTGAGCCTAATGCTAGCTTGTTTTTTCTCTTCTACATAGTTCACATACTTTCCTATTGACAAAGACTGGACGGCATGAATACAATGAAAAAGATGAGGGGAACCGAGCTGCACCCATAACAAGCCCAACAAATCTCTCTCTCTCTCTCTCTCTCTCTCTGTAGCAAGGCAAAAAGCTCGTATCTTCAATAAAACATCACTAGTCTTAAAAGTGCTCTTTGTATTTCTCCCGATGGTGAGGACTGGGTAAAAGAAGCTCTGGCTCTTTCCTTCCTTCCCCCAGGGCACAAGGAGAGGGAGGAGCCTCAGCCAGGAAGGCAGAGAGGCTTGGCTCAATAGCTCTAAAGGGTGATTAATTGAGTCTGGCAAACTTCATCACCCAGCAAAGCTATAGAGCCAGGCTCTTTCACTGGCTAAGGCTCCTCCTCTCTCCTCCTCCCTTTGGGAAAAGGGAGGGGGAGAGAGAAGGAGCCAAGAAAGGCTGCTTTGCTGGCCGACTGATCACTGGGGAGAAATGCAAAATGGCAACCGAACACAGCAGGCAAGGGAGAATGAAGAATGAAGCAGACAACAGTCAGTTGCTGGAGGGCCTGATTGGAGCCCTCTGCGGGCCAGTTCTGGCCCGAGGGCCGCATGTTTGACACCCCTGCTCTAGATGACAGCCCTTCAAGTACTCAAAGATGGAGATCATATAATAATAATAATAATAATAATAATAATAATAATAATAATAATAATAACAACAACAACAACAACAATAACTTTATTTTTATATCCCGCCCTCCCCCGCCAAAGGCGGGCTCAGGGCGGCTCACAGACATGGGCTTCCATGATTCAAGTAAAACAATATAGACAGTTTAAATATAATCAATTACATAATAAATTTTTAAAATAGATAAAATATATAAATTAGGTGCTAAAATACAGTAAGACATAATATCCACAAGATGGCTGGGTGGCCACACGTCAAGTTAATCAGGTTCTGTCTCAAAAGCGAGCTGGAAAAGAAATGTTTTGCAAGCCCTGCAGAACTGATTCAGGTCCCGCAGGGCTCGCACCATCTCTGGAAGGTGGTTCCACCAACGAGGGGCCATTACCGAGAAGGCCTGCTCCCTAGTAGCCTTCAACCTAGCTTCTCTTGGCCCAGGGATTGTTAGAAGGTTCTGAGAGCTAGATCTCAGTGCTCTCTGGGGAACATATGGGGAGAGGCGGTCCCTTAGGTAGGCAGGTCCCTGGCCATATAGGACTTTAAAGGTGATAACCAGCACTTTATAGCGAACACGGTACACAACCGGCAGCCAATGCAGATCCCGCAGCCCAGGCCGCACATGTTCCCACCATGGTAGTCCCTCAAGCAGCCTGGCCGCCGCGTTCTGGACTACCTGAAGTTTCCGTGTTCGATATAAGGGCAGCCCCATGTAGAGGGCATTGCAGTAGTCTAGTCTCGAAGTGACCGTTGTGTGGATCACAGTTGCTAGGTCGCTGCGCTCCAAGAAGGGAGCCAACTGCCTCGCCCTCTTGAGATGAAAGAAGGCGGATCTAGCAGTGGCAGCTATCTGGGCCTCCATTGATAGAGAGGATTCCAGTAGCACTCCCAGGCTCTTGACTTTGCGCACTGGTATCAGTGGCGCACCGTCGAAAGCCGGTAGAGTAATCTCCCCTCCCGGTCCGCCGCGGCCCACGCAAAGGACCTCAGTCTTCACCGGATTCAACTTCAGCCCGCTCAGCCTGAGCCAGTCAGCCACGGCTTGTAATGCCCGGTCCAGATTTGTAGGGACATCACCAGCCCGGCCGTCCATCAATAGATACAGCTGGGTGTCATCTGCATATTGATGACAACCCAGCCCATACCTCCGTGCGACCTCTCTCAGCCACTTCCTCTTCAAACTAAACATACCCAGCTCCTTCAACTTTTCCTCATAGGACTCCCGTCAACATTTCCTCACCAAACTCCCTCATCATCTTCATTGTCCTCCTCAGGACAAGTTCCAGCATGTCTATTTCCTTCTTAAATTGTGATGCCCAAAACTGAACACTACTCAGAGTCTCAGAGCGGTTTACAATTGCCTTCCCTTCCTCTCCCCACAAGAGGCACCTTGTGAAGCAGGTGGGGCTGAGAGAGCTCTGAGACAACTGCTCTTGAGAGAACATCTCTGAGAGGTTTGTGACTGACCAAAGACACCCAGCTGGCTGCATGTGGAGGAGAAATGGGGAATCAAACCCTGTTAAGAACATAAGAACATAAAAGAGGTCATGTTGGATCAGGCCAATGGCCCATCCAGTAAGTCACACAGTGGCCAAAAAACCCAGATGTCATCAGGAGGTCCATCAGTGAGACCAGGACACTAGAAGCCATCCCACTGTTGCCCCCCTCCAAGCACCAAGAATACAGAGCATCACTGCCCCAGGCAGAGTTCCAAGAATACGCAGTAGCTAATAGCCACTGATCGACCTCTGCTCCATATGTTTATCTGTTCTCCAGATTAGAGACCACCACTCTCAACCACTACACCAAGCTGGCTCCCAGCACTCAAATGAACAGTATGGTGTCATAAATGAGACCTTGTCAGGCCAGGCCATGTGTGTCATAAAATGTAGCAGGAAGCAGCAATACAAACTTTATAAAGGACACAAAGGTTCTTTCTTTCTTTCTTTCTTTCTTTCTTTCTTTCTTTCTTTCTTTCTTTCTTTCTTTCTTTCTTTCTTTCTTTCTTTCTTTCTTTCTTTCTTTCTTTCTTTCTTAAGTGGTTTCCTTGTATCTCTCTTGTGTGAGCGAGGGAACTGGCCAAAGAAAGTTCTGGCTCTTTCCTCCCTCCCCAGGGGACCAGGAGGGGGAGGAGCCTCAGCCAATAGAGGGAAGAGAGGCTTGGCTCAGTAGCTCTGCTGTGCCATTGAGAGAGCCTGGCAAAGCAAGCTCTCCCTCTCCTCCCTTTGTCTCCAAGGGAGCAGCCTCAGCCCGTGGAGAAATTTGAGGCTTTGCTTTGTAGCTCCTGTGCAATTGAGCAAGCCTGGCAAAGCAAGCTGTGATGCAGAAGGAAGCAAGAGAGAGGGAGAAAGAAGCAGACTTGCTCAAGGGCCTGATAGGAGCCTTCCGGGGGCCCTGATTTGGCCCCTGGGCTGCATGTTTGACACCCCAGTATTAGTGGGTTGGACTAGGAGATCCAGTCTTCCATAGAAACCTGTTGGCTGATCTAGTCAAACGTTCTTACTCAGTTTGGGTCAGTCATACACTCTCAGCCTAACCTACCATCCAGCATTGTTGTGAGGATAAAATGGAGGAGAGGAAAAAATGTGAGCTGTTTTGGGTCCCCACTAGGAAGAAAGGTGGGATATGAATGAATTAAATAAAGGGGGGGAAATAGGTATAGTCGAGGAGGAAAGAAGAAGAAGATTGCAGATTTATACCCTACCCTTCTCTCTGAATCAGAGTCACAGAGCGGCTTACAATCTCCTATATCTCCTTCCCCCATACCAGACACCCTATGAGGTAGGTGGGGCTGAGAGAGCTCTCCCAGAAGCTGCCCTTTCAAGGACAACTCTTGCAAGAGCTATGGTTGACCCAAGGCCATTCCAGCTGATGCATGTGGAGGAGTGGGGAATCAAACCCGGTTCTCCCAGATAAGTCGGCACGCTTAACCACTACACCAAACTGTACCAGGCCTTGGATTCAGGGGGAGCTCTCAGGAGCACAGCTCTTGAACATTTCTGAGAGTTCCTCCTCCTCCTTCTGAGAGTTCCACCTCCTTGTCCATGCATAGCAATCCCTGGATGAGCTCCACCACCTATTTTTCTACAAAATGACCCCTGAACTGTACCATTTGACACTGCTGATTGTACACACTGGCCAATGCTCGGCCTTGGAGAGCAGAAATATTTGCAAAGCCATTGTGTTCCAATTGCTGCCTTTTCTCCTTGACATGCTTCCGGAAATGACATTTCGTTGGCGGCCAGGGGTGGCCAGGAAGTCCCACACACAGTCATGTATGCAGAAGAGCTGTCACCCTCGCCTCTTGGGATGATTATTACCGCCACAGCCCACCTGCGTTTGAAGGCATCACGGTTTGATGCGTTGTGGCGTGCGGCATACCCGCCTGAAAAATAAGGGCTCTTGATGCTTCGTGCCACTTCAGAGAACACCTCCCGGTTATGTAGGACTTTTCGTCTCTCTTTTTTTGCTTTCAAATTCAGCCTCCTCAATAAAGGGCGTCCCGAGAGGCCGCTAATGCAAACCTGTACTGTATTTTGTGGCAAAAAGAGCCAAGCTCTGGTACCTTTTTGAATGCAACAAACCAGAGCAAAGAAACAGACATGTACAGTTTCGCCGTCCCTGAGCTGCATCCTAAGTAAAATTCCACACCACAAAAGCTTCAGAATGTAGCTTGGATATCAGAGGTAAAATGTATGGATTCCTTTCCTGAGGGGAATTTAGATGCGGTTTCCCTACAAACAGAAAACACACCATTCTTCAGCAGCAGATAAAGTTACCAGGGTTGGCCCTAGACTGTTTGGCACCTAGGGCTGCTAAGCCCCCCGGGATGAGCAGGAATTCTCCCCCCCCGCCTCCGGGAAGTTCTCAACCAGCCTGCCCACATTGGGCCGGCAAGGGGAACCTCCCCTGACGACACCAGCGCAATGATGTCACCCACAAGTGACGTCATCGCGCCAGCAATGTTGCCCGCCAGCCGCTCTAGGCATTTCCAGGGAAACCCTATGGTTTTTTCCCCAGGCGCTCTAGCAATCTGGGAGGGAAAACTCTAAGAACAACAGGCCGCAGGGGACTTGGCAACCCTACTGGCACCCTAGGCAACGCTAACTTCTGCCCCCCCCCCCGCCCCCGCAGTGATAACAGCACCAAGTCACATGGGGGACACCCAGTTCGGCTCCCCCAGGAGGCTGACACCCAGACAATTGCCTAGTTAGCCTAGTGGCAGGGCCACTACAGCTCGTCCTGCAGAATTTACTGCAAAGAACGGTTTCCCTGGAGAAAATGGTTGCTTTGGAAGGGGAATCTGTGGTGTTATATCTTACTGTGGTCCCTCCCCTCTTCAAGTTATAGTATAGTTATAACAAATGTTTGATGTTTGATTTTAATTATATATTATGAAATGTTAATTTTAAAGTGTAATTTTATATTTTTATGTTAGTTTATATATGTTGTAAGCCGCCCTGAGCCACTCGGTGGGAAGGGCGGGATATAAATCCAAAAAAAAAAAAAAAGGCCTCACACGCCACCCCTGAAATCTCCAGGAACTTCCCGACCCAAAGCTGACAACCTTCCCAACAGAACTGATATTTCTGGGCCCAATTCAAAATGTTCGCTCTTACCTTTAAGGCCCTTAACGGTTTGTTATGGATCACCTTATCCGGTACAATCTATCCTTTTGAGCAACCAGGGTGAGGGGATTGCCACTGATCTCTTGGGATTGCCACTGATCTGCAGGAGATATAGATCAGTTCTCCAGGAGAAAATGGCCACCTTGGAAGGTGGACTCTATGGCATTGTACCTCCTTAAAGTCCCACCCCTCCCCAAGCCCCGCCCTCCCCAGACTCCACCCCTGAGATATCCAGGAATTCCCCAACCCAAAACTGTCAATAGGGTTGCTAGGTCTATGTTGGGAAATGCCTGGAGACTTTGGGGGTGGATCCAGGAGAGGGGAGGGCTTGTGGAGGAGAGGGGCCTCAGTATGGTACAATGCCATAGAGTCCCCCCTTCAAAGCAGCCGTATAATTTTTTGTGTAACAAATAGCTTCAGGATAAAATATTGAGAGAAAAAGGCTGACAAAGGACTGAAACTGTGCGGAATCCCGGGCAAACGGTCCCTTACCCTCTCGGAGCCAAGTTTTGCTGGAAATTTGAGGACTCCACCCAAGTTGTTGAACATAAGTGAGAACAGCAGGAAGGCCTCTGAGGAACTCTACCTCATTATCTTTATGGAGCAGACAGTGTGGGGGAGTGAACAGAACTCTTTTTCCAGTCACGTTTGTTGTATCGTGTATTATATATATATACAATGAAGATAGAATGCCAGCAGGGGGTTGGGGGCTTTCCAGTGTTTTGCACTGAGTGTCACATGTATGACTATCTGCCCAAAGGACAGAAGTCTTGGGTGTGTGCTCGATGCAAGGAGCTCCTGGTCCTCAGGGAACGAGTTCGTACCCTTGAGGCCGAGGTGACTGCCCTGGAGAAGCAGAGACGGTCAGTTAGGCACTTGGGGAAGACTCTCGGGGGCGTATTAGATGAGCCCCGCTCTGAACGTAGCAGCCCCGTTGCTGCCAGAGAGCGTGAGGGTCGAGAGGGAACAGGGCACCGTGCTGAGGATAAGGGGAATGCGCCCTCAGAAGGGACCTCTTCTTCGGTCGGTGAGCGGGAATCCTTTCGCGCCAAGGAACCATCCCTGAGCAGGGGGAGAGGGGGGGTATTGGTAGTTGGTGATTCGATCATTAGGCAAGTAGACAGTCGGGTGGCGAAACCGCGTACTGACCGTATGGTGACTTGCCTGCCTGGTGCGAAGGTAGCGGACATTACGCGTGTAGTAGATAGACTGATAGACAGTGCTGGGGAGGAGCCTGTGGTCGTGGTGCATGTTGGCACCAACGATGTGGGGAAATGCAGTCGTGAGGTCCTGGAGGAAAAATTTAGGCTGCTAGGCGGGAGACTTAAGGCCAGGACCTCCAAGGTAGCCTTCTCGGAAGTGCTACCTGTTCCACGTGCAGGGCAGGAGAGACAGGCACAAATTAGAAGTCTCAATGTGTGGATGAGACGATGGTGTAAGGAGGAAGGGTTTAAGTTTGTTAGGCACTGGGATGCTTTCTGGAACAAGCGGGAGCTGTACAAAAGAGACGGTCTCCACTTGTCCCCGGATGGAAAGACAGGTTGCTTACCTGTAACTGTAGATCTTCGAGTGGTCATCTGTGCATTCACACTTGTGGGATGTACTGCGCCTGCGCTGGTCCCCAGTCGGTATCTGTAAGAAAGCCCGGGAAAGATTTCCGCGGACGGCGCCACTGGGCATGCGCCGGCGCCCCACTGCGCAGGCCCAACGGCGCCACCGCGGCAATCCCACCAGTTCCTTCTTGACCGCTGAAAGCCCCTAAGGAAGGGAGACCGTCAGCAGTGGGGAAGGAGGGTGGGTAGTGTGAATGCACAGATGACCACTCGAAGATCTACAGTTACAGGTAAGCAACCTGTCTATCTTCTTCGTGGTCTCTGTGCATCACACTTGTGGGAGATTAGCAAGCAAGTCATACCTGGAGGTGGGAAGACGGTCAACCGGAGATGACAGATTGTAGCACCGCAGTCCCCAACCGGGTCCTCTGCTGAGCATGCACGTCCAACGCGTAGTGCTTCATGAAAGCATGCGGGGACGACCAGGTAGCAGCTTTGCAGACATCAGCCAGAGGCACGCCCTTCAGGAACGCCACCGATGTCGCCATCGCTCGTGTGGAGTGGCCACGTACAGGTCCAGGCAGTGGCCTCTTTGCTAGGAGGTAGCAGAGCTTGATGGTCTCTGTCAACCATTTCGAGAATCTCTGTGAAGAAATCTTGTCACCCATTCTGGGTGCGGTGTAGGAAACGAATAACTGCTGTCCCTTACGGAAGGACTTGGATCGGCTTAGGTAGAAAAGCAGGGCACGCCGGACGTCTAGGGAGTGAAGCCGACGCTCCTCGTCCGAGGAGGGGCTAGGGAAGAAGGCGGGGAGCCACACTTCCAGGTTGAGGTGGAATTGGGAGGGCACCTTAGGAAGGAAGTTGATATCAGGGGCCAGGGAGACGCCCGACTCTCTAAAGGCTAGGTAGGGGTAGTCACAACGCATCGCCGTGAGTTCCCCCACCCGGCGTGCGGAGGTGATGGCCACTAGGAAGGCAGTCTTCCAGGACAGAAGCTGCAGGGAACATGAGGCCATGGGTTCGAAGGGCCGCCTGGTTAATCTGTCTAGGACTATTGACAAATCCCACAGTGGGGTGGGGGGTTTGGACGGTGGATGCAGTCTAAATAGCCCCTTCATGAACTTCTTGGACTGGGGATGGGCGAAAACGGAGTACCCAGCCACAGGTTCGTGAAAGGCAGAAATGGCTGCCAAGTAGACCTTAATGGAGGAAAACACCAAGCCCGCGTCTACTAGGGACAACAAGAAATCAAAGACTGCCGGCAGGCCAGCCTCCCTAGGTGCGACTGGCCGGCCAGCCATGAAGTCCGAGAAC
Source organism: Heteronotia binoei (assembly GCF_032191835.1). Lineage (NCBI taxonomy): Eukaryota > Metazoa > Chordata > Lepidosauria > Squamata > Gekkonidae > Heteronotia > Heteronotia binoei. The sequence goes on from NC_083230.1 coordinate 113,307,634, forward strand.
CTCTTCCACTTCCTGTCATAGGATGCCCTGGTGGAGGGCTTCCTGCTATTCAACAGGACCTCCTGGACCCTACCCGAGAACTCTAAGGGTCTATGCGCCACGCCGTCAGTTTCAGGTGTGGCACGTTGTGGTGTAGCACCCGCCCCCGTTGGGACGACAGGAGGTCTGGTTCCGCTGGAAAGTGGTAGAAGTTCCCCCCCGACATGGTCAGTAGGGAGGCGAACCAGTTCTGGCGGGGCCACCAGGGGGTCACCAGGATACAGCGTGGCCTCTCCCTCGCTAACTTGTTTATTACCCTGGTCAGCAGAGGGAGAGGAGGGAACAGATAGAGGAAGCGGCCCTCCCACGGGATGAGGAGCCCGTCCCCCAGGGATGCAGGGTCTGCACCCCCTCTGGAGCAAAACATAGGGCACTTCTTGTTGCCTGCCGTGGCGAAGGCATCCAGCTGTGGGTACCCCCAGAGCTGGAAAACTGGTTGTAGGAAACGCCACTGAAGTTCCCACTCGTGCGGGGAGGCCCCCCCCCTGCTCAGAGAGTCCGCTTGAATGTTGAGGACCCCTGGGAGGTGTGCGGCCTTCACGAAGACGTCGTGCTGGATGCATTCCGTCCACAATTCTATCGCCAACGCACAGAGGCGGCGGGACACTGTCCCGCCCTGCCTGTTGATGTACGCCAAAGCGGTGGTGTTGTCTGTGAGTAGTGCCACTGTCCTCCCTATCAACTTTGGGCGGAAGGAACGAAGGGCAAAGTGAACCGCTAGTAGCTCCAGATAGTTGATATGGTGCACAGCCAGCTTGGGAGGCCACTGGCCCCCCACACACAGGCCTTCCATGTGGGCGCCCCAGCCCCACTGGGAGGCATCGGTGGTGATGGTCACTGAGGGCGGTGGGAGGTGGAAGGGAGCTCCCTGGCAGATATTGTCTCTGGATCCCCACCACTGGAGCGATTGGAGCGTCATAAGGGGAATAGTGAACCTCTTTCGAGGTGAGTCTCTGTTCGGGCGAAACTGGCGAAGAAACCATAGCTGTAGGTCCCTCATCCTCAGTTTCGCGTAAAGAAGCACGCTTGTCGTTGCTGCCATCAGTCCCAGCATTCGCTGAAGTTGCTTTACTGTGCCCCAGCCTTGGTTCTGGAGTAACTGTACTGAGTTGGTGATGTCCTCTGCCCTTTGGGCGGGGAGGAAAGCTCGATGGAGGTTTGTGTCCAGCACTGCCCCTATGAACTGCACTGTCCTTGATGGAGTGAGATTTGACTTTTCTAGATTGACCTGCAGGCCCAGGGCATCGAGAAGGTGCAGTGTGGCTGTGATGTGGGTAGACAGACTTTCTCTTGAATTGGCTACCAGGAGCCAGTCGTCTATGTATGGGAAGACTATCACCCCCTGCAGCCGCAGGTAGGCGGCCACGACGCTCATCATCTTTGTAAACACCCTGGGTGCCGTGGAGAGCCCGAAGGGTAGGGCAGTGAACTGGAAGTGTTGTGAGCCTATTGCAAACCTGAGAAACTTTCTGAACTCTGGGTGGATGCTGATGTGAAAGTAAGCATCCTTGAGGTCTAGAGTGGCCATCCAGTCTCCTTGGTTGATGAGGGGCAGGATGGACTGCAGTGTGGACATCCTGAACTTTCGATACAGGATGAATTTGTTCAGATTCCGGAGGTCCATGATGGGCCTTAATCCCCCATCTCTCTTCGGGACTAGGAAGTAGCGGGAGTAGAAACCACCCGTCCTGGTTTCCGATGGTAATTTCTCTATGGCTTGTTTCTGTAGGAGGGTGTCCACCTCCGCCAGCAGAGGTGGGGATGGGGGGGTGGTGATCACCACTGACTGTGTTGGAATCTGAGCAAAGTCTATTTTGTAGCCCTCTTGGATGACAGAGAGGACCCACCTGTCTGAGGAGACCAGCTCCCAGGCAGGCAGGAAAGGGCGAAGGCGGATGGTGGGCTGGGTGGTGGCAACGACGCGTGGTGCAGGAAAGTCAAAGCCCCTGCTTGGCGGGGCGGGTGCCCTTCGGTTTGCCTGATGGCTGGGCACTGTAGCGCCCTCTGTTGTTGCCCGAGTAGGCCTGCTTGTCGGGCTGTGGAGGGCGTGGTCGCCACTGTTGGTCCGAAGATGGCTTATGCGGAGTCTTTCTCGACCAGGACCTGCTCCACTGTCTGGCTCTGGGTTGTCTGGGAAGTGGCTGCACCCCAAGGCTCCTAGAGATCTTAAGGTTTTTATCTAGTTCCTGCAGTGCGGTGTCCGTGGTGGAACTAAAGAGTCCGTCCCCTTCAAATGGCAGGTCCTCGATAAGCGCCCTGGTGTCTTGTTGCAGGGCGGTCGATCTCAGCCAGGAGTGCCTGCGAATGGAGACAGCAGACATGATTGCCGCAGCTGAAACGTCCACTAGGTGCTTGGCTGCTGTTAGTTGCTGCTTTGCGACCTTCTGGCCCTCGTGCAGCAGTGCCTTGGCAGTGGTTTTCTTGTCATCCGGTAGGAAGGACAGGAGGGGGGACAGCTGCTCCCACATGGCGTATTGGTATCTGGCCATACAGGCCGTATAGTTCGATACCTTGGCGCCGAGGGACCCCGCCGAGTAGATCTTCCTCCCCATGGCGTCGAGTTTCTTCCCCTCCTTGTCAGGGGGGGTAGAGTGCACCTTACGTGACCTCGAGGAAGAGGAGACGATGGCTGAATTTGGTCTAGGATGTGTGAACAGAAATTCAGCCCCCGCCTCTTGGACCTTGTACATGTGGTCCAGTTTTCTTGAAGACACCGGTGCAGAGGATGGCTTCTTCCACGGATCCTTGAGCGCCTGGAGCATGACCTTTGTCATTGGGAGGGAGACGGCTGGAGAAGTGTCCTTCTGGACGATATCAAAAACACTATCGTCCACGGTTGGCTTGGGTTGAGAGATGGGGAGGGAGATGGTCGCTGCCATTCTTTTGACCATCTCCGCATAGGAGCGTAGGTCCTCAGAGGGCGAGACTGGGAGGTCCTCTGACGTGTTGGGGTCCGGTGAGGGCTCCCAGGTTCTCTCCTCGTCGCTTTCCGACCCCGACGGGGAGGACTCTCCTCGGCCCGAGCGCTCCGATAGGCGCGGTGATGGCTCCCTTCGCGGCGACCGGGTCGGTGTCGGTGTTCGGCGCGGAGGCTCCGTCGGTGTGACGCGTTTGTCCCGAGGAGTCGTGGCCGATCCCTGAGGATGCTTGGACCGATGCGATGTCCTGGAGAGCGAGGATAGCTCAGATTGATGCTCCCAGTCCGGGTGGTCGAGTGGCTGATGCCAATGATATTGGGGGCAGCAGGGATACGTCGACTGCCATCGATGGTGCTCCCAATGCGGCATCGATGGGTAGTGGCGTGGCTCGACCGAAGGCTCCCTTGGCCTCACGCGCTTGGGTGCCGCAGGCGTTGTCACGTCGACCGGTGGAAGAGACTCGACGTCCGATGCCGAGTCGAAGCTCCGCTGACGAGACGCCACCGATGGAGACCGACGGGTGAGGTCGATCTCCACGTCGTGTGTCGAGGACTGCAGCCGATGGTCGCTGGGTCCAGGCGTCGGGGAGGTACGACGTCGATGCGCGCTAGCCCGTGGAGTTGAAGGGCTGCGTGGTCGATGGCCGCTAGCCCGCGGAGTTGGAGGGCTGCGTGGTCGATGGCCGCTAGCCCTTGGTGTCGGAGGGCTGCGCTGCCTTCTCGCGCTAGCCCCTGGAGTAGCGGGGGTGCGGAGAGGAGAGGGGGGAACCCTTCTCACTGGGTCGGTGCCGATCGGTGCCGACACGTCGGGGGGAGGCGGAGGGGAGCGTGGCCGTTTCCGCTTCTCCTTGCTCTTCGCCTTCTTAGAGGATTCATGTCCCGAATCCTCCCGTCGTTTCTTCTGGGGCCTCTCGACCGACTCGTCGGTGGGCCGTTTCGCCGACTGCTGCTCCTTCTGCGGGACAACGTCGACCGGGGCTGCATCGGCCGATGGGGCCTTCGGGGTTTGGGCGGCAGCCATTTTCGGTACCGATGCCGAGGAAGACGCCGTTTGCTTCGGAGGGCGAAGTGCCGAGGCAGTTAGTGCGGCCGAGAGCCTAGCCGCTCTATTCTTTCTGGTCTGCTTCGAAAAGCGGAGGCAATGCGGGCAGGCTTCCACGCGGTGTCCTTCGCCGAGGCAGAGCAGACACAAAGAGTGGCCGTCGGGAGGGGCGATTTTCTTGCCGCAGGCCTGGCACCTCTTAAAAAATCCCCAGCGACTGTCCATAGACAGCGGTCGCTGGGAAAAATCCTCTCAGAATCCTCTGAGAGGAGGAAAAACTAGGGGCGAGGGGGGGGAAGTCCCGGAGGACAAGAAACCCCACCGCGACACGCACCCGAACGAAAACGCACTTTTTTTTTTTTTTTAAACTAACTAACTATGGAACTAACTAACTACTACACTACAGAAAACAATAAACAGGCTAATATTTACAGGAGGCTCGGGGAAAAAGGGGTAGAAAAAACCCAAAGCTCACCGACCGGGAACACGAGGAAACACAACTCTTCGCGCAGCGGTCAGAAAGGAACTGGTGGGATTGCCGCGGTGGCGCCGTTGGGCCTGCGCAGTGGGGCGCCGGCGCATGCCCAGTGGCGCCGTCCGCGGAAATCTTTCCCGGGCTTTCTTACAGATACCGACTGGGGACCAGCGCAGGCGCAGTACATCCCACAAGTGTGATGCACAGAGACCACGAAGAAGATCCAGGCTGCTGGCGCTTAAAATCAAAAAGGTGGCAGAGCAGTTTTTAAACTAAATCTTGGGGGAAAGCCGACAGGAGATGAAATGTCTCTGGTTCGGGAGGACTCGTCTCAAAGAGATGAAGGGTTAGCTGCTATTTTTCTACCGGGTAACGGACCGGAGTTGTCCACTGTGAAGGTGACAAACAATATGGACTGTCTGCCAGTGTCTCGAGGCGGCAGGAGGAAGGTGGCGGGCCTAGCTCGCCTGGGAAATTATAGATGTTTGTATGCAAATGCTAGAAGTGTTCAAAGTAAAATTGGTGAATTGGAATGTTTAGTGCTGGGAGAAAACATAGACATTGTGGGAATTTCAGAAACTTGGTGGAATGAGGAGAATCAGTGGGACACGGTGATTCCTGGATATAAGCTATATCGGAAGGATAGGGAGGGAAGGGTTGGAGGTGGGGTGGCTCTGTATGTCAGAGAGGATATACGGTCCAGTAAGGCTGAGATCAGAGAATTAGATTCACTTTTAGAAATGCTTTGGGTTGAAATAGAGGGCCCAAAAGGAAATTTAACTATGGGAGTTTGTTATCGCCCACCAAATCAAAAGAGAGAGGACGATTATAATATGATGGAAGGCTTAAAGATAGCGGCTAAACGTAAAAACTGTGTTGTAATAGGTGATTTTAACTACCCGCAGATTGATTGGGTCAATATGTGTTCTGGTCGAGAGAAAGAGATTGAGTTTCTTGATGCTCTCAATGACTGTGCTATGGAGCAGATGGTCTCAGAACCTACCAGGGGTGGGGCGATCCTGGATTTGGTCCTAAGTAATGCCCAAGACTTGGAGAGAGATGTAAAAGTGATTGCGCCGCTTGGGAGCAGTGACCATAATGTTATTGATTTCACCGTTTGTATAAATAGGGAGTTGTCCAAAAAGACCACCACAACCACGTTTAACTTTAAAAGGGGTAAATACACTGAGATGAGGAGGCATGTGAGGAAGAAACTGAAAGGAAAGGTACATACGGTCAAAACCCTTGAGAAAGCTTGGACGCTATTTAAAACTATAATCCTAGAAGCTCAGATAAAATACATACCACAAGTTAGGAAAGGCACAAACAGGCATAAGAAAAGGCCTGCGTGGTTAACAAATAAAGTAATGGAAGCTGTAAAAGGTAAGAAGGACTCCTTTAAGCGGTGGAAAACCAGTCCAAGTGAGATTAGTAAAAGGGAACACAGGCTGTGGCAAATCAAATGCAAGACTGTGATCAGGCAGGCAAAAAGGGACTATGAGGAGCATATTGCAAAAAACATAAAGACCAACAATAAAACTTTCTTCAAATATATTAGAAGTAGGAAACCAGCCAGGGAGGCAGTGGGGCCCTTGGATGACCATGGGGTAAAAGGATTACTGAAGGAGGATAGGGAAATGGCTGAAAAGCTAAATGAATTTTTTGCCTCCGTCTTCACTGTAGAAGACGAGAACTTTTTGCCCGCCCCAGAACCACTAATTTTGGAAGGGGTGTTGAAAGACCTGAGTCAGATTGAGGTGACAAATGAGGAGGTCCTACAACTGATAGACAAATTAAAAACTAATAAGTCACCGGGTCCGGATGGCATACATCCGAGAGTTCTGAAGGAACTCAAAGTTGAACTTGTGGATCTTCTAACAAAAATCTGTAATCTTTCATTGAAATCTGCCTCCATTCCTGAGGACTGGAAGGTAGCAAATGTCACCCCCATCTTTAAAAAAGGTTCCAGAGGAGATCCGGGAAACTACAGGCCAGTCAGTCTGACTTCAATACCGGGAAAGTTGGTAGAAACCATTATCAAGGACAGAATGAGTAGGCACATTGATGAACACGGGTTATTGAGGAAGACTCAGCATGGGTTCTGCAAGGGAAGATCTTGCCTCACTAACCTGTTGCATTTCTTTGAGGGGGTGAACAAACATGTGGACAAAGGAGACCCGATAGATGTTGTTTACCTTGACTTCCAGAAAGCTTTTGATAAAGTTCCTCATCAAAGGCTCCTTAGAAAGCTTGAGAATCATGGAGTAAAAGGACAGGTCCTCTTGTGGATCAAAAACTGGCTGAGTAATAGGAAGCAGAGAGTGAGTATAAATGGGCAGTCTTCGCAGTGGAGGACGGTAAGCAGTGGGGTGCCGCAGGGCTCGGTACTGGGTCCCATGCTTTTTAACTTGTTCATAAATGATTTAGAGTTCGGAGTGAGCAGTGAAGTGGCCAAGTTTGCGGATGACACTAAATTGTTCAGGGTGGTGAGAACCAGAGAGGATTGTGAGGAACTCCAAAGGGATCTGTTGAGGCTGGGTGAGTGGGCGTCAACGTGGCAGATGCGGTTCAATGTGGCCAAGTGCAAAGTAATGCACATTGGGGCCAAGAATCCCAGCTACAAATACAAGTTGATGGGGTGTGAACTGGCAGAGACTGATCAAGAGAGAGATCTTGGGGTCATGATAGATAACTCACTGAAAGTGTCAAGACAGTGTGCGTTTGCAATAAAAAAGGCCAATGCCATGCTGGGAATTATTAGGAAGGGAATTGAAAACAAATCAGCCAGTATCATAATGCCCCTGTATAAAATCGATGGTGCGGTCTCATTTGGAGTACTGTGTGCAGTTCTGGTCGCCGCACCTCAAAAAGGATATTATAGCTTTAGAGAAGGTGCAGAGAAGGGCAACTAGAATGATTAAAGGGCTGGAGCACTTTCCCTATGAAGAAAGGTTGAAACGCTTGGGACTCTTTAGCTTGGAGAAACGTCGACTGCGGGGTGACATGATAGAGGTTTACAAGATAATGCATGGAATGGAGAAAGTAGAGAAAGAAGTACTTTTCTCCCTTTCTCACAATACAAGAACTCGTGGGCATTCGATGAAATTGCTGAGCAGACAGGTTAAGACGGATAAAAGGAAGTACTTCTTCACCCAAAGGGTGATTAACATGTGGAATTCACTGCCACAGGAGGTGGTGGCGGCCACAAAGTATAGCCACCTTCAAGAGGGGTTTAGATAAAAATATGGAGCACAGGTCCATCAGTGGCTATTAGCCACAGTGTATGGAGCACAGGTCCACCAGTGGCTATTAGCCACAGTGTATGTGTGTATATAACATTTTTTGCCACTGTGTGACACAGAGTGTTGGACTTGATGGGCCGTTGGCCTGATCCAACATGGCTTCTCTTATGTTCTCTTATGTTCTTATGTTCTTATGAGTGTTTGTGAATTAAGTATCATGAGTGGTTAACAAGTAGGGTTGCCAATCCCCAGGTGGGGGCAGAGAATCCCCCGGTTTGGAGACCCTCCCCCCGCTTCAGGGTTGTCAGAAAGCGGGGGGAGGGGAGGGAAATGTCTGCTGGGAACTCTATTATTCCCTATGGAGGTTTATTCCAATAGAAAATCATGGAGAATAGATCTGCAGGTATCTGGGGCTCTGGGGGGGCTGTTCTTTGGGGTAGAGGCACCAAATTTTCAGTATAGCATCTCGTGCCTCTCCCCAAAATACCCCCCAAGTTTCAAAAAGATTGGACCAGGGGGTCCAATTCTATGAGCCCCAAAAGAAGGTGTCCCTATCCTTCATTATTTCCTATGGAAGGAAGGCATTGAAAAGGTGTGCCGTCCCTTTCAATGTGATGGCCAGAACTCCCTTTGGAGTTCAATGATGCTTGTCACAGCCTTGATCTTGGCTGGCAACCCTGGCTGTCAAGCCTATAAAGCATCCCAGCCCTTGTGGTTGACCTGGCCCGTTTCAGTTCATGAAAACAAAGGTCCTGCATTCTCCACGGTCCACCTCCTTCTTCTCCTTTCCTTCTCTTCCCCAAAGATTGCTCTGCCCACAGGTGAATAGAAGGCCTTTCCTATCAGTCTGACCAGATAAGGGAGGAAAATTGCCAAAAATTGCCTTGTAGTGTGCCATTGCCTTGCAGCGTGGCACCCCAAGCAACAGCTGGCTCTGGGAGAAACTGAGTGCCGGCAGGAAATGACAGCTGGACATGGGAGATCTCTCATCCCTAGAGGCACAACCCCAACTCCAGGGCCCAGGTTTCCACCCTCCCCACCCCCCCATTTGCTTGTTTGTTATTGCTGCCAAGTCACAACTGACTTACGGCGCCCTCTGGTGGGGTTTTCAAAGCAAGAGACATTTCAGAAGTGGTTTGCCATTGCCTGCCTCTGCATCATGATCAGGGGTGGAATTCTAGCAGGAGCTCCTTTGCATATTAGGCCACACCCCCTGATGTAGCCATTCCTCCAAGAGCTTACAAGGCTCTTTTTTTGTAAGCTCCAGGAGGATTGGCTACATCAGGGGTGTGTGGCCTAATATGCAAAGGAGCTCCTGCTAGAATTCCACCCCTGATCGTGATGACCCTGGGATGCCTTGGTGGTCTCCCATCTAAATACTGACCAAGGCAGACCCTGATTAGCTTTCACGTTCTGGCAAGATCAGACTAGTAGGGCAGGGCAGCTCCCAGTTTAGTAACCCTCTCCATAATAGACCTAGTTTAGAATTTAATTTATCCTCGCATGATACAACACTGTGACAGCAAAGATGGCTGTTCTGCCTCTGAACACACCCGAGCCCTTTTCTTCAAAGCCCAGGTCAACTCACAATGGCCGTCGCTGCTTAGATTTCAATGTCCAGTCCAGGGGTGGCCAAAGTTCCTTAACGTAAGAGCCACATAGAAGAAGAAGAAGAAGAAGAAGAAGAAGAAGAAGAAGAAGAAGAAGAAGAAGAAGAAGAAGAAGAAGAAGAAGAAGAAGAAGAAGAAGAAGAAGAAGAAGAAGAAGAAGAAGATATTGGATTTATATCCCGCCCTCCACTCCGAAGAGTCTCAGAGCGGCTCACAATCTCCTTTACCTTCCTCCCCCACAACAGACACCCCGTGCGGTGGGTGGGGCTGGAGAGGGCTCTCACAGCAGCTGCCCTTTCAAGGACAACCTCTGCCAGAGCTATGGCTGACCCAAGGCCATGCTAGCAGGTGCAAGGGGAGGAGTGGGGAATCAAACCCAGTTCTCCCAGATAAGAGTCCGCACACTTAACCACTACACCAAACTGGCTCTCCAAAGGTCGGATGTTTGAAAACTGCAAGACAGGGAGGGAGGGAGGGGAGGGAGAGATGAAAATAAAGCAACTTTAACTTTAAATGCATTCTCCAAGCTGCCAGCTGGCTTGACGAAGTCATTTCAATACCTTCTCCAAGCTGGCTGATGGGGAGGTGGGGAGTTCGAGAGCCGCACAACATGTGTGAAAGAGCCACATGTGGTCCGGTCATTAGCGATACAGAGTATGCAAAGAAAAATGCACTGTTTGTCCATTTCCTTGACAACACTCTGAAACTTAATATCTGGGTAGAGTTTCCCCCCCACCGTCATCACCCGACACGCTTCTCAAAAACTCCACGAGGTTCTACATTAAGCATCCCTTTCCCCCAGCCTTAGCAGGCCTAATGGAGAAAGACAAGAGGTTTTTGTTTTCCTCCAACGACCATGAAGAGGGAATGACCTCAGGAGAGTATGTTTGTATTTATTCCATCTTTGACTCATTAGATGTGGGTTTGGCCCAGGGAGCCGCTAGAGGCTGAATGTATTTTTAAGTGGTCTAAAACCTTGATAAACAATGTCCCTGAGTCAATCTTTCCATTAGACGACAGCTTGCATAAAAAATAGGGAGCATGGCGAAAACAGTACAAGCTACTCTTTTTAAAATGTTTGTGCGTGCAGGCCGTCATTCTTTGGAGCGTATATATACAGTTTTTGCAGAGTTGTTTCTCCTGCTGTCAAGGCCCACGAGTGCAAATCATGCCCCCTGTATACAAGATGGTCAAGCAGTCGGCATCGCCAGTTAGGTTCAGCAGGCCGAGAGACGCAAAGGACTTGTGTTTGACATCGCAGTGGACTGCGTTCCACCGTCTTTCTCTAAAACGGTCTATAACAGGGGTGGCCAAACTGCTGCTCAGGAGCCTCATGTGGCTTTTTCACACATATTATGCGGCTCTTGAAGCCCTCACAGCCCATTGGCCAGCCTCTTTAAATCACTTTTCCAAGCCAAGCTATCCAGCAACTTGGAGAAAGTATTTGAAGTCAAAGTTGCTTTCTTTCCACCTTACCCTCCCTTCTCCCTCCCCCATCTCCTCCCCCCATCTTCCTTCCATCCTTCCTTCCTGCTTGTGGCTCTCAAACATCTGACGCTCCTGTCTTATGGCTCTCAAGCATCTGACATTTCTTCTAGGTGGCTCTTACATTAAGCAACTTTGGCCACCCCTGGTCTATAAAGTAGGCTGTGCTTCCGATATTTTAAACCCTTCTGCATTCCCATTTGTTTCTGACAGGCCTCAGTTTGGGCAGGAGCTCACAGGAGCGAAGCTCCGGAACATCTAAATTTCATTGTGCTTTTTCTTTTCTACCCCCCCCCCCCCACACACACACACAAATACTTGCTTCTGGGCTCCATTGTTCAAACCCCCTATTGCTGAACTTTTAAGATTTGACAAACTTTCTAATATTTTTCCTCACAAAAAAATGGGAAAATAAGCAAAACATATCAAGCAGACAGATCATAGAATCATAGAGTTGGAAGGGACCTCCAGGGTCATCTAGTCCAGCCCACTGCACAATGTAGGAAGCTCGTAAATACCTCCCCCGAAATTCACAGGATTCTCATTGTTGTCAGATGGTCATCTAGCCTCTGTTTAAAAACCTCCAAGGAAGGAGAGCCCACCACCTCCAGAGGGAGCCTGTTCCACTGAGGAACCGCTCTAACGGTCAGAAAGTTCTTCCTAATGTTGAGCGGGAAACTCTTTTGATTTAATTTCAACGCATTGGTTCTGGTCCTACCTTCTGGGGCCAACAGAAAACATAAGAACATAAGAGAAGCCATGTTGGATCAGGTCAATGGCCCATCCAGTCCAACACTCTGTACCACATAAGAACATAAGAGAAGCCATGTTGGATCAGGCCAATGGCCCATCCAGTCCAACACTCTGTGTCACATAAGAACATAAGAGAAGCCATGTTGGATCAGGCCAATGGCCCATCCAGTCCAACACTCTGTGTCACATAAGAACATAAGAGAAGCCATGTTGGATCAGGCCAGTGGCCCATCCAGTCCAACACTCTGTGTCACATAAGAACATAAGAGAAGCCATGTTGGATCAGGCCAATGGCCCATCCAGTCCAACACTCTGTGTCACATAAGAACATAAGAGAAGCCATGTTGGATCAGGCCAATGGCCCATCCAGTCCAACACTGTGTCACACAGTCGCCAATACACACACACACACATACTGTGGCTAATAGCCACTGATGGACCTCTGCTCCATACTTTTATCCAATCCCCTCTTAAAGCTGGCTATGCGTCAGACACAGGGGCGGAGCTAGGGCAGCCTCACAGCGCGCTCCATGGTGAAAGCACGCAGCTGCTCCCCACCGCTTTCAGAGGGGGCAGACACCCTGCCTAGGCTGCTGTTCCGCCTCGAGCCGCTGCCGCTTAGACTGGCGGTGGCTCTCCATAGTATCAGGTAGAGAATCTTCTCATCACCTGCAACCTGATCTTTTTAACTCGAAGTGCTGGGGATTGAACTTGGGACCTTCGGCGCACAAAGCAAATACACCTCCCCTGAGTTACAGTCCCTCCCTAGAGCGCCACTGACCTGGGTCCATACGACAGATTCATGCTATCCACCTTACCAACAGCCTTGTGAGCTAATCCACCTTGATTCCTTTATCTTACATGACCGAAACAGCTCATTTTTCATAATTCGTGGGTGGCTTATTCTTCTTCTTTCAACCCCCCCACCCCCGCCCCCGCAGTTCTGTTAATGCTGTTGTCTTTGCATTCTGCATTCACAGCCGTTCTGTCGTTTCTGAGCTTTTTTGTTCCCATCTGACCTTGCCGCCGTCCTTCCTGGTCTTTGCAGGAAAAGTATGACGTTGTACCATTTTTAAAATGAAAAACAAAAAAAAAATACCTTAAGAAACTCAAAAGATGCAACGGAACATGGCGTACCTGGGAAGACCTTTGAATGAAGGCCCATTCACACACACAACAGCACGATGTTTCATAGGCCTGAATTTGTATTCTATATGAATAGGTTTCCAAGGAAGTAAAGAACAAACAAGAGCTTTCCATGGCAAGGACATCACCTAAAGAAGAGGAAGAATAACAGGGAAGGCATTGTTCAAAAACACAATGATGAACTTCCAAACTAAGTGCCAAAGCATGCTATAATGCCAGAAGAGGGGTTGACATGGGTCTTAACCAGGCCTTGGATTCAGCAGGAGCTCACAAGAGCACAGCTCCTGAACCTTTCCAAGGGTTCCCCCTCCTCTGCCCCACCTGCCTACCTTGTCCATTGAATAAGAGGTGCCGCTGCATAACAATCCCTGGATTAGGAGAGCGGGCAGCCAGCCAGCCACCAGGGGCTTTGCCACACCCCCAGCAGCTCTCATTAACCCCTGGAGAAGCCCACGCCACCCTTTCTCCAATCCTTTTGGGTGTGATTTTGGGTGACAGATGGCTTGCTGGCCTTTTGACTGGAGGGGGGGCAGCCCAAGAGAGTCCCAAGAGAGTCCCAAGAGAGTGAGACCTGCTTGGGCAGGCTGGATCTCTAGCCAGCTCAAGCAGGCCTCGCTCGCCCGGGGCTCTCCTTTCTTGCATCGGGTTGCTGTTGGCTGGGGGGTATGGCATATGCTAATGAATTATGCTAATGAGCTCTACCATCTATTTTTCTACAAAACAATCTCTGGTCTTAACCAATATTCCCTTTAAACTGTGGCATCTTGTGAGCAGAAATTCTACTTTGTGCGCTGCTGGCATTAAAGTTGTGAGCGACTGCACAAATTAGCTTGCTCTAGGACCATTTTTTTCCCTGAGCTGAGACAAAAATGTGTGAGCCAGAGGCTAAAAAACTGTGAACTAGCTCACACTAACACAGCCTAGAGGGAACACATGTCTTAACAAATGAGAAGGAGGAGGAGATAAGATTTGTGCCCCGCCCTTCACTCATAGTCTTAGCAGTTTAAAGTCTTCTTCCCTTCCCCCCCCCCCACAACAGACAGCCTGTGAAGTAGCTGGGGCTGAGAGAGCTCTGACAGAAAATGCTCTTGAGAGGAACAGCTCTGTAAAAACTTGTGACTGACTCAAGGTCATACCGCCAGGTGAGGGAGGAGTGGGGAATCAAACCCAGTTGTCCCAGATGAGAGTCCGTGCACTTAACCACTACACCAAACTGGCACCGTGTTGTCAAGCATGGTGAAATTCCATTGATAATTGATTGTTATAAGGTCCAGTCTTTCAGAAACAGGGGTAGAATTCTAGCAGGAGCTCCTTTGCATATTAGGCCACACACCCCTGACGTAGCCAATCCTTCAAGAGTTTACAGGGCTCTTAGTACAGGGCCTACTGTAAGCTGTAAGCTCCAGGAGGACTGGCTACATCAAGGGTGTGTGGCCTAATATTCAAAGGAATTCCTGCTATAAAAATTAAAGCTACAACCTTCCAAAGTGTGTTTAACTATCTGCCCCTACAAAGGACAGAAGTTCCTGTGGAACTCAATTTGATGGGCTACTTACCATCTAAAAGCCCTTCTAAGGGAGAAATTACCATCAGTTGATTTAATTACGGTGGAACCACTTAACAGCCCAAACCAGGCCAATCCTCTAAGAGCTTACAAGGCTCTTTTTTGTAAGCTCTTGGAGGATTGGCTACATCAGGGGTGTGTGGCCTAATATGCAAAGGAGCTCCTGCTAGAATTTCACCCCTGGTCAGAAACAGTTTCACGTGGATGGCCGTGTCAGTCTGTGGCAGAAGAGCAAGATTCAAATCCAGTAGCACCTTGAAGAGCAACAAAGATTTCCAGGGTATAGGCTTTCGAGAGTCAAAGTGCCCTTCATCAAATGCGTCAGACAGCTTGGTCTCCAGAACCCTGATCATCCTTGTCCCTCTCCTCTGCACCCGCTCCATTCCACCCACATCCTTCTTGAAGTGAGGCCTCCAGAACTGCACACAAGACCCCAGGTGTGGCTTGACCAATGCAGTGCACAGTGGGAGTAGGACATCTTGCAATTTGGACGTTATCTGGAACCACCCCCCCCCCCTGAGATTGGTAACGCCTTGAATTCAGCAGGAGCTCACAGGAGCACAGCTCCTGAACTTTTCTGACACCCCCCCTCCACCCCACCTACCTTGTCCATTGAAGAGTAGGTGCAGCTGCATAACTATCCCTGGATTAGGAGAGCAGGCAGCCAGCCAGCCACCAGGGGCTCTGCCGCACTTCCAGCAGCTCTCATTAACCCCTGGAGAAGCCTGCACCACCCTTTCTTATGTGATTTTGGATGGCAGGTGGCTTGCTGGCCTTTTGACTGGGGGGCAGCCAAGGAGAGTTCCAGGCGAGTGAGGCCTGCTTGGGCTAGCTGGATCTCTAGGCAGCCCAAGCAGGCCTTGCTAGCCCGGGGCTCTCCTTTCTTGCATCGGGTTGCTTTTGGCTGGTGGGGGGCAGCATATGCTAATGAGTTATGCTAATGAGCTCCACCACCTATTTTTCTACAAAACAACCCATGTTGGTAACCCTAGTTCTTACTAGGGTTGCCAAGTCCAATTCAAGAAATATTTGGGGACTTTGGGGGTGGAGCCAGGAGACTTTGGGGGTGGAGCCAAGATCAAGGCTGTGCCAAGCATAATTGAACTCCAAAGGGAGTTCTGGCCATCACATTTAAAGGGACGGCACACCTTTTCAATTCCTTCCTTCCATAGGAAATAATAAAGGATAGAGGCACCTTCTTTTGGGGCTCATAGAATTGGACCCCCTGGTCCAATCTTTTTGAAACTTGGGGGGTATTTTGGGGAGAGGCACTAGATGCTATACTGAAAATTTGGTGCCTCTATCCAAAATAACAGCCCCCCTCCCAGAGCCTCAGATACCCATGGATCAATTCTCCATGATTTTCTATGGGAATAAATCTCCATAGGGAATAATAGATTTCCCAGCAGACATTTCCCTCCCCTCCCCCCGCTTTCTGACGACCCTGAAGCGGGGGGAGGGCCTCCAAACCTGGGGATCCCCTGCCCCCACCTGGGGATTGGCAACCCTAGTTCTTACAGTTCTCTAGTTGGGGGGGGGGTGAGCTAATTTTATTGTATTGTTTTAATTTTTAAATTGTAGGTTTTTATTGTTGTTCAATTCATGTTGTGATCCACCCTGAGCCCATTATGGGAAAGGGCGGAATATAAGACAGACAGGCAGGCAGGCAGGCAGGCAGGCAGGCAGGCAGGCAGACAGACAGACAGACAGACAGACAGACAGACAGACAGACAGACAGACAGATAGATAGATAGATAGATAGATAGATAGAATTTCTATTAAAACAATTTTATTAGTAACATATGGTAACAATATCTATTTCTTGCATCATTAATAACTTCTTTTTATCTATCCCATATATTATTTTCTAACCACCCCTCCCCCGTTACTTGACCCCCACCGGTGTTATTTACTTAAAATACTAATATTTAAAGGTACCCTTAACTAATAAAAACAAAGATTAATATCCTTCTTCCTGATACTGAATCGCTGCTTCAATTTCTATTTTTTTCAATTGGATCATTCAAAACTTTTTCCATATTTTCTGTTAAGGGTGCTATTTAATATTTTGTAAATACGCATCCATCTTTTCTTTCTTTATTTTAACACCCTTAAATAATTTAGCATAATACTTAAAGAATTCTCTTTTTATTCCTTCTTGATCTACCACCTCTCTTCCATCAACCACAATTTTATTAATAATTTTGCTTTCTCTCTTTTTCTTCAGTTGCCAGGCCAAATATTTTCCAGGTTTATTTGCTCCCTCAAAAAATTTCTGCTGTAATCTTTTCAGATTCCATTCCAGTTCTTTATTTAACAGATGTCTCATTTGTGTTTGTAATATTGCAATCCCTCATAATTTTCTTTTTCCCTGGCCTTTTTCTCAGTTCCCCTTCTTTTTTCTTTATTTCATTTTGAATGTCCAGCATCTGTTTTTCTTTTGCCCTCTTGTCTTTATTATTCAATGTAATCAATATTCCTCTCATTACTGCTTTATAAGCATCCCACACCGTCTGAAATTCTATATCTTCTTTATCGTTTATTTGGAAGAAAGCTTTAGTTTCGTTTTCTAGAGATGTCACTAGGGATCGGGAGGGACAGTGGCTCAGTGGTAGAGCATCTGCTTGGTAAGCGGAAGGTCCCAGGTTTAATCCCTGGCATCTCCAACTAAAAAAGGGGTCCAGGCAAATAGGCGTGAAAAACCTCAGCTTGAGACCCTGGAGAGCCACTGCCAGTCTGAGAAGACAATACTGACTTTGATGGACCAAGGGTCTGATTCAGTATAAGGCAGTTTCATATGTTTGTTCATATGTTTCATATGATTGTTCACTATTTCTTTATTCTGTAGTAAATCTTAATTTAATCTGGTTCTGGTTCTTGTGGGGGGTGTGTGCTGTTTGGCCTAATTTTCATTGTTTAAAAGGCCACTTTTTTAACAGTTGAGTTTGTGTTGCCCTTCTGTTTGGATCTGTTCTCTATTGCTGCAGGATTTGCATCCTCCTGTCCTGTTGTCCCCCTATTCCTGGTTCTGGTTTTGCGGAGGGGTGGGGGTGTTGTTGACTGATTTGGCCTGAGGTTTCTTATTGGTGAAAAGGCCACTTTTTTAACAGTTGAGTTGCTTGGCCTTCTCCTGTTGTCCCTTTTCCTGGTTCTGGGGGGTTTTTTGGGGGGGAAGCTGGCACCTGGGTGAGAGACCCAGAACCAGCAGGCTTGTTGTGCTTGGCCAGCTCTCCCTGTGTTGTTTGGGGCAGGGATGGAGAGCTGGCATCTGTAGATTGTGTGTTCTGTGGCAGGGAAGCTGGCACCTGGGTGAGAGAACCAGAACCAGCAGGCTTGTTGTGCTTGGCCAGCTCTCCCCGCGTTCTTTGGGGCAGGGCTGGAGAGCTGGCATCTGGGTTTGAGCAGATTGTGTTTTGTGTGGCAGGGTTCATAGAGTAGATAGATGTATATAGTTCATTTGGGTCCTATAGAGATTCTCTGGTGTGAAGTTAGGTTTGGCTTTGGGTGCACCAGAAATTGGACCCCCTGGCCCAATCTTTTTGGGACTTGGGGGTTTTGTAGGGGAGAGTCCCCTGTGAGTTCCCTGCAGTTTTGGGGGCTCTCCCTCAAACCCCCTGTCCCCCAGTAGCATCTAATTATGCCCTATGTTGCCATTGATTTCAATGGCCCATAGGGTATAATGGTGGAATAGGGGCACCCTCTTTGGGTGCCCCTGGAATGGGACTCCCTGGCGCAATCTTTTTGGGACTTGGAGGGTTTGTAGGGGAGAGTCCCCTGCAGGTCCCCTGCAAATTTGGGGGCTTTCCCTCAAACCTTCTCCCCTCCAGGTGGCTTCAAATATACCCTATTTACCATTGATTTCAATGGCCCATAGGGAATAATGGGTCCGTATATTCAGAAATAGCTGCGCATCTACCGTATATGCGGCTATTCCGACTACGGAATTCAGAAATATACGGGATTCCGTATTTTTCCCCCCGTATACTTCTGAATCCATGTACTTCCGATTTTTTTTTTGCACATCCCTAGTCCAATTCTTGTTTAATATAAAAAATCACTCCCCTTTTCTTCTGTTCAGCCAATGAATGAAATTCTAGTCCCAATTGCTTATTCCATAAAAATTTGTAATCCTTTTGTTTAATATGTACTTTTTGTAAGCAAACTATATTACAATTTTGCTTTTTAATCCAATGCCTTTCTTTTTTTGTGGTGAATTTAGTCCATTTACATTCCAAGATAATAATTTGTAATCCATCATGGTGCAAATTCTTTATGTTCTTCACAAAATCTACACAATTCCTGTGTGTTTGTAATTGTAATCCTTTTTCCTTGAAGTTCAAAGCTCAACCCTTCAGGTATTATGCATCTATACCTCATTTCATTGTCCCGTAATTTTTCTGTCAGTTTCTTATATGCTCTGTCATTTATCACTTCTCTTGGCAACTCCTTCATAATTCTTACTCTGCTGCCTCCCACTATCAATATCTTTTCAAAAATTTTATTCATAATTTTTCCAACCATTTCTTTTGCCATATATCTTATAACCACATCTCTTGGTAGGTTATTTTTTTTAGCATAAGGTGAATTCACTCTATACATATAGTCATAGATGTTTCTAGTCCCTTCAGAATCTTCCTCCAGAAATTCTGCAATTATTTTTATTATATATTCTTTCAAGTCAGTTTCTTCATCCTCAGGTACTCCTCTCAGACGTATCTGAGTCTTCATCAATTTGCAGTCATGAACTGCCACTTTTTCTTGTATTTTTAACAAGGTGGAATCATGTACTTTCACTCTCCCTTCCACCTCTTGCACTTTCTTTGATGTTACCACATTCTCATTTCTGAGATCCTCTATATCTTTTTTTAGCTCTTCAATATCTTTTCTAATTTCTTTTTTGGAAGCAGTTATCATCTTCTTCATCCCTTTCATTATCCTGGCTTCCATTGCATCCAACTGGTCCTGCATTTTCTCTAGTGAAGCAGCCCTTGCACGGGTTTGCTTGTGGTCTGACATGTAAAAACACCAAAAAATTTGACCTCACCAAATTAAAGTTCAGCTATCAGGTTTAAAAGAGTGAAGCTTGCTTTCTTCAATAAGCCTGATTTCGCCATCCTCAGAGCCTCATGGGCTCAGATATTTATTTTTAAAGTTTTTATTTTCTCCAAAATGGCAGTTGCGACTTTCTGCCTCACTTTAAAACATTTTTTTTCCTTTTTCCTCTAGAGGCTTCTAAAATAATTATTAGCAATAATGTCCAATAGCATTTACCTTATAATAGTCACCTCTGTCAGCTCCACCAATTTTTAATGTCCTGAACACTTTAAAAGTTTTATTTAAATTTTGGCCTCCTTGCAATGGCCGCCGATGTTTTTCTATGATATTATAGTCCTAGAGTAGGCTGGCTGCTTCAATGATTTCCCTTTTTCATCCAATGCTTCCTGCTTTACTTGCCACCAAATCCCGTTTTTGCTAGTAGAGAGATCTCACGGTGCTTGACGTATTTCCTGTGTTGACTGTGGGAGCTGCAGTTCTATGACGATGGGGCTTTTTCTCAAAAACCACAAGTAGACTAAACAATAAATTCCTTTCCAGTTTTTAACACTGCCCTTTAAATTTACAAAGTCCAAATTTTGCCCCTTCTCCCCTTCTTCTTCCAAGCTTTCTAGATTTCAATTTCTCACCTTCTGATTTTATTTTGTTTAACTTTAATTAGTCCCGGAATGAAAGATAGCAATCTGTACCTTTTCTGTAGTTATCCAGATCAACACCGGTCTTGTATAGCTTTAATTAGTCCCGGAATGAAAGATAGCAATCTGTACCTTTTCTGTAGTTATCCAGATCAACACCGGTCTTGTATAGCTTTAATTAGTCCCGGAATGAAAGATAGCAATCTGTACCTTTTCTGTAGTTATCCAGATCAACACCGGTCTTGTATAGCTTTAAATGTTTAGTAGTATCAAAGAAGATTAGGATCCTGTCGAGCTTAAGTCAAATAAATGACTCTGGAAACTTCTGCAGATGATGAAAATGCAATTAGTCTCCGGAGACCCTTCAAAGCCTCAAACAGCCCCCCCCCCCCCCGGGGACTCCCTTTTAGCCAAAGTAAATCTCCTCAATGTTTCCTGTGCATATTTTGGACTAATCTCTGACTGAGAAAAGTAGGCAGTAGGCATTAGATTGCCTTCCACTACCCTGAACAGAAGTTCCAGCCTGCTCCCCTTCTGAGAAGCAGTTCAGCTCGGCATTTTCCAACCCCGGAAGTCCCAAGACTTGATAGATATAGATAATTTCAAGGGGAAAATGCCTGCTTGCTTTCTAAATACTGAATCTTCCAATTCCCCTCCCTCCCGTCCCGGTTTGAATAACTCATCTGCAACCTGCCATCTCTAAGTATCTGCACAGGGAGGGAGAGCATTGGCACACATTTGCTAGCCTTCCATTCCTCATCTCACCTCACCCTCCAAAATTAGTATTACTTTATCTTTAAGCAGGGCTTTTTTTGTAGCAGAAACTCCTTTGCATATTAGGCTACGCTCCCTTGATGTAGCCAATCCTCCTGGAGTTTACAGTGGGCATTGTACTAAGAGCCCTGTAAGCTCTTGGAGGATTGGCTACATAAGAGGGGTGTGGCTTAATATGCAAAGGAGTTCCTGCTACCAAAAAAAGCCCTGTCTGTAAGTATTAATACTTGGAGGTCTCAGGTGCGTGTTCCCAGGACAAAACTCAACAAAAAAAAATCCTTGAATGTCCCAAATAACGAGCGAGGTAGTTTAGAAGGAAGGAATATGTTAGTTCAGAAATAAAGAATTGGATATACGATTGGCCAAAAAGGCAATGAATATCTGCAGGCCCTAATGGAATGCAGGCAGCAATCTGCCAAGAATTCAGGATGGACTAGAACATCTGGTGTTTTAGGTATTACTGTTTATCTCAACTCCTGGTAGTGTCTATACAGTCGACCGGTGCCAAATTCCTTATACAACGTTAGCAAAGATTGCTAAATGAATAGGATTTTTCATGGAGTGCTGGGGAAACACATTTCCTTCCCACCACTGTTCTGTATAGACTGGAATCTTCAGTGAAAAAATACAATTTTTCCTGGGAGGTTTGAGATGAGCAAAACCTCCAATTTGCATTTTAGCAGGGCTTTTCTCCCTCTGGGCAGAGAACAAGCGGGGAGGGGTCAGTTCAATGGCTTTCCAGGCTCACCTCAGCTATCTCTTAAGAAATGCTACTAGGGCTAGCTAAAGAGAATAGGTCTGTCCAGAGCAGGGGCGGCCAAACTTGCTTAATGCAAGAGCCATAGAATATAAACGTCAGATGTTTGAGATCCGCAAGCAGAGGTCATTTTGTAGAAGAAGAATTGCAGATTTATACCCCGCCCTTCTCTCTGAATCAGAGACTCAGAGCTGCTTATAATCTCCTATAATTTCTCCCCCGACAACAGACACCCTGTGAGGTGGGTGGGGTTGAGAGGGCTCTCACAGCAGCTGCTGTTTCAAGGACAACCTCTGTCAGAGCTATGGCTGACCCAAGGCCATTCCAGCAGGCGCAAGCAGAGGAGTGGGGAATCAAACCCGGTTCTCCCAGGTAAGAGTCCGTGCACTTAACCACTACACCAAACTGACTCTCTGTAGAAAAAGAGGTGCCGGAGCTCAGTAGCACAACTTATTTGCATATCTCATTTGCCTATGCCACACACCCCTGACCTCACCGGAAGGTGCACTAAATTATATCAGCTCAGCATCTACCTTAAAACGCTTCTCGAATTAGAATTTTCATAATAAAATCATATTGCCATCATACTTCTAAAATTACTTTCTCCTATGTGGCCACAGCAGAGGTCCATCAGTGGCTATTATGGAGCAGAGGTCCATATACACTCACAGTGTATATATCTGTATATATGTGTGTGTGTGTTTGTTTGTATGTATGTGTGTGTGTGTGTGGGTATATATATACATACACACACACGCACACATATTGGCCACTGTGTGACACAGAGTGTTGGACTGGATGAGCCATTGGCCTGATCCAACATGGCTTCTCTTATGTTCTTATGTTCACAGTGACATGATGAAGATTTCCATTTGTCTGCTTGATATGTTTTGGTTATTTTACCATTTTTTTGTGGGGAAAAATATTAGAAAGTTTGTCAGATCTTAGAGTTCAGCAAAATTCTCATGGGGGGGTTGAACAATGGAGCCCAGAAGCATTTTTTTAGGGAGGGGGGGGGGGCTAAGAAAGAAAGAGCACAATAAAACTGAGAAGTTCCAGAGCTCCGCTTCTGTAAGCTCCTGCCCAAAATGAGGCCTGTCTGCAAGACATGAATATCGGATGTTTGAGAGAGGAAGGAAGGAAGGAAGGAAGGAAGGAAGGAAGGAAGGAAGGAAGGAAGGAAGGAAGGAAGGAAGGAAGGAAGGAAGGAAGGAAGGAAGGAAGGAAGGGAGGGAGGGAGGGAGGGAGGGAGGGAGGTGGAAAGAAAGCAACTTTAAATTTATTCTCCAAGCCACCAGTTGACTTGCCTTGGATAAGTGATTTAAAAAGAGAAATGCCTTCTCCAAGCTGGCTGATAGGGTGGCGGGGGCTTCAAGAGGCACACAATATGTGTGAAAGAGCTGGGAGGGACTCTTTCTCCTTCTATGTTCTTTTCCTGATGCCTCTCCCCTCTGAGAGCTGGTTTGGTGTAGTGGTTAAGTGTGCGGACTCTTATCTGGGAGAACCGGGTTTGATTCCCCACTCCTCCACTTGCACCTGCTAGCATGGCCTTGGGTCAGCCATAGCTCTGGCAGAGGTTGTCCTTGAAAGGGCAGCTGCTGAGAGAGCCCTCTCCAGCCCCACCCACCTCACAGGGTGTCTGTTGTGGGGGAGGAAGGTAAAGGAGATTGTGAGCCGCTCTGAGACTCTTCGGAGTGGAGGGCGGGATATAAATCCAATATCTTCTTCATCTTCTTCCCCCCACCCCTCATTTTTCCAATGAAAAATTTGTGGAATCCAATGATGGGCAAAGGGAAAACAGGGCTCCTCTGCAGCCATTTCTGCTTCAGAAAATGGAGCAGGAGGGAAGGGCGAACCCCCCTTGCCTCCCTGAACAGCACTTCCAAGCTGGATAGTTCTCTCATTACCTTTCCCGTTCAGGTGTTCCATCAACAGACGGAAGTGGTCACATCCAGCCTGGACTGCGCATTCCACCTTTTCTTATTCATGACTGCTTTACATTTACATGGCCCTTGTTGCCTGCATCCACTCCCAGTCCCCTTACCACCTCTATATCTCTGGCCAGTTTCTACATAAGAGCCCCATGGCACAGAGTGTTAAAGCTGCAGTACTGCAGTTGGAGCCCTCTGCTCACGACCTGAGTTCGATCCCAGCGGAAACTGGTTCAGGTAGCCGACTCCAGGTTGACTCAGCCTTCCATCCTTCCAAGGTCGGTAAAATGAGTACCCAGCTTGCAGGGGGGAAAGCGTAGATGACTGGGAAGGCAACGGCAAACCACCCCGTAAAAAGTCTGCCGTGAAAACGTTGTGAGTGAAAGCAACGTCACCCCAGAGTCAAAAACGACTGGTGTTTGCACAGGGGACTACCTTTACCTTTAGTTTCTACATACCGTCCATGCATCTGATGAAGAGAGCTGTGTTTCTCGAAAGCTTATGCTAGAATAAAATTTTAGTCTTAAAGGTCCTACTGGACTCTTTATTATTCCCACAAAACATTCCCATCGGTGAAACATGGAGGTATCCAAATCAGTATTCCAGCATCAAACCAACCAGCAGGTGGGGCCAGGAGATCTCCCAGAATTATAAATTTCCCCCAGCCAACAGAGATCAGTTCCCCAAGAGGGGGTCCAATTCTATGAGCCCCAAAAGAAGGTGCCCCTACCCTCCATTATTTCCTATGGAAGGAAGGCATTTAAAAGGAGCAAAGTCCCTTTAAATGCAATGGCCAGAACTCCCTTTAGAGTTCAATTGTGCTTGTCACACCCTTGTTCCTGGCTCCACCGCCAAAGTCCCCAGATATTTCTTGAGTTGGACTTGGCGACCCTAGTGGGCGGAGGCAGTGCGGTGTCTCTGCCTCACTCTGGAGCCTGGTACTGGTCCACAGTCCGGTGACTGGGGCCCCCTGCTCTATGGCATTATGCTCTACAGAGCTCCCTTCCCCTCCTGAAACTCCGCCCTCTCCAGGCTCCACCCCCAGGAATCTCCAGGGATTTTCTCACTCAGAATTGGCAATCTTCAATTTGTAATCTTCAATTCCAGCTCTGTAAAACACCAATAAGTAGTACACCAATGATGTACAATGTAAATAGTAAATGCTTGGCCCTGCCAAAGTGAAAGACTTTTAGTTCCGATTGATCGCAATGGCAGCTACACTTTTACTTTAACATCCATCATGTAAATCAATAGGGCTTTAAAGTGACTTCCTTCCGCCGGATGGTGTCCTAATTAATTGATTGATAATAGTTCTCACCGGGGGGGGGGGGGGAGGAGCCCTTCTCTTCATCTTTGCTCTCTCCAAAAAACAAAACATCCATTAAGAGCGAAAGAGAGCCCTACACACGCTTGTTTTTAATAAACAAGAAGAAATCTCGATTGTTTGGAAATTAGTCTCTCTATTTCAAGAAGCACAATGATCCGATGAACTTCAATAGCACATCTTGCAAACATTTATCCTTCATTAACAAAGGCATAAAACGGAAGCTTATTGGGGGAGGGGGGGAGTTGTAGGAAATTAGCCTTCACCTCCTGTTAAGCTTTATCCGTCACCTCTATCACCTGCCACATTCCTTTTTTAATTTGCATAATGAGTAGTTCAGGATTCCAGGCCTGGATTTGGAGGTTACTTACGTTTTATGCAATTAATCGAAAGGAATTAACACAATGTCACCACAAAGCACTGTGTTAAAAGAACTGGAAAGTTTAATGAGGCCTTGTGCGGCAAAGCGGTCAGGTGTATGCAGGACCACATATCTCCAGAGATGGGGTTATCTATTTTGCAGCTTGAGTCGCTCACTAAGAATCAGGGACGTTGGCCTGTGTTAAACTGGATCTGATGGAAAAATAGCCCCATGACCCAAAGACATTTGTTTTTATTTAAAATATTTATGTCCCACTTTTCAGTCACAGGATCCCCCCACCCACTCACTTCAAACTGGCTCACAAGAAGATAAGAAGAGTCCTGCTAGATCAGACCAGAGGTCCATCTAATCCAGCATCCTAAGTACATAAGAAGAGCCCTGCTGGATAAGACCAGTGGTCCATCCAGTCCAGCATCCTAAGAACATCAGAAGAGCCCTGCTGGATAAGACCAGTGGTCCATCCAGTCCAGCATCCTAAGAACATCAGAAGAGCCCTGCTGGATAAGACCAGTGGTCCATCCAGTCCAGCATCAACAATGGAAACAGAGGCCAAGGCCTCTCTCTGATATTCATTTGCTATTTATTTATCTACAGAATTTATGTCCCACCTTTCCCCTCTTACAAGAGCTGCCAAAATGGTTAACAATTTGACATATACATGGTAAGATCACATTGCAAAACCATTAAAATCTATCCCCCAAGCATACATCATTAAAATAATTTTAAAGAGTTTTTAAAAGTTAAAATACACACGAAACAGTTGAAATACACGTAGGGCATAACAAAAAAATATATAAAAATATTTGTTTGGGGGAGGGAACCCACAAATGAACCAAATAAGCCATTACCCACTGGTGGAAGACAGCGGGCAGAAGAGTACAGATTAATCCCCCTGGGAGAGCGTTCTAGAGCTTTTGTGCCACAACCGAGAAGGTCCTCTCCCAGGTCACCTCCTTCAAGTGGTGGCTGGAAATCTCCTGGTATTACATCTGATCACCAAGTGACAAAGATCAGTTCACCTGGAGAAAATTTTATTTTTCTTTTTAAATTTTATTTTATCAAATTTATATCCCGCCCTCCCCTTGCAGGCTCAGAGCAGCTTTGGAATGGCCACTCTGGAAGGTGGACTCTATGGCCAAAAGAAGTTAAACTTCAGAATACCCGCGCTCGGGCCTTTTCTACCGCGGCCCCATACCTTTGGAATCAGCTCCCAGAGGAGGTGCGGGCCCTGCGGAGCCTTGATCACTTCCGCAGGGCCTGCAAGACCACCCTCTTCAAGCTGGCGTTCATGAATTGCTGAATTATAGTTGTAACAAGGAAAACGCCAAAACGATCTGGTTCAGGGACCCTGTTATTATTATGCCAACTGACAGGGATAGCGTCAAACAACAATGTTAATGTTAGATTTAGTAATGTTTTAATTAAGTATCGACGGGTTTTTAAAGAATGTAATTTAATGTTTTTTATCTATTGTATTGTTTGCTTATGGATGTTGTTAGCCGCCCTGAGCCTGCTTCGGCGGGGGAGGGCGGGATACAAATAAAATTTTACTTACTTACTTACTTACATCCCATTGAAGTCCTGACCTTCCCCAAACCCTGCCCTCCTTAGGCTCCACCCCCATTGCCACGCATGCCCCCTTTAGCATCACTCCATGTGCCTGAAAATGGTAAATTGGACAAATTCTACTTCCACCTAGGATTGCAAGCTCTGGATTAGGAAATACCTGGAGATTTTCGGGGGGAAGCCTGAAGAGGGTGGGGCAGGGGAGGGACTTCTGTGGGGCATCATGCCATAGAGTTTGCCTTCCAAAGCAGCATTTTCTCCAGGTTAATTGATCTCTATTGCCTGGAGATCTGTTGTAACCCCAGGAGATTTCCAGCCACCACCTGGAGTTTGCCTCCCAACTTCAACCCGATGTGGGTTGAAAGTCAAATCCTGCACAGGAGCTGTATATGTATGCATGAGCAATAATAACTGGCTAGAAATAGTGACATCCAGGAATTCTAGAAGAACTCCTTTGCATATTAGGCCACACCCACCTGATTTAGCCAATCCTCCAAGAGCTTACAAAAAAGAGCCTTGTAAACTTTTGGAGGATTGGCTATATCAGGGATGTGTGGCCTAATATGCAAAGGAGCTCCTGCTAGAAATTCCACCCCTGGTGACATCATCCATAGGGGATTGTGAGGTGCAAATTAGTGATATCACTTCCTACCTACAGGCAACTCATTTCCACAAAAACTTGCCTGATATTGCTGTGCATTTGGATCTATCAAAATTTACCACAAAAACATTTCATCAGTATTTTTGGGTAAATTTTGGCGTCTCAAAGGTATCCAGGATTTTTGGGGAAATTATTAAAAGTTCCTGGAAAAACCCCCCAGATATTTTCAGGAATTACTGGAAGATCAGCAAAACTGCAAAAAAACGCTGAGCGGCAGGAGACTTCTCCCACTGCTCAGCTGGGGGGGGTTTTGGACTTTCTTCTGCAGCCCCATAAAACAGGGCATGTTTAAACGGATTTCAGAAGAAAGCCCCAAAAACAACTGAGCCCGTAAGGTGGGATGAGAGACCACCAAGGAAGCCCACAGGCAGACAATGGCAAACCACCTCTGTACATCTCTTGCCTTGAAAACCCAACAGGATCGACTGTAACTTGATAGCACTTCCCACCACCAAAACCCATCTGATTTGCCTGGAGTTTTAGCTCTTTTTATTTACTTGTTGTTTACTTGTTTGGTGTAGTGGTTAAGTGCACGGACCCTTATCTGGGAGAACATAAGAGAAGCCATGTTGGATCAGGCCAATGGCCCATCCAGTTCAACACTCTGTATCACACAGTGGCCAATATATATACGTATATTCACACACACACACTGTGGCTAATAGCCACTGATGGATCTCTGCTCCATATTTTTATCCAATCCCCTCTTGAAGCTGGCTATGCTTGTAGCTGCCGCCACCTCCTGTGGCAGTGAATTCCATGTGTTAATCACTCTTTGGGTGAAGAAGTACTTCCTTTTATCCGTTTTAACCTGACTGCTCAGCAATTTCATTGAATGCCCACGAGTTCTTGTATTGTGAGAAATGGAGAAAAGGACTTATTTCTCTACTTTCTCCATCCCATGCATAATCTTGTAAACCTCTATCATGTCACCCCGCAGTCGAAGTTTCTCCAAGCTAAAGAGCCTGAAGCGTTTTAACCTTTCTTCATAGGGAAAGTGTTCCAAACCTTTACTCATTCTAGTTGCCCTTTTCTGCACTTTTTCCAATGCTATAGCATCCTTTTTGAGGTACAGTGACCAGAATTGCATACAGTACTCCAAATGAGACCGCACCATCGATTTATACAGGGGCATTATGATACTGGCTGATTTGTTTTCAATTCCCTTCCTAATAATTCCCAGCATGGCGTTGGCCTTTTTTATTGCAATCGCACACTGTCTTGACATTTTCAGTAACTTATCTACCCTGACCCCAAGATCTCTCTCTTGGTCAGTCTCTGCCAGTTCACAACCCATCAACTTGTATTTGTAGCTGGGATTCTTGGCCCCAATGTGCATTACTTTGCACTTGGCCACATTGAACCTCATCTGCCACATTGACGCCCACTCACCCAGCCTCAACAGATCCCTTTGGAGTGCCTCACAATCCTCTCTGGTTCTCACCACCCTGAACAATTTAGGGTCATTTGCAAACTTGGCCACTTCACTGCTTACTCCCAACTCCAAATCATTTATGAACAAGTTAAAAAGCATGGGACCCAGTACTGAGCCCTATGGCACCCCACTGCTTACCGTCTTCCACTGAGAAGACTGTCCATTTATACTCACTCTCTGCTTCCTATTAATTAATTATTGATTAGCCAGTTTTTGATCCACAAAAGGACCTCTCCTTTTATTCCATGACTCTCGAGCTTACTAAGGAACCTTTGATGAGGAACTTTATCAAAAGCTTTCTGGAAGTCAAGGCAAACAACATCTATTGGGTCCCCTTTGTCCATATCCTTGTTCACCCCCTCAAGGAACTGTAACAGGTTAGTGAGGCAAGATCTTCCCTTACAGAACCCATG
The DNA here is from genome assembly GCF_032191835.1 of Heteronotia binoei. NCBI lineage: Eukaryota > Metazoa > Chordata > Lepidosauria > Squamata > Gekkonidae > Heteronotia > Heteronotia binoei. The sequence goes on from NC_083230.1 coordinate 113,336,840, forward strand.
CTGAGTCTTCCCCAATAACTCGTGTTCATCAATGTGCCTACTCATTCTGTCCTTAATAATGGTTTCTACCAACTTTCCCAGTATTGAAGTCAGACTGAATGGCCTGTAATTTCCCATATCTCCTCTGGAACCCTTTTTAAAGAACTGTGTTTGATTTCCCCACTCCTCTACTTGCACTTGCTGGAATGGCCTTGGGTCAACCATAGCTTTCATAGGAGTTGTCCTTGAAAGGGCAGCTGCTGTAAGAGTTCTCTTGATCCCACCTACCTCACAGGGTGTGTGTTATGTGGGGAGAGGTAAAGGAGATTGTGACCGCTCTGAGACTCCGATATTCAGAGTATAGGGTGGGATATAAATCCAATATCATCTTCCTCTTCTATCTGCAAATGTTTTGATTGTCCGCATTTTCTGTTTCATGAATACTGAAGATGTCATTTACACCTTTGATTCATGGCTGCTTTTGTGGTTTTATTTTATGCTCTTTTAGGTGTGTTTTTTTACATTATTGTTTTTAGAACTAACATTTGGTTCATTTTTTCAATTTTTAAAAAATGGTTTGATATTTTTTTACATGGGTCATAAGCAGCCCAGAGCAGTTTTATGGAGAGACGGCTGAGCAGTAGCTCAGATAGAATAAAGAGAATAAGATTAATCATTACAAAATGGGTGGAGAAAAACATAAGTAGTGGAATTCAAAGAGTATAAACATTGCTGAAGAAGAGGAGAGCGCAGCAGTCCCAGGAGATGGAGAAGTAATGAAGCGAAAATAGGCTGAGAAAGTTCCAACTGAACAGAAGGAAATATTTTGTATTGGTGAAGTCTGTCAAACTGTGGAATAATCCCTCTTGAGAAATTCCATTCCCCGAATGATGTCAAAGTAGACGGACGGAGGACTATACAATACGATACAGTCTGGAATCACTATTACCTCAGAGGTGTTTCCAGAAGAGTTCTATGACTGCATTAGCGTTAATTGTGGTAAACGCGTTCCTTCCAAAATAACTCGCTCCTTGACAATTCCAGAAGCCTCACCGTGACATTTTGCCTGACGTACGTTAATGGAAAACACTAACCACCCCTTTCCCAGGGGAAGGTTTAGGAGCGCCAATTTCCAACCAAGGATGACATCTGCCCTCAGCCAGCCTGACACTCGGTCTGTACACACAACAAAGTGAGGCAATCAAATTGTGTTGTTAAGGCTGCATTTGGGAGACGCCATTTTTAACGCTTCAGTTTATATCGAAACTTCATTAAAGAAAAAAAATAGCACTAATAACGGTTCTAGTTCAGCCCGCTTCCTGCTGTACCAGTTTTGTACTTGCAAGGAGTTTTTCTTTTTACGTAGAAAGGTGATTCAAAATATGATTCCCTCACCCACAGACTGAAGTGGTACCACAACTTCCATCGGCTCACAGTACTTTGCCTCATCTTTCTTACAACCTTCTGTCCTAAGCGTAAGGCCCACTCTTAAGTCTACCTGAAACATGTGACACATTTTAAATTTACCCTATTTTTAAACTTAAATTCACTCTCTAGGTCAGGAGTCCCCGACATGGAGCTTTCCCTGGTACCCGCCAAGTGTTTTGTGAGTGGGCGGGGCCAGTAGGGCTTTTTCCCAGCGAGGCTTCTGATTGACTATTGGGAGTCTGATTGGCTGTGCAGATTATTTAAAATGTTGCCCTGACAGCAGGTTCTGCACTGTGTCACTGAAGTTAGGTTGTGGCAATCATTTTGTGACTGGCAACCTAGGAAGCTGGCATCCCTAACAAGGATCCATCCTAGTAGGAGGCCTCACGCTGAGTCTAGCTCAGGTGCAGGGAGTCCTTTGCAACATGGTTTGATTCAGCAAACTCAGCTCCTACAAAGCTAACCTGAACGTCCGTCAAAGTGATTTCAGTATGTAGCCCCAAATAGGATTTACATTTCTTTTCTTAAATGTGCATACATTTTAGACGCTCTTCTTTGTTTTTGTTTCTAAACATGCCTTGTTACTTTGCCTCAGCCAACCAGACTTGCTTTGCAAGAGCTCTAGAACCGTGAGCAGAAACGTTGACCTTTTATTGCGCAGGTCAGGGGGAAAGACATGCTCCGCACTCTACCCTTGGGGCAGTGCTCGAAATAAATTAGTCGGACAACTCAACTGCTCTCCCACCCCGTTTTTTTTCTTCTTTTTTTGCCAGCTGATTCACAGAGTGGAATATGCATAAACCCTGGAAAAGAAATGCTCATTAGCATTTGTCGCTGGAGGGCAACATGCCACAGTTCCATAAGAGAGAATAGGTCAGGAGAAAGGGAAAAAAATAAAAGAGAAAAATAATGGAAATCTTCACAGAACAAGTTCGATTCTCTCGGACAAGCATCCCCTTTGTCTGGGGTGGATGAACAGGGCTTTCTCTCCTCCGGAGAACAGTTAAAAATGGGGTGAAAACAAAGCGAGATTCTGTGTTCCATTTTTATCAACTGCCAAGAAGTAAGTGATGAGGACAAAGACAGTTATGGGATTCAGCCGTACCCAAGGGTGGTGGAAATAGTCAGGCAAACAAGGCCTGATCCATCAGAAGCTCTCCAGATGAAAACAGGCACTTCGCTTAGAGTCAAGTACCGCAGAGAGCGGTTCTGCAACCTCCATGTACTTAGATGTCTTTCATGAGAGATACTTACTTCTTCTCTTTTTTTTTCATTTTCCCCATCTGTGCAGTGATACCGCATCAACCAGCCCAAATTATACGGCTAAGGAACTTTAAGAAGGGGGGGGGGGATTCCAACACACTTAACTAAATTATAGCCCTCAAGGATTCTTCAGGGGGAAGGCAGGTAAGCACATAAAACTTGTGCTCCAGATTGGCTTCCGATTAGTTTCCTTGTGTAATTAAAAAGCACCCATCTGTGGAACGTCCACCTGTAACTGTGGTTAATAGCCAGCGAGGAGGTGACTCTACTTATATGCAGTGCGACACTGCTCACCTCTAGGCATGATGCATCTGTAAAAAAACCCTGATGTTATTTTTTTCCCTTGAAGATACTTTATTTCTATATTTATTTATTTATTTTAAAAAAATGAGTTTTGGGTAAAGGTTTCCAATCAGTCTGCATTCTCTGCAGACAGGAAACGAAAGGTCAAGGGACTTCAGAACTAAATAAAGGTGCTCCTGTATTATCAACTGGAAAGGTGGTTAGGACAACCTTCTGTGAAATCGGCTGCAGGAGGGAGAAGGCCCAAAGCCTGACTTGAGGAAACTGCTAATTTCTTTGCAGGTGGATGGCAGGCCCCAAACAGAGAGAAATCAGAATGATTACCTTTTGGGAGATATAAAATAAAGGAGGTTGGTTAGTTGGTTGGTTGTATTGTACAGGAACTTCCCAGTTGTTTGATTTGTAGCTCTGTTGTTGTTTAAAGGAGTGCCTAATTCTGTATTCTTCTGTCAGCCGGTTCAGCAGCAGGAGAGACAAGGCCTGAAGCCTGACTTGAGGCGACTGCTAATTTCTCTGCAGGCCTAAGTCAAAGAAACAACATCCAGATCGTAGCAGCTGGAGTCCTTGCGGAGCGTAAAGGGGAAAGAAGAGGTCCTGTGTGCCATTCAGCAAAAATTACAGACGTCCTTCAATTCACTTGATGGGTTGCCAACCTCCAGGTGAGAAGGGAAAAAAGGCAAAGCCACTGTGTAAGAACGTCCAATCAATCTTGAAGAAAAGGTAACAAAATACACTTGGTATATAACACTAAAACACAGTACAAAAGTCCAGTGTAAAAAGCAAGCACAGAAACAGTGCAGCACTGTACAGGCAGTCCAAGTCAAAAGTCCAACTGGTAAAGTTCAAAATAGTGACGCAATTGTCAGTTTCTATTGTAGGAGGACATCTTCTCTCCCAGCTGCTGCTGACTAGAATCCACTATGGACCAAAGTCCAACAAGTTTACAAGAAGCTGCTAAACCAGGATCTCCAGATATTAGGACCTTGTTTTTGCAGAAAGCTTCATTTAAGCTTCAACTCCAAAGAATAATCGAGCGATATCTCTTCAAAATCCAATGCTTCTAACTCTGTGTTCCCTCCAGCAAGGTTCAAAGTGAGACCTGAAGATCTCCCAGAATTACAAGTCATCTCTAGACTACAGAGATCAATTCCCCTGAAGGAAATTACTGCTTTGGAGGTTGAGCTCTGTGGCAATGCACCTCACTGATGTCCCTTCTTTCCTCAAGCTTTACTCTGAAACCTCCAGGAATTTCCAGGACCAGAGTTTGCAACCAGAAGTGGACACCACCTGGAAAGAAGATTTGTCTACCTTCGAAGTAACCTTTCTGAAGGTTGCTCATGATTATGTATTTTTACAAAGATTGCTGCGTTCTTTGCACTTATGCCCTCAGTTCCACTTATGGTTATAATAGGGTTGCCAAGCACCCAACCCGAGCTCCCATTTCCCCCCACCACTTGGAGCAATGGTAGGATTGCTAGGAACTCCCTAGCCACCAACAGGGGTAAAGTTGCCTGATCCAGTCTGGGAAGCTCCGAGAGATTTGGAGACAGAGCCTGGGGAGTACAGGGACCTCAACGGGGTACACTGCCATAGTCCACCCTCCAAAGCATCCAGTTTCTCCGGGGGAAACTGATCTCTGTAGCCTGGAGATGAGCTTTAATTCTGAGGGATCCCCAAGTGGGCATCCCTAAGCAGTGTACATAATTTATTTTAACGGCCTTTGGACAGATGGCATGCAGGACTTTTATTTTTTTAGCAGGAACTCCTTTGCATATTAGGCCACACACCCCTGATGTAGCCAATCCTCCAAGAGCTTACAGTAGGCCCTGTACTAAGAGCCCTGGAAGCTCTTGGAGAATTGGCTACATCCGGGTGTGTGGCCTAATATGCAAAGGAGTTCCTGCTACCAAAAACGCCCTGATGGCATGACATCACTTCTGGGGGAAATCTGGAAGTGATGCCACTCCTTCCTAGGGGTGCAGCCAGATGTACCATTAGTGGCGATACAGCTCCGTCTCACTGACGGATTAAATGTGTTCGTTCCGACATCCACATCTGGCAATCGAGCGTATTCCAGTGTCATCCCGGCTTGCCACGCATCTATGGCACATTAATTTGACAGCACATAAAGTCCGTTCCTTTTTCAAAAAAGCTGCACAAGATCGGCTTTTTCCTGTTTGGACAGCTCACGCGCGATACTGCCTCTCACCTTTAAAAAAAAAAGCCCCAGCAGACATGCACATTGCCAGATCATCCGGGAATCTGAGGTGACACTTCTGCTTCTCCAATCAACACAGGATCGGAGGGGGGGGGACGTTATCCCACTAATTAGAACAGGAAAAAGTCTCTTTTTTTCAATGTGGAGGATTTCTGGAAACTTCCCCCCCCCCTCTGAAGTAACGTTTGATTTCCCACCTCCAAACAGTTGGGTGCATGTTCAATGGACCCCCCCCTCCCCCGAAATCACCACCTGATCACGCATGCTCCGAGAAAAGAGCGTGATAGTATTGGATGTCTGAACGCTCAACAACAGAATGAGTCGCATTCTTGGATGCTCGTCTGAATGGCCCTGCATCGAATCAATATTCAGCTGTTCAAATTTGAGCACTACACACACGCTTTTATGAATATATGAAATTTTTATTAAGAAAAGATGGACATACAAAGAAAAGAAAGAATAAAGAACGAACAAATACAATCAACATTAATCATACGAAAAAGATACATTCCAAACACCTTAGACGCTTGGGCGCGCCATACAGTCAAAAACACATCTATGTCTAACGTCTACCACTACATCCCAATCATACACACTGAGGGATGGAGAGGATTTGAAAGGAAAAAAAAAAAAATTCTAGCTACTCCATGTCGAAGCCTCTACTTTTGACCCATTTATAAATGGGGTCCCATTCCTCCTGACATTTTTGCACATTACCCTCTCTTAATCTTGTGGACATTAAATCAGATTCAGCGACTTCCAACAGCTTATTAATGAATTCGTCTCTGTTCGGGATTCTATCATTTTTCCAATACTTGGCATACAAAGTTCTAGCAATGGTAACTATATACAGTAACACTTTCAGTTTGGTCGTAGGCAAATTTTGCCTACAGATATTCAGAAGATACAATTCTGGCACATGCTTAACTTGTATTTTCAAGATTTTTTGAATCCAAATATTAACTTGAGCCCAATATTTCCTGGCTTCTTTGCATTGCCACCATATATGGAACAACGATCCTTCAACTTCTCGGCATTTCCAACATTTATTAGAGTATGTGGGGTAAATTTTGGCCAGTCTATTTGGTGTAAGATACCATCTATATACCATTTTATATAGATTTTCTTTGAGATCAGTTGGCTTTATTAGTTTTAAATTCTGTTTCCATAATTTTTCCCATTCATCCAGATCAATATTATAGCCAAAATCCTTAAGCCAGCGGATCCAAGCTTCTTTTACAACTTCATCCTGCATCTTAACTTGAAGTAGCCAATCATACGTTTTAGAAATTATCTTCTGCTTGGACTCTAAGATAAGATCTAATTCAATTGGTTTATTCGAAAAACCCCTTTCTTTGTCTTTCTGAAATCTTGATTTGAGTTGACACTGGAGCCACCAATTTAACTTAGATAGTTCTTCCTCAATCAAATCATTTTGGCTATTCAACAAATAGGCATAATCTTGTGGGTTATCCCAATTATACAAGTTGGGGTGAGTCAGAGCTTCTATCGGAGATAACCACTTTGGAGTATAAGTATACATCAGCTTAATTTCACCCCAAATCTTATACAAGGATTTTCTTATTTCGTGTCTGAAAAAGCGTCCAGTTTTTACAGGAGTGTGATACCACATATAATTGTGCCAGCCTTCTCCCAAACCTACGCCTTCAATAGTCATTAGCCTCTTATTATCTAGCTTACACCAATCCCTTAACCATGCAATACAACAAGCCTTATAGTACAGATTCCAATCTGGGAGAGCAAGACCACCTCTTGATTTGCTGTCTTGTAAAATTTTCAATTTTATTCTGGCCTTTTAATGTGAGGTGTGACCGCACCCTAGGAATCACCGGAAACTTGATAGTTTGACCATATGGTTTCCAGTAATTTCAGCAGTTGCCCCAAGCAAGGATGCAAAGTGAGTATAATCGAGTGGCTAAAGGAAAGCACAAAGAGACAAGCTGAAATGAGAAGTGGACTGTAGTAATCCCTCCCATATTTGCACCATCAATCCTAGATAAATTTGAATCCAAAATTCTCCAACACATTATCCAGCAGAATAGAGATAGCTCACCCTGTGCATATTTTGATCATCTGCACATCGATTGGTGTACCTTAGCAATTACAGAAAGTTTTCAGAGTGTGGGGTTTTGTTTTGTTTGCTAGCGGTGCTCTCTCTCTCTCTCTTTTTTAATCGATGGAAGTCTATCTGCTGTGTGTTGGTGTGTATAATTTTGCCTGAGAACACACTGCCTCCTTTTCGTTCTGAATTCTTGAAAAGTGGAAGAAGAGAGAGCGAAAGAGAACACAGTAACAGTCATTCCATTTTTCTTTTCGTCTAAGTGATATATCACTTTTCCTATTAGGCTTTAATTTGCTTCAGCATTGGAAGCATCAGCGAATAAGTTCTGTTTTAATTAGACAGGTACTAAACAGCCTGGTAGTAATTTGAATACTGACAAGCCGGAGTGTTCACTAGTCCGTGAACAAAAATGATTTTATAACATCCAGCGTACTTGATAGAGAAGCATGGGCAGGGGGGGTGGGGTGAGGATTGAGGGGATCTTTTTAAAATTTTACATGCAGAGGAGGAAGTAATGAGATAGGGCTGACAACCTCTAGGTTGGACCTGGGGGATCCCCTGGAATTACAGTTCATCTCCAGACTACAGAGATCAGTTCCCTTGAGGGTGGACTCTGTGCAGGGCCACCTTGTCTGTCTGGCACCCTGTCTGGCACCCTTGTCTGCCTGGCACACACCCCTGCACCAATAACATCACCAAGTCACATGGGGGGCCCCAGGGATGGAATTCTAGGGGAAGCTCCTTTGCGAATTAGTCCACACACCCCTGATGTAGCCAATCCTCCAGAAGCTTACAGAAAAGAGCTTTGTAAGCTCTTGGAGGATTGCCTACATCAGGGGGTGTGGCCTAATATTCAAAGGAGCACCTGCTAGAATTCCACTCCTGGGAGCACCCAATTTGGTGCCCCTAGAAGGCCAACACCCTAAGCAATTGCCTGGTTTGCCCAGTGGCAGGGCCAGCCCTGACTCTGTGGCCTTGTACCCCACTGAGGTCCTTGTCCTCCCCAAGCTCCACCTCCAGATCTCCAGGAGATCCCCAACCTGGCGCTAGCAACCCTACCCTTCCATCTCTCACCAGTGGCTGGGAGGGGGGACTGGCAGCCCTGACAGTTATTCTTCATATCTTTTCCCTGTCAGGTAGTAAACAGTGTTTAACGTTCCCCCTCTAGGGCTGCCAGACCTGGATAAGTAAATTCCTGGATATTTGTGGGGTGGAGACTGGGGGAGGGACCTCAGCGGACTATAATGCTATGGACTGCACCTTCCAAAGGAACCCTATAATGAGAAGAGGTCTACATCATCAAGGTCCTACACCAGGGGTGGCCAAACTTGCTTAACGTAAGCGCCACACAGAATAAATGTCAGATGTTTGAGAGTCACCCACAAGGCATGAATGTCAAATGTTTGAGAGCTGCAAGATGGGAGGGAGGAAGGAAGGAAGGAAGGAAGGAAGGAAGGAAGGAAGGAAGGAAGGAAGGAAGGAAGGAAGGAAGGAAGGAAGGAAGGAAGGAAGGAAGGAAGGAAGGAAGGAAGGAAGGAAGGAAAATAGATGGAGGGAGGAAAAAATGGAAAGAAAGCACCTTTAACTTAAAGTGCATTCTCCAAAGCACCAGCTGGCTTGACTTGAAGAAGTGATCTAGAGACAAATGCCTTCTCCAAACTGGCTGAGGGGGCTTCAAGAACCACCTAGTATGCGTGAAAGAGCCACATGTGCCTCCCAATTCACTGTTTGGCCACCCCTGTCCTACATCAAGGGTAATTTCAAGCATCAAACCAGTGGTTCTCAAGCTGTGGATTGGGACCTAAAAGTGGGCCAGGACTCTCTTGTTGATGAATTATGAGACCACTCAGAGAAGGAGCTCTGTAGACACTTTGGTAAATTTGGGGTTACTATTGATGATGGCCAAAACAGCCATGAAATACAGCCCTGTTGCTCAGTATGGCACATGATACTATAGAACTCAGAAAGATGAAACCCATCTCCTCAGTGAATTGGAACACTTTCCTCACAAGGGAATGCTAAAGAGTTTTGGGCTTCTAAATCTAGATCAGGGGGAGATGAAGACATAGAATTACGCACAAGTTAGAGAAAATTGAGACGATTTTTTAATAGCAGTAGATTCAGGAAAGGTGAAAGGAGTTGTGCACAGGGCTTTTTTGTAGGAGGAACTCCTTTGCATATTAGGCCACACACCCTTGATGTAGCCAATCCTCCAAGAGCTTACAGTAGGCCTTGTACTAAAAACCCTGTAAACTCATGGAGGATTGGCTACATCAGGGGCGTGTGGCCTAATATGCAAAGGAGCTCTGGCTAGAATTCCATCCCTGGGCCACACATCGCTGATGTAGCCAATCCTTCAAGAGCTTACAGGGCTCTTAGTACAGGGCCTACTGTACTGTAGAATTCCACCCCTGGGCCACACACCCCTGATGTAGCCAATCCACCAAGAGCTTACAGTGCACTCCAGGGTAAGCTACTGGTAGCCATAAGATGTAGCAGTAAGCATTAGTGGTCAGCAGCCATGTTGATCTTTAGTAGTAGAACAAAGTTAGAGTCCAATGGCACCTTTAAGACCAACAAAGTTTTATTCAAGGTATGAGCTTTCATGTGCATGCACACAGATACCTGAGGACGTGTGTGTGCACCCAAAAGCTCATACTTTGAATCAAATATTAATTTAGTTGGCTTTTTAAAAGGAGCAGACTAGTATAGAAAGAATAGGGTCCTAGTTACATTACACGAGACATGTAAGGTGAGTCAAGTCCCCAACTCACAATACACAACTACCTAGGGACTCAACTCAAAAATTGGTGGGGGGCCCAAATTGACCTTGGAGAATGGCATGGTAGGAGGAGGGACTTCACCCTTCCCTCCCTTCCACCCCACGCCATTTTGGGCAGGGGGGAAAATAGCAGTGAGGTCTGGCTTTTTGTCCCCCTGCCAATGTTGGCCCAGGACATGTGGGCAGATACATGGGACTAGGAACATGACAAACAGCTGGACTCTGCTGCCATTTTTTGCTGTCAGAAATGCCCTGGGATACAGTGGAAGGATGACTGAAGCTCCTCTTCCAACCACACCATGCTCCCAAAGCCAGAGCTTGTTTTGTAGAAAAAGCCCAGCAGGAACTCATTTGCATACTAGGCCACACCCTCCGACACCAAGCCAACAGGAACTGTGTTTGGGGAGGGACGGGGGCTCAGTGGTGGAGCATCTGCTTGGTAAGCAGAAGGTCCTTGGTTCAATCCCTGGCATCTGCAATTAAAAAGGGTCCAGGCAAATATGCGTGAAAAACCTCCGCTTGAGACCCTGGAGAGCAGCTGCCAGTCTGAGTAGACAATACTGACTTTGATGGACCGAGGGTCTGATTCAGTGTAAGGCAGCTTCATATGTTCATATGTGTTCCTGCTGAGAAAAAAAAAGCCCTGCCCAAAGCTGATTTACACCCATACCCACGCATATATACCATACGAGTCCCCAGTCAGACATGTATCAGACGCTGGATCAGGGGAATCCCTAACCTGACTCCAGTTACATGTCTCATCTAATGAGACATTAAACTTTTCACTGGCTATCTGCCATGGTGGCTAAATGGAAGTTCCATGTTCAGAGACAGTAAATCTCTGAAACTCTCTCTCTTCCAGGGACGTATGATATCTATTGTGGGAAACAAGATGCTGGACTAGAGGGCCCCTTTGTCGGATCCAGAAAGGCTCTACTTACATTCTTAAAGATTTTTTTATAAGGGAACATTCAGTCATACACACCCTGTAGCCTGAAGTAATACCGTACAGTCCAAGAAATCTGCTGAACACATAAAGTGAATCTACAAAAGGGTCCCAAATATACATTTCTCAGTGACCTCACATTCTAGTATGGGTGCACTTGTTGACTTATGAATGTACTCGTAAAATGGTGTCAAATACTTGCTGGCCGCCATATTTTTAGGCGCCTCTTAATTTTTTTTAAAAAAGCAGTACATAAAGAGTCCAAGGATACGTTCACATATTTCCGACCAAGAGTTGTTTCTTCCCACATTAACTTCAGCACTAATGTACTTCATGGTGACCGTGTGATTCTAGAGGATTGAGGGTAGCATGGTATTCCATTATGCAGGGTTGGCGTGCCAACATTATAATGACTGAACAGGGATAAAGAACGGAGAATGAAAGGTTCCCCTTGGATGTTCCACTGCTTACTGCATAAATCAGTCGACAAGCCTAACCGCTATATTTTTGGAACATATTTTTTTATTCATTTGGGGAAGGTATATTTTGGCCAACCCTGTTCCTTCAGGGAAGAACAGAATGCAATATATAACAATAATCCTAACGGGACTGCGGTCAGTTTTGCAACGACCTTGATGACGAGTCAATGGTTTTATATAAGGCCTGACACATAAATGCATTTGGTCGATCTAGAACAGCAAAAAGCCCCACCGCGTTCCCTCCCAATTAAGCTCGCTTAGTCACCCATGTTAGGCCCTGCTTTGTGTCCTTCTTGTGATGCCCGTTCCATCTTCCCGATTTCTTTTAGAGTAGCATGTGAGGGCCATTTGTGGTGGTCATCCAGGTTGCGCTTTAATTGTGTGAAGAATCGGAGACAACAGGCCAGTGTTCTCCGTCATCCAGTGGATTATTCACTGCCCCAAGACAAAGTTTTTTGGGGGAAAACATAAAACAAAACACTCTTTTTGTCAAGCCGCTCCTTTGTCCTAGAAACAAATCTATCACAAGACGCTGGGAGGAAATAAAACAGGAACAATAAAGACCCACCAAGGCCAGCGGTCCAGTCATATGCTATTTGCCTGGTCATGTGTTTGTACATCCTGTTCATGTGTTTGCACGAAACTGGTTCTGCGTTTGTATATCCTGCAGCAAGATGGCTGGGAGATCTGAGAGTACATTAGATCTTCTGGGTGGTAAGAGGTCAGCTTTTGCTCTGTGACAAGCGTTTGGAAGCTTCCAAACTACGTGGTATTCAGTCCACATTGAGCAGAATTTGAAAGTGGGTAACTAGCAGGAGTTGGAATTCTAGCAGGAGCTCCTTTGCATATTAGGCCACACATCCCTGATGCAGTCAATCCCCCAAGAGCGTACAGGGCTCTTTTTTGTAAGCTCTTGGAGGATTGGCTACATCAGGGGTGTGTGGTCTAATATGCAAAGGAGCTCCTGCTAGAATTCCACCCCGGGGTAACTCAGGCTATTGCCTAGGGAACTAGGGTTGGGTGCAGAGCACCTGTCTCAGGTCATCTACTCCACTCAACAGCTGGAACAAATAATACATTCAGTTCATTTTCATTTGTAAAGGGTTGCTACAATGAAAAGTTTTGTTTAATTTGTGGAGAAATTCATACTGGTGGCCCATTCATCAAATAGTTTCTTTTGTGTGGGATGGTGTGTGACAGTAATGCACCATTTTGTGTGTGATGGTGATCCACACCATTTTAAAATGGTTGGAGAGCTTCATGTGTCCTGGGCCTGTTGGTGGACCTCCTGATGGCACCTGGTTTTTTGGCCACTGTGTGATACAGAGCGTTGGACTGGATGGGCCATTGGCTTGATCCAACATGGCTTCTTATGTTCTTTAAAAAATCCTCAAATATCATTAGATTTTTTAAGTAACAAGGTTGCGTTTCTTTGCTTTTATGGGGCATGAATGCCCAGGTTGAATGGCAGAGGCTAACCTGAACTCATTGGATCTTGGGAGCTAAGCAGGGTCAGCCCTGGTTAGTACTTGGATGGGAGACCACCAAGGAAACCCAGAGTTGCTACACATTGGCAGGCAATGGTAAACCACCTCTTAATGTCTATTGCCTTGAAAACCCTGTAAGGTCACCATAAGTAGGTTGTGACTTCATTTTCCACCACCCTATGATACGAATAAATACAGATTTACAGGTCCTAGCATCAAAGTGTCATTTTATATGACAGGAATAAATTGCACATGTAGATCACTCATCAGAGTTGTGAAATGGACAACAGTAACAACAAAAAGCACTCAAAACTTTGAGCCAATGGTAGGGGTACCGCACTAGAGCTATTGTTTGATCCGGGGCTGGATTAGGGTTGCCAAGTCCAATTCAAGAAATATCTGGGGACTTTGGGGGTGGAGCCAGGAGACATTGGGGGCGGAGCCAGGAGCAAGGGTGTGACAAGCATAATTGAACTCCAAGGGAGTTCTGGCCATCACATTTAAAGGGACAGCACACCTTTTAGAATGCCTTCCTTCCTTAGAAAATAATGAAGGATAGGGGCACCTTCTTTTGGGGCTCATAGAATTGGACCCCCTGGTCCAATCCTTTTGAAACTTTGGAGGTATTTTGGGGAGAGGCACTAGATGCTATACAGAAAATTTGGCACCTCTACCTCAAAAAACAGCCTTCCCAGAGCCCCTGACACCTGCGGATCAATTCCCCATCATTCCCTATGGGAATCGTTCCTGGAGGTGCATAATGGCTGTGGGGGTGGAGCTTCCCCCGCCGGCCAGCTGGCTGGGGGAGGGGGGAAGGCTGTAAAACCAGGGGATCCCCCGCTGGGACCTGGGGATTGGGAAGCCTAGGCTGGATGCATTACTGAGGAATCCCTACATGTCTGCCACAGAAACCTGGTAAACGGTCAAGGATTCTAGAACAAGTTACAGAGGGCTCACAATTTGTATAGCACACTGGACACATTGTTTCAGTTGAATTGTGTATCTCTTTTGAACCCAGAGTCTGATCAACATCTTCCAACATGATTCTGTGTTAGTATGTTAGTACCAGGCCTCATTTTGGGCAGCTCACAGGAGCTGTGCTCCAGTACCTCAAAATTTTATTGTGCTTTTTCATACCCCCCCTAAAAAAAATACTTGCTTCTGAGCTCCATTTTTCAAACCTCCTGTGAGAATTTTGCTGAACTCTCAGATTTGACAAACTTTTTTCCTCACAGAGTTTTTTCCTGGAGACCCAGTTCGGTATAGTGGTTAAGTGTGCGGGCTCTTATCTGGGAGAACAGGGTTCAATTCCCCACTCCTCAACTTGTACCTGCTGGAATGGCCTTGGGTCAGCCATAGCTCTGGCAGAGGTTGTCCTTGAAGGGGCAGCTGCGGTGAGAGCCCTCTCCAGCCCCACCCACCTCACAGGGTGTCTGTTGTGGGGGGGGGAAGGTAAAGGAGATTGTGAGCCGCTCTGAGACTCTTTGGAGTGGAGGGCGGGATATAAATCCAATATCTTCTTCATCTTCTTCTTCTTCATGAAAAATGGGAAAATAACCAAAACATATAAAGAAGACAGATAGAAATCTTCATCATGCCACTGTGGCCATGTAAAAGAAAGTAATTTTAAAAGTATGATGGGAGTAAGGTTTTACTACGACAATTATAATGCAAGAAGCAGTTTAAGGAAGATACTGACTGAGCTGATATAATTTAGTATACCTTCCAGTGATGTCAGGGGTATGTGGTATATGCAAATGAGTTATGTAAATGTGCTAATAAGCTCTGGCACCTCTTTTTCTACGAAATGACCCCTGGTTAGTACTTACCTGGTGGGAATTGGCCCTCAGTTGTTTGGCCAACGTCCAGGTGGTATCATATCCCTACTCCGTCCGTGATTTCAAGGTAGAAAAACAATAAAAGTATGTGATAGAATATTGATTTTTCTTCTTTTCTGAATCTTGTTTTTCCCTGCCACTGTGAATGGTTGTGTGTTTCTCCGAACGTGTTGAACCAACTGACCACAAACTGTCTCATATATCATCATTCCCCCCCCCCCCCCGGTTGCTGGCATTCATTTTTCCTCACTCTGGTGTAGACGGGCCCTACTTTCGTTCATCCTCTGCAGGAACAGCTATGACTGTTATTGGTTCCCACCAGGGAATTAATAGAGGGATAAAACAGTGTTGCCGCTGAGGATTGCCAGCAGCAAGGAATTTGAACGCTAACCATGGACTTCTTCCTCCTTTATAACTGTGATGGATGGTATGAGACCGAAGTGGCTTTTCTATTCTTGTCTCATTTGTAGTATTAGACAAGCACTGTGGCACCAGGGTATGTCCAGGACTGAAGCTAGTAATGTGTGTCTGACAGCCAGTTAAAGTGCTGGTTTTGAGCCACAGAGAACAGTGTTTAAAACACTCCACTCAGTCAAAACGTTAGCTGGGTGACACAGCCAGTCCCTATTTCTCAGCCTGAATCACCACACAGGGTTGTTGTGAGAGGTATTCCCCTGTGTGATACCCCAAGTTATGTGCAACCAAAGCAGAAACCAAACAGCAAAAGAGGCTGGCCCAGTTCCTCAGTCTTACAGAGCAGCCCTATACTATGCTGTACCTAATAAAGAGCTATGATCATTACCACCTCGCCTCTTAATTGCATTGAACCCACTATATCAGGGGTGGCCAACGGTAGCTCTCCAGATGTTTTTTACCTACAACTTCCATCAGCCCCAGCCATTGGCCATGCTGGCTGGGGTTGATGGGAGTTATAGGCAAAAAACATCTGGAGAGCTATCGTTGGCCACCCCTGCACTATATTATAGATTGGGAGTTTCTTTTTAGAACGGGATCCTTGCCTGTGACCTGCTTATCTTTGGGTAAAATATATTTATGAAATCATGTAATTTATGGAATCATGTAACAGGAGAGCCAGTTTGGTGTAGTGGTTAAGTGTGCGGACTCTTATCTGGGAGAACCGGGTTTGATTCCCCACTCCTCCACTTGCACCTGCTGGCATGGCCTTGGGTCAGCCATAGCTCTGGCAGAGGTTGTCCTTGAAAGGGCAGCTGCTGTGAGAGCCCTCTCCAGCCCCACCCACCTCACAGGGTGTCTGTTGTGGGGGAGGGAGGGAAAGGAGATTGTGAGCCGCTCTGAGACTCTTCAGAGTGTAGGGCAGGATATAAATCCAATATTTTCTTCTTCTTCTTCTTCTAATTGCTGTTCTTTAATTATCTATGCAACAGTAATGGATGGTATAATGCACCACGCTACCACCTTGCCTGGTGGTGGAAAGTGCTGTCAAGTCATAGTTGACTTTACGGTGACCCCATAGGGTTTTCAAGGCAAGAGGCATCCGGAGGTGGTTTGCCATTGCCTGCCTCTGCATAGCAACCCTGGACTTCCATGGTAGCCTCCCATCCAAATACTAACCAGGGCTAACCCTGCTTAGTTTCTCAGACTGATGAGATTGGGCTAACCTCCACCATCCAGCTGAGACCACTACCTTGCTTATGGTTGTAGAACATCTCTCTTTTTTTGTATTTTGTATATTTACGTGTGTATCTGGAGAGCTATCATTGGCCACCCCTGCACTATATTATAGATTGGGAGTTTCTTTTTAGAACGGGATCCTTGCCTGTGACCTGCTTATCTTTGGGTAAAATATATTTATGAAATCAGGTAATTTATGGAATCATGTATATTTGCACCTGGAAGTCTTGTTGACCTCTGGTGACTGACCCCTACTGGGGGACTGGGGGATATTCAGAGAGGTGGCTGAATAGAGCCTGTCTCTGCCCTCTCAACTGGATATTTCAAGGAAGGCTCTCATCCAAGTTCTAATCACAGTCAACCCCGCATAGCTTCCAAGATCTGATGAGATCGGGCTTGTTTGGTGTAGTGGTTAAGTGTGGAGACTCTTATTCGGGAGAACCGGGTTTGAGTCCCCACTCCTCCACTTGCAACTGCTGAAATGGCCACAACTCTTGTAGGAGTTGTCTTGGAAAGGGCAGCTTCTTTGACAGTTCTCTCAGCCCCACCTACCTCACAGGGTGTCTGTTGTGTGTGGGAGGGAAGGTAAAGGAGATTGTGACCACTCTGAGATTCAGAGTGAAGGGCAAGGTATAAATCCAATATCTTCTTCTTCTTTTTCTTCTTCTTGCCCTGGCTTTCCAGGTCAGGGGGTTGCAGAACATCTTGAGCAAACCCTTTGTTTTAATCTTTCTTTAAAAAGGAATGGTATTGTCTTTAGAGAGGACATCCCTTTCCCTCCACTCCATCCAGGCTTCCACTGGATCTATCTCCATTGTTAAAAGAAAAAACCCTATAATGATTAAATTGCGGTTTTTCTAATGACATTTCTCCGTTCCTCTGTACAGATATAGCTGCTGCCTCAAGCGCAGGCAAGCCCGTTTCCTCCGGGACTGACAGCCTGTCTCAATGTTGAGAAACAGTTCAAAGTAGCTTGTGAGACCAAAAGTACCATTTTCCTTGTCAAAATGAAAAGCTGTAAATTTTTAAGCCTAATGCTTAATGTAGCCAGATACTGAACACAAGGGCTTTTATCTTCCATTTAATGGCCTGCCTAAAATCATCAAGGAAGATTACTTACAAGTTTAAGGTCCTCTAAGGTCTTCTGAATATGCCAAGGAGCATTTCCAGTTTAAATTGAAGGTAAGGGGCTTCCCCCCCCCCCGCTACATTTTGTTTTTTTAATCAGAGAACCTCTTCTTGCACCCCACCAGCTAAAAGGAGGAGAAAATGGATTTTGGAAAAAAAAAACGAAAGAAAAGGTTTAATTCCTGTACTCTCTTTTTCTATATGAGATAGGCAGCTGATTTCTTGATTTTGTTTTCCTTTTGCCATCAAGTCAGACCTGAATTCTAGAGGGTTTTCAAGGCAAGAGACATTCAGAGATGGTTTGCCATTGCCTGCCTCCAGAGGTGGAACTCTAGCAGGAGCTCCTTTGCATATTAGGCCACACACCCCTGATGTAGCCAATCCTCCTGGAGCTTACAAGGCTCTTTTTTGTAAGCTCTTGGAATATTGGCTACATTAGGGGTGTGTGGCCTAATATTCAAAGGAGCTCCTGCTAGAATTCCACCCCTGCCTGCCTTCATATCTTGACCTTCAAATTCCCTGGTGGTCTTCCATCCAAATGGGCTGTATCAACAGAAGTATAGTGTCCAGATCACGCAATGTGATGGTATTGCTTTTCTCTGGTAAGACCTCACCTGGAATATTGTGTTCAGTTTGGGGCACCACATTTTAAGAAGGATATAGACAAGCCTGAACGGCTCCAGAGGAGGGTGACAAAGATGGTGAGGGGTCTGGAGACCAAGTCCTGTGAAGAAAGATTGAAGGAGCTGGGGATGTTTAGCCTGGAGAGGAGGCGGCTGAGAGGTGATATGATCACCATCAAGTACTTGAAGGGCTGTCATATAGAAGATGGTGTGGAATTGTTTTCTGTGGCCCCAGAAGGTAGGACCAGAACCAATGGGTTGAAATTAAATCAAAAGCGTTTCTGGCTCAACATTAGGAAGAATTTCCTGAACGTTAGAGTGGTTCCTCAGTGGAACAGGCATCTTCGGGAGGTAGTGGGCTCTCCTTCCTTGGAGGTTTTTAAACAGAGGCTAGATGGCCATCTGACAGCAATGAAGATCCTGTGAATTAGGGGGAGGTGTTTGTGAGTTTCCTGCATTGTGCAGAGGGTTGGACTAGATGACCCTGGAGGTCCCTTCCAACTCTATGATTCTATGAAATAGAGACCAGGCCCAATTCAGCTTCTGAGATCTGATAATATTGGGCTGCTCTAGGCTATCCAAGTAGGGTTGCCAATCCCCCGGTGGGGGCAGGGGATCCCCCAGTTTGGAGGCCCTCCCCCCGCTTCAGGGTCGTCAGAAAGCGGGGGAGGGGAGGGAAATGTCTGCTGGGAACTCTGTTATTCCCTATGGAGATTTATTCCCATAGAAAATCATGGAGAATTGATCCCTGGGGACCTGGGGGGGCTGTTTTTCTGGATAGAGGCACCAAATTTTCAGTATAGCAGCTACTGCCTCTCCCCAAAATACCTCCCAAGTTTCAAAAAGATTGGATCAGGGGGTCCAATTCTATGAGCCCCAAAAGAAGGTGCCCATATCCTTCATTATTTCCTATGGAAGGAAGGCATTGAAAAGGTGATGGCCCTTTCAATGTGATGGCCAGAACTCCCTTTGGGGTTCAATTATGCTTGTCACAGCCTTGATCTTGGCTCCACCCCTAATGTCTCCTGGCTCCACCCCCAAAGTTTCCTGGCTCCACCCCCAAAGTCCCCAGATATTTCTTAAATTGGACTTGGCAACCCTAAATCCAAGTCAAGACAACATTATTTTAGATAGCAATAATTTTTTCTTCTGAATGTGCATTTGCATGACAAGATCCAGAACTTTGAGCATCCTGACAAACCACAGAGAAATAAAAATAACCATTAGATTTTAGTTCAGTCCCACCTTCGAGACCAACAGTCTCAAATCGAACTGCTCCGCCACATACCAACACAGCTGTCCCCTGAAGCTTTCCTACATTTGGGCATGGTGTTTTCTGCATAGCTGAAAACCACTTTAAGTTTATGGCAGAAATTCTTTTACTTATTTAAAACATTTGTATGCCATTTTTTTCAACCAGCTTAAGATCCCCAAGATAGCAAACAATCAGAGCAAGCTTTTAAACACACATACATAAATTATTAAAAACAATAATAGAACAAAACACATGAAGAATTAAGCTATTTAAAAGCAGCATATGAATGTATATTGGGTATTTTGTGATTTTATTATTGGCCTGTAAACTCGGGTTACCAATCCCCAGTTGGGTAAAGAATGAAAGAAAAGCCCCCAAGGGTGACAAAAGACTTAAGTACTTAACGTCTGTAATTAGGAACAATATGTAAAGTTACAAAACCCACTTTAACAAGGAAAATCTACAAACAACGAAGTGATACAATATGCAGTGTGACACAGTGCAGTAATTCAATTGCGAATGCAGGTTGCTCTTAACAAATATTTGTCAAGCTAGTCCAAAAGTGTGGCTTAGCCAACAATATTCTTCTCTGGCCACTTAAGACTTGATCACCTTAAGCAAGCGGAGCTGTACCGGTAATCGGAAATGTCTGGTTTCAAGTAGCCTTAGTCTTCAGCTCGCATAATACTTTTTTTTAAAACCGGGGGGGGGGGGAGGGAGGCGTTAGGTTAGAATGAAAAATTGTGAGTTTGTTATGTTGCCGTTTCAGACATTGCGAGCTTTGACTATGAGCTCCAAGAGAAGGTGCCCCGATCCTTCATTATTTCCAATGGAGGGAAGGCATTTAAAAGGTGTGCAGTGTGATGGCCAGAACTCCCTTCAGAGTTTAATTATGCTTGTCACACCCTTGTTCCTGGCTCCACCCCCAAAGTCCCCAGATATTTCCTAGCAACCTTAATGGTGATTTCCACCCCATCACCACCTGTAATTAAGTTTCTTTCTTTCTTTCTTTCTTTCTTTCTTTCTTTCTTTCTTTCTTTCTTTCTTTCTTTCTTTCTTTCTTTCTTTCTTTCTTTCTTTCTTTCTTTCTTTCCTTTCCTTTCCTTTCCTTTCCTTTCCTTTCCTTTCCTTTCCTTTCCTTTCCTTTCCTTTCCTTTCCTTTCCTTTCTTCCGTTCGTATTCCGCACGGGCACAGGGCGGATACCATCATTTTAAAATAACAATTTAAATTATACAGTTAAAAAAAATAAAATAGCAGTATATCAAGCAAGTTATAAACCAAATTGTAGATTGTGGCATAGTTAAATACATTTGCAACATACTAAGGTCTGTGACTATAGTTAATAAACAACGGTTTTGAAGCAGGGCTGGGGAAGAAAATCCCATTTTGGGTAATTCCTGTTGACACAAAGCCAGATGAAATTTAACTATGGTTTTCTGCAGCTGGCCCCAGCCCCTGGGTGAGAGTAATCACAAGGCTTCTTGGAAGGAGAAAGGTGTGTTTCAGGAACATTTTTACAGAACCAAGCATATGTTCATTGTGGTTTAAGTTATTTGTGTTTTATTGTAACTGTGTTTGAGGCTGGGTTTTCCTCTGAAATTCCTGTGCATTTGCATTTGGCATTGGGTTTTTGTGTTGCTAGTTGCCAGGGCTTTTTTTTTTCCAAGCAGGAAGGCACAGGAACACAGTTCCAGCTGGCTTGGCATCAGGGGGTGTGGCCTAATATGCAAATGAGTTCCTGTTGGGGGTTTTCTACAAAAAAGGCCCTGTGTGAAACTGTGATGGTGTCAGGGGGTGTGGCCTGATATGCAAATGAGTTCCTGCTGGGCTTTTTCTAACAAAAAAGCCCTGTGTGAAACAATGGTGGTGTCAGGGGTGTGGCCTGATATGCAAATGAGTTCCTGTTGGGGGTTTTCTACAAAAAAAGGCCCTGTGTGAAACTGTGATGGTGTCAAGGGGTGTGGCCTGACATGCAAATGAGTTCCTGCTGGGCTTTTTCTAACAAAAAAGCCCTGTGTGAAACAATGGTGGTGTCAGGGGGTGTGGCCTAATATGCAAATGAGTTCCTGTTGGGGGGTTTTCTACAAAAAAGGCCCTGTGTGAAACTGTGATGGTGTCAGGGGGTGTGGCCTGACATGCAAATGAGTTCCTGCTGGGCTTTTTCTTCCAAAAAAAGCCCTGTGTGAAACAATGGTGGTGCCAGGGGGGGTGGCCTGATATGCAAATGAGTTCCTGCTGGGCTTTTTCTAACAAACAAAGCCCTGCTAACTGCATTGGTTTCAAAATTCTTTTCAAGTAAGAATGCATTTTATTATCATTTTCATGCTGCCTTTCTGCTTGATCAGAATACCCAAGATGGCAAGTATAAAAATATTAAGACACTTAAACAACATTGACAGTTGTAGAATAATTCAATAAAAATTTATAAACAAACAAGAACCAGGGAGGAAAGCAAGTAACAGTTATTGGGAGAGTTCATCCTTTATTAAATTTTATCTTAGACCGCCCTACCCCAGAGAGACCAGACTCAAGACGGTGCACAACACAATATCCTATAAACACAATTAAAAACAAATTAAACCCAATAAAACACAACAGTAACTAAAATATGACGTTAATTTTTTTTCCCCCAATGGTGTCACTGGCCTCACAGAGAGGCAGGAGGTGGGAGTGTCAGAAAGATGGAACTGTTGCTGACAAAGTTTTATCTTGTAGAAACAACTCCTTTGCCTATTAGGCCACACACCCCTGATGTAGCCAGGGGAGGGACGGTGGCTCAGTGGTAGAACATCTGCTTGGGAAGCAGAAGGTCCCAGGTTCAATCCCCGGCATCTCCAAAAAAGGGTCCAGGTAAATAGGTGTGAAAAACCTCAGCTTGAGACCCTGGAGAGCCGCTGCCAGTCTGAGAAGACAATACTGACTTTGATGGACCAAAGGTCTGATTCAGTATAAAGCAGCTTCATATGGTCTAGCCAATCCTACTGGAGCTCACAGTGGCCCTGTACAAAGAGCCCTGTAAGGAATTCTAGCAGGACCTCCTTTGCCTATTAGGCCACACACCCCTGATGTAGCCAATCCTACTGGAGCTTACAGTAGGCCCTGTACTAAGAGCCCTGTAAGCACTTGGAGGATTGGCTACATCAGGAAGGTGTGGCCTAATATGCAAATATCCTGCTACAAAAAAAAAGCCCTGCCAAATGCCTGGCAGAACATCTCTGCCTTACAGGCCTGTTGGAACCGTATTAGGTCATCAGCAGTATGCCAAACAAAACCAAAAAGTCTTCACTCACAGGTGGAAGACACCGATCGAGGGAAACAGACAAATCTCCCTGAGGAGGAAGTTCCAGTTTGATCCAAGAAAGCTTTTTCTGTCTTGCCTCAGATGGCAGGGGCAACTGAACTTCTGGAGGCTTCCAAAGATGACCAGAGTGACTGGGTAGGCTCAAATAGGAGAAAGCAGTCATAAGAACATAAGAAGAGCCCTGCTGGATCCATCTAGACCAACATCCTGTCTCATATAGCAGCCAACCAGTCCTTGAGATATATTGTTTCCAGGCCATATAGGGCTTTAAAGCTCAATGCCAGTACCTTGAACTGAGTCCAGAAGCAAATTGGAAGGAGGAAGAGGAGGAGGAAATTGGATTTATACCCTGCGTTTCACTACCCAAAGGAGTCTCAGAGCGGCTTACAATCTCCTTCCCCTTCCCCTCCCCACAACAGAAACCCTGTGAGGTAGCTGGAGCTGAGAGAGCTCTGACAAAAACTGATCTTGAGAGGAACAGCTCTGTAAGAACTTGTGACTGACACCAGGTCACATCAGCAGGTGCAGGTGAAGGAGCAGGGAATCAAACCCAATTCTCCCAGATAAGAGTCAGCGCACTTAACCACTACACCTAACCGGAAGGCAGAGTAGATGGAGCAAGACGAGAATGATATGGTCCTTGGAGTGAGATGGTCCCTACTAATTCCCAGCTTGTGTTTTGGCATACTGAACTGTGCAATAAATGAGCTGCTGGAGAGACAAGAGGCCATTTGCTTTACACTTCCAACTCCAAGCTCCACAATCTCAAGTTAGCAAATTGTTCAATCTCTGCTTCTTCCAACTCAGAGAGCTGCCTTCAGTTAGCAGAGACCAGGGACGGCTCATCCACTAGGCAAACTAGGCAATTGCCTAGGGCAGGGGCCTCCAGCCTCTGGGCCGTGTACCAGTACCAGTCCGTGGCCCGTCAGCAACCAGGCCATGAGCTGTATAATTATTTCCTTATATATTACAATGTAGTAATAATAAGAATAAGACATTATATCCTGCCCTCCACTCTGAATTTCAGTGTCTCAGAGTGGCTCACAATCTTCTTTACTTTCCTCTCCCACAACAGACACCTTGAGAGGTGGATTTGGCTGAGAGAGCTCTCCCCAGAAGCTACCCTTTCAAGGACAACCTCTGCCAGAGCTATGGCTGACCCAAGGCCATTCTAGCAGCTGTAAGTGAAGGAAGGGGGAATCAAACCTGGTTCTCCCAGATAAGAGTCTGCACACTTAACCACCACACCAAACTAATAGAAATGAAGTGTACAACTGTATCATTCCGAAACCACCACCACCACCACCATCCCCGTTCCGTGGAAAAACTGTCTTCCATAAAACCAGTCCCTGGTGCCAAAAAGGTTGGGGATCTCTGGCCTAGGGCGCCAGCAGGACGGGGGTGCCAAATTTGATCTTGCCCCGCCCCCTGGGCAAATGCCAATTTACCTCCCCAGCCTCCTCCTCCTCCCTCCCTTCCTCTCTTTTTTAATGCCTGCAGCCATGGTACAGCGCTGCATTCTGGGGCTCTTGAAAGGCCTCTCCCCGCCCCCCGTCGATCAGCTGATTGGTGGGTAAAACCGTGCTAGAGGCTGGCGGCTCCTATGCCGCCCCTCCGGCACGCTCACGATCAGCTCGGGGGCGGCAGCAGCGGTGGGAAGGCATCCTTCCCGCCACTGCTGCCGCCCCTGCACTGCTATGCCCCATAGAGCCGGCCCTGGCAGAGACAGTACTGAGCTAGATAGCCCAAGGGACAGGTATATATAAAGAGGCTTCATATTATAATATGCTCTTTTAGGTGCAGATTGAGCCCTAAAGCCTATAGCTTAATCAGTGAAACAGATAAGGGCAAATTATGATTAGTGGATCAGCAGAAAAGGAGCACACAAATGGGAGGAGGTGTGGAGGCTATTTTGGTCAAGGTGTGTGGTTGTAACAGAGATTTTTTTAAAAAAAAATTATAGATACAATCCATCCAAAGTTATGCATTGTTAAGTGTTATTCATTTCAAAGTTAAGCAAGCGTTCAACAAAGCAGTCCTAAACAGGGTTACACCTTTGTATGCCTGTTAATTTCCATGACTTTGGAAGAATGTACCTCTGTTTAGGATTACACTGCAAACCTCTCCAGTAAAACCAATAGAACCTAAAATGCTTTCTCGTGTTGAATTAGTCCCATTGCTAAATAAACTGCAAACTCTCTTACGCTTCCTTCCACATCTCAAAAAAGGCACACATGTTGGGTAACAAACGATGAATGGGTCGAACGATACGGGATAAAAGAATGATCGGGTTATCTATTGACAACCCTTCTTTGCTTTTATTTGTTTTATTTATGGCATGTTTGTTTCTGGGCTTTGTACCCCTGCTCCCTGCAGAAGCGATACCCAATTAAAAGCATCCTACAGGGAGACAGTAAGGACAATTCATCAAAGCAAAGTTAAAAACTCGAGACTAGGGCAGACATGCTGAGCAGATCTCAGCACTCAGTTGTAACACCGAAAAACAACACTAAATTCATTGATAGAGGAAGGTTTTAACTCTCGAAAGCTTATACCCTGAAAACCTTGTTGGTCTCTGTTACTGGACTCAAATCTAGACCAACACAGCTACCCTCTGAAACACAAAATTTATATAACTTATGGAGGTGATACAGGGCAGTGGCCAGATTTGGGACCAAACATCATTGGACACATCTGCAGCATGAAGAGCAGATTCCGTTTTCGCCGTGCATCACAAGAACAGTGGCTTCCTACATCGCTTCCTTGAACAAAACCTCCAACGTGGGAAGCCGCTGAATGTCGGCTTCACAATAGCTGTCTGTTTAGCGCCAGGCACAGACTACGTTTTTATGGGCCACCAAATCTCATATATCAAGAAGGGGAACAATAGAAGGAAAGTGTGTGTTGCTCTCCCAACACGAATCCTACAACGGTTTCAATCGCTTGTCAGTCAAATGAAGAAAAAACCTTAACAAAGCCTATCTCTCACCAAAGAATGCAAAGTTTCTCCTGCCTGTTTCTTGAGTCTATTCCTTTTGGCTGAGTTGAGTATTTTGTCTTTTGGGGGGGGGTTTTATTAAAAACACACACACATACCAAAATTTATACTAAATACAGTCAATAATTGTTTGAATTGGTACTGTGCATTCTGTCATCGGTAGTTTATGGATAGCCATCAATCCGCTCGGCTCGTCCCCTCTTAAGAAGTTTGACATACTACTTGGAGCACAGGATGCCTCTCTATTTAACAGCTCTTGGCAGGAAAATTTGTTGCGTGACACAACTTTACAAAGAACATTAAAATCAATGACAATTTATACACCAGAGGCTGGGAATTATGCTTTGGATTCTCATAATTCATCAGAATAAAGCTGTCAGAGACCTTTTATTATAAATTAATAACATGTTGCCGAAAAGTGCCGGGTGAGCAGTAGGTTTAGTAAGTGAGGCAGTGACATCTAGTGGAGATTTGAGGCTACACCTACTTCTTCCCAGAAGATGGTGCATGTTTGAAATTTTCTGAAGACAAATGTGGTTGATCTTTCAGCCCTTCTCTATATACTTTAAAACTTTAGAATCCCAAATCCTGTTCAGAAGCGCACCTGTCGTATCCGTAAGGACTCTGAGGCTATCAGTAGGATATGCCACACTTTTGCATAACAAAATCAAAAGTCCAGTGGCACCTAAAAGACTAAGAAATGTGGGAGCCAGTGAGGTATAATGGTTAAGAGTGATGGACTCTAACATGGAGAAAAGTCCAGAGACTAACTACAGTTATGTCAATATGTTGTTAAAAAAAGAAGAGGAGGAGGTTTTTATACCTCACTTTTCTCTACCTTAAGTAGTCTCAGAGCAGGTTACAATCAGTGTTCCCTCTAAGCTGAGTTAGCATGAGCTAGCTCACAGATTTTAAGCCTCCAGTTCACACCTTTTTTGTCTTCGCTCAGGAAAAATGGCCCCAGAGCCATTTATGCAGAACTAATTTATGCAGTAGCTCACAACTTTAATGCCAGTAGTTCACAAAGCAGAATTTCTGCAGCTTAGAGGGAACATTGGTTACAATCACCTTCCCTTCCTCTCCCCACTACTGACACCCTGTGAGGTAGATTGGGCTGAGAAAGTCCTCAGCGGCTCGAGATTACCCAGAAGATTTCACATGGAGGAATGGGAAATCAAACCCTGTTCTGCTTTATTCTGCAATAATAGTCTATAACCCCTTTGCAATCACACTTTTCGGGCCTTTCATAATTAGAACTATACCAAATGGTCTCCCAGATACAATTTTTGAATGAATGAATATTTATTTATAGTCAAAGACCATTCTTTACAAGCCAAGGCGATGAACCGTAAAGCATCCTTATTAAAACCACCAAAAATATTCCAAACAAGTATATTTGATGATAAAAAACCTTAAAAGCCTTTTAAGAATCCCCAAAAGTCAAAAATAACTCTAAAAGATACACTTTTTTGGATAGAAACTAGCCCCACCAACACACATGCACATACACACATATGAACATATGAAGCTGCCTTATACTGAATCAGACCCTGGGTCCATCAAAGTCAGTATTGCCTTCTTAGACTGGCAGCGGCTCTCCAGGGTCTCAAGCGGAGGTTTTTCACACCTATTTGCCTGGACACTTTTTTGGAGATGCCGGGGATTGAACCTGGGACCTTCTGCTTCCCAAGCAGATGTTCTACCACTGAGCCACCGTCCCTCCCCTAACTTAGGCTGTGTGAATATTTTACTGAAATCTTATTCAGGTCTGTTTCTGCTTGAGGGCCTTTTAAAAAATATTGATTGCTGAATCTCCCTTCCTTGATTTGGGTGCATGAGCGAGCCCCTCCAAGCAGGAATCACACAGGGAACTGAATGACGTCTCAGTACATGGCCAATCAAATGTAGTTATTGTTAGGGCTTTTTTGGTAGAAAAAGCCCAGCAGGAATTCATTTGCATATTAGGCCATACCCCAGACCAAGCCAGGCGGAACTGCGTTCCTGTGCATTCCTGCTCAAAAAAACCCCAGCTCTGGCTATTTTGTGACATCACTGCAGGGAAGTGAGCACGAGGGGAGACAATGAAAACTAGTGTTTTTTTCAAGGACAATGGACGTAGCCAGGAAAGGAAAGATCTTTTTTGGCTTTTCTGAAAATGTTCCTCAAAGTGAGAGAGAGAGACAGAGAGGAGCAGTTGTATCTGTAGTATTGAGCGCAACGCTAAATATCCCATCCGCCATCCAAATATTCGAGCAAATATTTATGAACATATTTTCTTGACTTCAAAATAACTAGTCAAATAGTTTGTGCCGTGAGAACAAAGGGCAAAGAGAAGCTTACATCACAGAGGCGGTGGGGGAGAAGTACGGCTCAGATATGTTGCGTTCCAGCTTGTCTTTGGTATCTGTTCTTTAAGTTAATATTCCACCATTTCTGGGAGGGGGGAAAAACTGGGGCAGGCAAAATTGGTCTTTTGATGTCCATTTAAATGAGGCATTGGATATTAAAAAGACTTTGGGATGCTGTGACGGTTTCTTATGAGGAGCGTTTAGTCATATTTCTATCACATCCTGCAGAGCCAGTACTCTTGGTTTTAAATGGTAATAAAGTCGAGAAAGGCCTTTCATAGCTTTTTTTTTTTCCCTTCCGAACTTTAGTTTGGTCTCTTTTTATGGGCCGTGAAGGAAAAGAAGATGTATAAAAGTTGGGAAGAAAATGTATCAAAGTTTCCCCCCCACACACACACTCCCTGTATCACTGTCACTGGCTCACAGGGATTCGAGATGAAAAACTGAATACGCTGAAAGATAATGTAGAAAAAAAGGGTAGATTGAGGTGGGTAGCTGTGTTGTTGTGAAGTGGCAGAACAAAGTTTGAATCCAGTGGCACCCTTAAGACCCACGAAATTTTATTCAAGGCATTATTACTCTAATTATACTAATTCTAATTCTTCTTCTTATTGTTGTTGTTATTTCATCATCATCATCATCATGAATTACCTCATCCCAGCCAAAGCTGGGCTGTAGGCGGTATACCAGGGGTGGCCAAACTGTGGCTCGGGAGCCACATGTGGCTCTTTCACACATATTGTGCGGCTCTCAAAGCCCCCACTGCCCTGTCAGCCAGCTTGGAGAAGACATTTGTCTCTTTAAATCCCTTCTCTGAGCCAAGCCAGCTGATGACTTGGAGAATGCATTTAAAGTTTTCTTTCCACCTCTCCCACCTCTTCTATTTGCCTGCCTTCCTTCCTTCCTTCCTTCCTTCCTTCCTTCCTTCCTTCCTTCCTTCCTTCCTTCCTTCCTTCCTTCCTTCCTTCCTTCCTTCCTTCCTTCCTTCCTTCCTTCCTTCCTTCCTTCCTCCCTCCCTCCCTCCCTCCCTCCTTCCTTGCAGCTCTCAAACATTTGTTGTTTATGTCTTGTGGCTCTCAAGCAACTAAAGTTTATTCTGTATGACTCTTACGTTAAGCAAGTTTGGCCACCCTTGCGATATACAACAATAAAATACATATAATAATCATTAAAACCAATTACAAACCCAATGACATCCAGGGCTTTTTTTGAGCAGGAATGCACAGGGATGCAGTTTGGGCTGGCTTGGCATCAAGGGGTGTGGTCTAATATGCAAATGAGTTCCTGCTAGGCTTTTTCTACAAAAAGCCCTGTGTGACACAATGGTGATGTCATGGGGTGTGGCCTAATATGCAAATGAGTTCCTGCTAGGCTTTTTCCACAAAAAGCCCTGTGTGACACAATGGTGATGTCATGGGGTGTGGCCTAATATGCAAATGAGTTCCTGCTGGGCTTTTTCTGCCCAAAAGCCCTGTGTGAGGCAATGGTGATGTCATGGGGTGTGGCCTAATATGCAAATGAGTTCCTGCTGGACTTTTTCTACAAAAAAGCCCTAACGTCTGTTATAAGTGCTACCAATTCCTGCTTTCTAGACGCTGCATCACCCCTC
The DNA here is from genome assembly GCF_032191835.1 of Heteronotia binoei. Classification (NCBI taxonomy): domain Eukaryota; kingdom Metazoa; phylum Chordata; class Lepidosauria; order Squamata; family Gekkonidae; genus Heteronotia; species Heteronotia binoei. The sequence continues at coordinate 113,366,562 of NC_083230.1, forward strand.
TGGTGTAGCCAATTCTCCAAGAGCTTAGAGGACTCTTCTTACAGGGCCTCCTGTAAGCTCTTGGAGGATTGGCTACATCAGGGGTGTGTGGCCTAATAGGCAAAGGAGTTCCTGCTACAAAAAAAGCCCTGCGAAGCACCAATTTCTTTGAAGCCACACCAGATGCTGGGAGGGTCTTGAGATTACTACTTTGAGTGTGCATGGTACCTTTAGTAGTAGGGTTGCCGGCTTCCAGGTAGTGGCTTGTATATTTTAATATTGTTTTTACTGTAAAATGACCTGTTGTGACCTGCCCGGAGCCTGCTTGCAGGGGGAGGTGGGTTATAAATCAAATCATATCAAAATGAATTCAACTAAAATCTCCTGGGATTACAACTAGTCTCGAGACGACAGAGATCAGTTCTCCTGAATAAAATGGCTGCCTTGGAAGGCAGACTCCATGCCGTTGTACCCCACGGAAGTCCCTCCCCTCCCCAGACCACACCCTCCTCAGGTTCTACCCCCAAAATCTTCAGGAATTTCCCAACTCCTAGCTGGCAACCCTATTTAGCAGGCACAGTTGTGGGTTCTTTGCCTCTGGGTGCAACCTGGGGCAGAGGCATAAGAACATAAGAAAAGCCATGTTGGATCAGGCCAATAGCCCATCCAGTCCAACACTCTGTGTCACACAGTGGCCAAAAAAACCCAGGTCCATCAGTGGGGCCAGGACACTAGAAGCCCTCCCACTGTGCCCCTCCCCAAGCACCAAGAATACAGAGCATCACTGCCCCAGACAGAGAGTTCCATAAGAACATAAGAGAAGCCATGTTGGATCAGGCCAATGGCCCATCCAGTCCAACACTCTGTGTCACACAGTGGCCAAAAACCAGGTGCCATCAGGAGGTCCATCAGTGGGGCCAGGAAACTAGAAGCCCTCCCACTGCTCCCCCCCCACCCACCCAAGCACCAAGAACATCACTGCTCCAGACAGAGAGTTCCAACAATACGCTCTGGCTAATAGCCATCGACAGACTTCTGCGCCTTATGTTTATCCAATCCCCTCTTGAAGCTGTCTATGCCTTTAGCCACCATCAACTCCTGTGGCAGTGAAGTCCATGTGTTCATCGCCCTTTGAGTGAAGAAGTGTTTCCTTTTATCTATTCTAACCCGACTGCCCAGCAATTTCATCGAATGCCCATGAGACCCCCTCCCTTTCCTAGTCTTCCCAGTCATCTGTTACTGGAATAGGCTGGACAACCTTCAGGTGGGGCTTACAACCCTCCCAGAATAACTGATCTCCAGACAACAGAGATCATCTCCCCCGGAGAAAATGGCAGCTCTGGAGGGTGCTCTCTAGTGCAGAATGCTGCGGCACGGCTGTTAATGGGGCTCCCTCGATGGGAGCACATTCAACCAGTGTTGAAAGAGCTGCATGGGCTCTTTCCGAGTCCATTTCAAAGTGTTGGTATTGACCTTTAAAGCCCTAGATGGCCAAGGACCTGCCTATCTACAGGATCGCCTTTCCCCATATGTTCCTCAGAGAGCACTGCGTTTGGGAACTCAAAATCTGCTGTCCATCCCCGGACCAAGGGAGGCCAGACTCGGCTCTACACGGGCCAGGACCTTCTTAGTGGTAGCACCAATGCTGTGGAATGCTCTCCCTGAGGCCATAAGAGTCCTGCGGGATCTCTCCCAATTCCGCTGGGCTTGTAAAACCAAACTTTTCCAACAGCCCTGCAATAACTGAGTGGGAGAAGGCTGCCACTTCTATGCTGCTGAGCAATACCATCAAAAGGGCCACCAACAGATAAACAGAAGACTTATAATATAATCTGATCCGCCTATATTCAAGATTTTGTATAGCACCAAATATCTAGTTTTTAAATTGTTAATGTTTTATCGTTTTAAATTTGTAACTGCAATTGTTGGTTTTACTATGACTGTTAGCCACCCTGAGTCCACTTCTGGAGTGGGTGGGATATAAATCTAAGATAAATAAACAAATGTGACCCTGCATCCCTGATGAACTCTCTCCCCTCCCCCAACTCCACCCTCTCCCGGAATTCCCCAACCCAGAGTTGGCAGCTCCGTAGAATAGGCAAGAGCCTTTCATTTACAAGTACGCGGGTAACACAGGTATATTTCGACGTGCACTCCTGTCGTCTCGCCAACAGGCACAGTGGGAGGTCCTTAGTAATGCACGACAGATCCTTGATCCTAATAGCCCGACGCTGAAACTGTAAGTACAGTCAGATACTGAAAAGATTAAAAACGGGCCCGGTTGGCTCTAATCTGCGAGAGCGAGCAAAGCCATTCACAAAAGCCCCCGACGAGGTCGTCAGTCTCCGAACGTTTTCTGAGCCGGGCACGTCAAAGCATATCATCGCCGAGGAGTTTAGCAGATTAAGTGGAAAGCACTCCCCCCCACCACACACACCTCTCTAATTTAGCTATTGTAAGTTATTACTCTGGGATGGCATGTTTTACAGAAATAGAGTGTTCCGCAGGGCGAAGCATTAGCTTCGTCGCTAAATGGCAGCTTTGGGAAATATCAGGGTACCTCGTGAGCATTCCAAGGGCCAAATCCAAAGATGAGACAAATTAACATATTTGCGTTCTAAGTGCCATCAAGTTGCTTCGGATTTATGGTGCCCCGATGAATTAATTATTGGGATATTCGGTTAATGTAGCAAGAGTTTTGCCCGATCATGGAAGCATGATACTGAGTGCAGTAAATAAATCTCTCTCAAGGAGCATACTACAAAAAGGCAAATGCACATTTACTCAAGTAGATCCAGTTCACATTCAGGTTGTAGTCAAAAAAACAGAAAGAAGCCTAATCTAAAGAGTACTTTCCCCAGGGGTGGGATTCTAGCAGGGGCTCCTTTGCATATTAGGCCACACACCCCTGATGTAGCCAATCCTCCAAGAGTTTACAAAAAAGAGCCTTGTAAGCTCTTGGAGGATTGGCTACATCAGGGGTGTGTGGCCTGATATGCAAAGGAGGTCCTGCTAGAATTTACCGCTGACTTTCCCTATCACAAATAGCTAACTTGTTCAGCATTATATACATGGGAGTATGAGGGCATTGTTTCTACAGGAGAGACCTGCAGAATGTGTCTCCATGGAAGGCCATGTGTAGAGAGGGAGAAGACAGAGGAGAGCAGGTCCCTGATGAAGACGAAGAGAGGCATACCATTAGAACATAAGAACATAAGAGAAGCCATGTTGGATCAGGTCAATGGCCCATCCAGTCCAATACTCTAATAGCCACTGATGGACCTCTGCTCCATTTTTTTATCTAACCCCCTCTTGAAGCTGGCTATGCTTGTAGCCGCCACCACCTCCTGTGGCAGTGAATTCCACAAGTTAATCACCCTTTGTGTGAAGAAATACTTCCTTTTATCCGTTTTAACCCGACTGCTCAGCAATTTCATCGAATGCCCACGAGTTCTTGTATTGTGAGAAAGGGAGAAAAGGACTTCTTTCTCTACTTTCTCCATCCCATGCATTATCTTGTAAACCTCTATCATGTTACCCCGCAGTCGACGTTTCTCCAAGCTAAAGAGTCCCAAGCGTTTTAACCTTTCTTCATAGGGAAAGTGTTCCAACCCTTTAATCATTCTAGTTGCCCTTTTCTGGACTTTTTCCAATGCTATAATATCCTTTTTGAGGTGCAGTGACCGAATTGCACACAGTATTCCAAATGAGACCGCACCATTGATTTATACAGGGGCATTATAATACTGGCCGATTTGTTTTCAGTTCCCTTCCTAATAATTCCCAGCATGGCGTTGGCCTTTTTTTATTGCAATCACACACTGTCTTGACATTTTCAGTGAGTTATCTACCACGACCCCAAGATCTCTCTCTTGGTCAGTCTCTGCCAGTTCATACCCCATCAACTTGTATTTGTAGCTGGGATTCTTGGCTCCAATGTGCATTACTTTGCACTTGGCCACATTGAACCTCATCTGCCACGTTGACACCCACTCACCCAGCCTCAACAGATCCCTTTGGAGTGCCTCACAATCCTCTCTGGTTCTTACCACCCTGAACAATTTAGTGTCATCTGCAAACTTGGCCACTTCACTGCTTACTCCCAGCTCCAAATCATTTATGAACAAGTTAAAGAGCATGGGACCCAGTACTGAGCCCTGCGGCACCCTACTGCTTACCGTCCTCCATTGCGAAGACTGCCCATTTATATTCACTCTCTGCTTCCCATTAATTAGCCAGTTTTTGATCCACAAGAGGACCTGTCCTTTTACTCCATGACTCTCAAGCTTTCTAAGGAGCCTTTGATGAGGAACTTTATCAAAAGCTTTCTGGAAGTCAAGGTAAACAACATCTATTGGGTCTTCTTTGTCCACATGTTTGTTCATTCATCCCATTCAAGGAGATAACACCTGTACACACTTAGAGTAATGTAGCACCTCCCAATGTCTGGGCTCAACTGAATATTAACTGCTGAGTGGCTCAATGGAACACTAACAACATCCAAAACACCCAATCGTCAGCAGCCTTGCTCGGGTCTTGCAAGCCGAGGGGTGTGGCTTCCTTGATTGAGTCCATCCATCTCAGGTTGGGTCTTCCTCTTTTCCTGCTGCCTTCAGTTTTTCCTAGCATTGCTGTTTTTTCCAGTGACTCTCGTCTTCTCATCACGTGACCAAAATTCGAGAATGCTTACAGCAGTGCTGGACTGATCCGACAAGGCACACTGGTCCAAGAAAGTAGACTCAAAAAAGTGGTGCCAAGAGACAAGGGCAAAGATAATTGTGTGTGGGCAAGAAAAACAATGCTTGGTGTTTACCAGGCCTTGAATTCAGCAGAAGCTCACAGGAGCACAGCTCCAGAACCTTTCTGAGGGTTCCCCTCCTCCTCCCCACCTACCTTATCCATTGAAAAGCAGGTGCAGCTGCATAACAATCCCTGGATTAGGAGAGCGGGCAGCCAGCCAGCCACCAGGGGCTTTGCCACACCCCCTGCAGCTTTCATTAGCCCCTGGAGAGGCTCACACCACCCTTTCTCCACTTCTTATGTGATTTTGGGCAGCGGTTGGCTTGCTGACCTTCTTACTGGGGGCAGTGGCCAAGGGGAGCCTCAGGTGAGCGAGGCCTGCTTGTGCTGGCTGGATCTCTAGCCAGCCCAAGCAGGCCTCGCTCGCCCGGGGCTCTCCTTTCTTGCGTCAGGTTGCTTTTGGCTGGTGGGGAGGCCAGCATATGCTAATAAGAACATAAGGGAAGCCATGTTGGATCAAGCCAATGGCCCATCCAGTCCAACACTCTCTGTCACACAGTGGCCAAAAAAAACCCAAGTGCCATCAGGAGGTTCACAAGTGGGTCTAGTAGCCCTTCCACTTTGCCCACCCTCCCCAAAGCACCAAGAATACAGAGCATCAGTGCCCCGGACAGTTCCAATAATATGCTGTGGCTAATAGCCACTGATGAACCTCTGCTCCAAATGTTTATCCAATCCCCTCTAGAAGATGCTTGCAGCCGCCACCACCACCTGTGGCAGTGAATTCCACGTGTTAATCACCTTTTGGGTGAAGAAGTACCTCCTTTAATCCGTTCTAACGCGACTGCGCAGCAATTTCATTGAATGCCCACAAGTTCTTGTATTGTGAGAAAGGGAGAAAAGGACTTCTTTCTCTACTTTCTCCATCCCATTCATAATGTTATGCTAATGGGCTCCACCACCTTTTTTTTTCTTCTACAAAACGACCCCTGGTGATTACATAGCATGCCCAGTGCTCGAAGTGCTTATTTATTTCATGTTGGTGGGAAGTGTAGTCAAGTTGTAGTCAACTTATGTATGGGGATCCCTTGGGGTTTTCAAGGCAAAAGAGCGTTCAGAGATAGCTTGCTGATGCCTGCGTCTGCATAGTGACCCTGGACTTCCCTGGAGGTCTTCCATCCGAGTACTAAAGAGAGCCGGCCCTGCTTAGGTTCTGAGATCTAATAAGATCAGGCTAACCTGGGCCATCTGGTCAGGCAGGCTGCTTATTCCTTTAGTGCCCTTTTATCCTACCCTTCTCCAAGCAATTCAGGCTGGCCACAGTGTTGCCTCTAAGCTGAGTTCCTGTGAGCTCGCTGTTGGGGTTTACATCTACCTTTAGCAGAGTAACGTGGAGATAACCACAAAAGCAGCCAGGCACACGGTTTAGCTTAAGAATAAAAGTAGTTTACTTTTCTAATGAGGAAAGGGTTGACTGGGATTTCTAGAAAACAAAAAAGGATTCAATATCCTTTCTAACTTCTAGACTACGGTCGTTTTCGCACTTACCTTATTCCGGAGCGACGTCCCTCTTCACCGCGCAGCGTCTGCACGGATTTCGCACTACTTGCTCCGCAGAACTCGGAAGTCCCACGGCTTTTGCGTTGCAAATGTAAACCACCAAAAACCAGTTTACATTTGCGACGCAAAAGCCGCGGGACTTCTGGGTTCTGTGGAGCAAGTAGTGCAAAATCCGCGCAGACACTGCGCGGTGAAGAGGGACGTCGCTCCGGAATAAGGTAAGTGCGAAAACGACCTACATCTCGACTCTCTCGAGTCCTAACTTCAACTGCATGGAGATCTAAGGGCTTTATACAAAGGGCAATAAAACTGACCAAATTTTTTCCCTCAGACCACCACTCAAATATATAGATTAGCCTATTAGGGCTCTCCCTGAATGGTCACTATGCATATTGTGCCAGTTTGGTGTGGAGAGCCAGTTTGGTGTGGAGAGGCAGTTTGGTGTAGTGGTGAAGTGTGTGGACTCTTATCTGGGAGAACCGGGTTTGATTCCCCACTCCTCCACTTGCACCTGCTAGCATAACCCTGGGTCAGCCATAGCTCCGGCAGAGGTTGTCCTTGAAAAGGCAGCTGCTGTGAGAGCCCTCTCCAGCCCCACCCACCTCACAGGGTGTCTGTTGTGGGGGAGGAAGGTAAAGGAGATTGTGAACCGCTCTGAGACTCTTTGGAGTGGAGGGCGGGATATAAATCCAATATCTTACAATATTGACACCTAGCCTTGGAGGGAAGTACGTACACACATTCTTATTGGCTCTACCTACTCACCCGGCTAAACATCAGCACGCATATACAAACATATAATTAACTCTTGACAACAGGAAATGAAATTGCATCAGAAACCCAACACCAGCTCACAGGTTTTTAGCTTCTGGCTCACACATTTTTGTCTTAGCTCAGCCTGCTCAAGACGGATGGCCCCCAAGCACACTAATGGATGATGTAGCTCACAGCTTTAATGCCAGTAACTTACAAAGCAGAATTTTTGCACACAAGACTCCACAGCTTAGAGGGAACAGTCCCATCGCAACAACCCCGTGAGGAAGATCGGCCCAAGAGAGAAAGACTGGCCCCAGGCCACGCAACACATTTCATTTTAGAGCAAGATTTGAACCCAGATCTCCTAAATCCCAGTCCAGATCATTAGCCACTATAGTACATTGGCTTTCCGAACACACTCATCTTGCTGTAATTCTTAACACAGTCTTGTAGGGCAGTCCAGTATTGCTATCCATCCTTATTGCTACCCCCAAATGTGCGTTCGAGGGAAAACAGCTTGACAAAGAAAAGATAATGAGGTTGTGGCAATTGTAAGATCTGAACCAGCAACTAGAGAGCCAGTGTGGCATAGGGGTTAAGAGCAGCAGACTCTAATCCAGAGAGCCGGGTTTGACTCCCCCTTCCTCCTCCACATGCAACCAGCTGGATGACCTTGGGTCCGTCACGGTTCTCTCAGAGCTGTTCTCTCAAAAGCAGTTCTCTGAGAGCTCTCTCAGCCCCACCTACCTCACAGGGTGTCTGTTGTGGGGAGGGGAAGGGAAAGGAGATAGTAACCCACTCTGAGAGGAGGGCAGGGTATAAATTCAACCCTTCTTCAACTTTGCTGTTATGTTATGCTGGCTCCCACTAATCTTATGCCAGGAAGACTGTGAAAAGTCCTAAAAACCTTCAATACATTCAAGGTTAGACCGCCAAAACAAAGCAGTTTAGGAGGCTTATTCTATGTATATAATTTAAATTATGTAAACAATTTACGAATATCATTTCCATAATTAGGAAAAGGAAAGGTCCCCTGTGCAAGCGCCAGTCATTTCCGACTCTGGGGTGACATTGCTTTCACGACGTTTTTCACGGCAGACTTTTTACAGAGTGGTTTGCCATTGCCTTCCCCATTAAGATAAATATAAATATGTGAACAATTTTCTCACTTGCTCCTCAGAGAGTAATCAGCTTACGATAGTCACCTTCAGGGCTTTTCTTGAGCAGGAAAACCCAGGAATGCTGCTCTAGCTGGCTTGGTGTCAGGGGGTGTGGCCTAATATGCAAATGAGCTCCTACAAAAAATGCTGCGTTGACATTTCGGTTCATTTGGTTGAAACAATAGCCAAGGACAGCAGAGGATTCTCCCCCCCCCCAACACCCCCATTTACTTTTAAAACTCATGAAATTAACAGAAACTCTGCGACTGCCACTGGCCACAGTCCCACCCCACAAATTAAGTGCTAACTCCAGATCCTCATATGGTATTCTGAGCACCACACCATGCTCTCTCACACTATCCTGCAGCAAAGAAGAGATGGTGCCTCTGGCGAGAAGAAGAAGAATAGGAGGAGGAGGAGGAGGAGATTGGATTTATACCCCGCCCTTCGCTAGCCATAGGCGTCTCAGAGCAGAGCAGAGATCTCCTTTCCCTTCCCCTCCCCACAACAGACACCCTGTGAGGTAGATATTGGATTTATATCCCGCCCTCCACTCCGAAGAGTCTCAGAGTGGCTCACAATCTCCTTTATTTCCCCCCCACACAAACAACAGACACCCTGTGAGGTAGATGAAGATATTGGATTTCTATCCCGCCCTCCACTCCGAAGAGTCTCAGAGCAGCTCACAATCTCCTTTACCTTCCCCGCCCCCCACAACAGACACCCTGTGAGGTAGATGAAGATATTGGATTTCTATCCCGCCCTCCACTCCGAAGAGTCTCAGAGCGGCTCACAATCTCCTTTACTTTCCCACCCCCCACAACAGACACCCTGTGAGGTAGATATTGGATTTATATCCCGCCCTCCACTCCAAAGAGTCTCAGAGCGGCTCACAATCTCCCTTACCTTCCCCACCCCACAACAGACACCCTGTGGGGTAGATGAAGATATTTAATTTATATCCTGCCCTCCACTCCAAAGAGTCTCAGAGCGGCTCACAACTTCCTTTCCCTTCCTCCCCCACAACAGACACCCTTGAGGTAGATGAAGATATTGGATTTATATCTCGCCCTCCACTCCGAAGAGTCTCAGAGCAACTCACAACCTCCTTTACCTTCCTCCCCCACAACAGACACCCTGTGAGGTAGATTAACATATTGGATTTATATCCCACCCTCCACTCCGAAGAGTCTCAGAGCGGCTCACAACCTCCTTTCCCTTCCTCCCCCACAACAGACACCCTGTGAGGTAGATGAAGATATTGGATTTATATCCCGCCCTCCACTCCGCAGAGTCTCAGAGCGGCTCACAATCTCCTTTACCTTCCTCCCCTACAACAGATACCCTGTGAGGTAGATGAAGATATTGGATTTATATCCCGCCCTCCACTCCAAAGAGTCTCAGAGGGGCTCACAATCTCCTTTACCTTCCTCCCCACCCACAACAGACACCCTGTGAGGTAGATGAAGATATTGGATTTATATCCCGCCCTCCACTCCGCAGAGTCTCAGAGCGGCTCACAATCTCCTTTACCTTCCTCCCCCACAACAGACACCCTGTGAGGCAGATGAAGATATTGGATTTATATCCCGCCCTCCACTCCGCAGAGTCTCAGAGCGGCTCACAATCTCCTTTACCTTCCTCCCCCACAACAGATACCCTGTGAGGTAGATGAAGATATTGGATTTATATCCCGCCCTCCACTCCAAAGAGTCTCAGAGGGGCTCACAATCTCCTTTACCTTCCCCCCCCACCCACAACAGACACCCTGTGAGGTAGATGAAGATATTGGATTTATATCCCGCCCTCCACTCCGCAGAGTCTCAGAGCGGCTCACAACCTCCTTTACCTTCCTCTCCCACAACAGACATCCTGTGAGGTAGATGAAGATGTTGGATTTATATCCCGCCCTCCACTCCAAAGAGTCTCAGAGCGGCTCACAATCTCCTTTCCCTTCCTCCCCCACAACAGACACTCTGAGGTAGGTGGGGCTGAGAGAAACTGCTCTTGAGTCGAACAGCCTTGAGAGAACTTGTGGCTGACCCAGGGCCTTAGCCAGGATTTAATGTTTGGTGAGGCCCACTGCAGGATTTGTTGTTTGAGGGGGCCACCCGGTTTGGTGGCCCTAGGCTCTTGGCACTGTAAGCTGCTTTGATTCCCACAAGCAGCTCCACTCCCTCCACCCCTTTCTTATGTGCCCCTCTTGCGGCAGAGAGACCGGAAGCAATGCTACTACTTGTTCAGGGTGGTGGTGAGCAAAGGGGACAGATTGGGGGCCCTCCAATGGAGGGGCCATATAGTTGGAAGGGGGGCTTGAAAGAATGGGGCTGCCCCCCCTGGGTCCCACTGTAGCTATGGGCCTGGGCTGTCCCAAGGTCCTCGGCTGACCCAAGGTCTCAGCAGGTGTATGTGGAGGAGTGGGGAATCAAACCTGGTTCTCCCAGATAAAAGTCCATACACTTACTGACAGTCCGTACACTAAACTGACAAATGGGAAAGTGGCATGCAAATTTCACATCGGAGTCCAAGGACCAGCCCACAGCCTTTCTGGTTGCTGAAGAAGAAGGAAGCGGAGGAAGAGGAGGAGGAAGTCTGAGAGTCCAGGAGAACAAAGTCTGAGTCCAGCGGCACCATTAAGACCAACAAAGTTTTATTCTGGGTATATGCTTTTGTATATTGCGTATTCTGGGTATAAGCATGCACACTTCTTCAGATACACTGAGTCACCAGCCATGACATATAAGTAGTGGGTAAGGAAGATGTTGCCAGGAAGAACCAATTAGAACTAAGATTGGATTGAGGTAATTGGCAAAACCTGTGAATAGCAGCAGATTAGCATACTGAAAAGTTTACAGATGTGAGAACTGAATGACATTAGCATATGTAGTGAGAGATAAGGAGCCAATATCTCTGTTAAGCCCTGGGGGTTCCATCGTCCTCCTGAGTGTTATGATAACTTGCAAGTCAGCAATCTCCCATTGTAATCTGTTTCTTAAATTCTTTTGCAATAAAAGGTGTCCTGGGTGGCTGCAATGTTCTCCTACAGGTTTCTCAGTTTTGTGATTCTTGTTAACAGGTTAGTGTCCATTTATTCTTTGGTGTAGGGTTTGACCCGTTTGCCCTATGTAGAGAACTGAAGGGCATTGTTGGCATATAATGGCATATACAGGGGAACTGATCTCTCTAGTCTGGAGACCATTTGCAGTTCTGGGAGCGCTCCAGGCTCCTCTTTGACATGGGTAGCCCTAGATCTGACCCAGTTTGAAATGAACCGTTGGTTTAGGAACTTCCAGGGGGCATTTCATAGAAAAAGAGGTGCCGGAGCTCCTTAGCACCATTCATTTGCATATGCCACACACCCCTGACATCACCGGAAGGTGTACTAAAATATATCAGCTCAGCATTTACCTTAAAATGCTTCTTGAATTAACATTGTCATCAGGGCTCTTTTTGTAGCAGGAGCTCCTCTGGATATAAGGCCACACCCCCCCTGATGTAGCAAACTCTCCTGCAGCTTACAGTAGGCCCTGTATGAAGAGCCCTGTAAGGAATTCTAGCAGGACCTCCTTTGCATATTAGGCCACACACCCCTGATGTAGCCAATCCTCCTGGAGCTTACAGTAGGCCCTGTATGAAGAGCCCTGTAAGGAATTCTAGCAGAACCTCCTTTGCATATTAGGCCACACACCCCTGATGTAGCCAATCCTCCTGGAGCTTACAGTAGGCCCTGTATGAAGAGCCCTGTAAGGAATTCTAGCAGGACCTCCTTTGCATATTAGGCCACACACCCCTGATGTAGCCAATCCTCCTGGAGCTTACAGCAGGCCTTGTACGAAGAGCCCTGTAAGGAATTCTAGCAGGACCTCCTTTGCATATTAGGCCACACACCCCTGATGTAGCCAGTCCTCCTGGAGCTTACAGCAGGCCCTGTACGAAGAGCCCTGTAAGGAATTCTAGCAGGACCTCCTTTGCCTATTAGGCCACACACCCCTGGTGCAGCCAATCCTCCTGGAGCTTACAGCAGGCCCTGTACGAAGAGCCCTGTAAGGAATTCTAGCAGGACCTCCTTTGCATATTAGGCCACACACCCCTGATGTAGCCAGTCCTCCTGGAGCTTACAGCAGGCCCTGTACGAAGAGCCCTGTAAGGAATTCTAGCAGGACCTCCTTTGCATATTAGGCCACACACCCCTGATGTAGCAAACCCTCCTGCAGCTTACAGTAGACCCTGTACGAAGAGCCCAGTAAGCTCTTGGAGGATTGGCTGCATCAGGGGGCGTGCAAAGGCGCTTCTGCTACAAAAAGAGCCCTGATTGTCATAGTAAAACCTGACTCCCATCAGACTTTTTAAATTCCTTTCTCCTATGTGGCCACAGTGACTCGAGGAAGATTTCCATCTGTCTGTTTTCTATGTTTTGGTTATTTTCCCTTTTTTGTGGGGGAACAATATTAGAAAGTTTGCCAAATCTTCAGCAAAAAATTCTCACAGGAGGTTTGAACGATGAAGCCCAAAAGCAAGTTATTTTTTTTTTCAGGGTGGGGGTGGGGGGATTAAGAAAGAAAGAAAGAGCACAATAAAATGTAGAGGTTCCGGAGCTCCACTCCTGGGAGCTCCTGCCCAAAATGAGGCCTGTCCGTGGGAACAGGGCCAGCCTCAGACTGTCTGGCACCCTAGGCAAGGCTAACTTCTGGCACCCCCCCCCCTTCGCACTGATAATATCACCGAGTCACATGGGGGGCACCCAGTTAGGCACCTCCAGAAGTCTGGCGCCCTAGGCAATTGCTTAGTTTGCTCGGTGGCAGGGCTGTCCCTGCATGGGAAAGCAGAAGCATGCGTGCACACACCCAGTCTGGAGGCATCTTGTGACACGGGGATGGCAGGGTGTTGCTGCTGTTGTTCAGTCACACAGTCGAGTCCGACTCTTTGTGACCCCGTGGGCAAAGTCACGCCAGGCCCTCCTGTCTTCCACCATCCTCCGAAGTCGGCTCAAATTCGTGTTAGTTACATCACTAACACTGTCCAGCCATCTCATCTTTTGCCGTCCCCCTCTTCTGTTGCCTTCTGTCTTTCCCAGCATCAGGGTCTTCTCCAGTGAGTGCTCCCTTCTCATTTGATGGCCAAAGTATTTGAGCTTCACCTTCAGCATCTGACCTTCCAGGGAACAGTCTGGGTTGATTTCCCTTAGGACTGACTGATTTGATCTTCTTGCAGTCCAAGGGACTCTCCAGATTCTTCTCCAGCACCACAGCTCAAAAGCATCTATTCTTCTGCGCTCTGCCTTCCTTATGGTCCAGCTCTCACAGCCATACATTACTACTGGGAATACCATTGCTTTGACTATTCGGACTTTTGTTGTCAGGGTGATGTCTCTACTTTTTATTATACTGCCCAGGTTCGCCATAGCTGTCCTCCCAAGGAGCAAACATCTTTTAATGTCATGGCTACAATCACCATCTGCAGTGATCTTGGATCCCAGAAATGTGAAGTCTGTCACTACTTCCATGTCTTCGCCGTCTATTTGCCAAGGTATGATGGGGCCAGATGCCATGATCTTAGTTTTTTTGATGTTGAGTTTTAAGCCTACTTTTGCGCTCTCCTCTTTCACCCTCAACAAGAGGTTCTTTAGGTCCTTCTCACTTTCTGTCATTAGAGTGGTGTCATCTGCATATCTGAGGTTGTTGATGTTCTTCCCGGCAATCTTAATTCCGGTTTGTGCTTCATCCAGGCCAGCATTCCACATGATGTAGTCTGTGTATAAATTAAATAAGCAGGGTGACAATATACATCCTTGTCGAACTCCTTTTCCTATTCTAAACCAATCTGTTGTTCCATATCCCATTCTGACAGTTGCTTCTTGACCCTTATACAGGTTTCTCAGGAGACATGTGAGGTGGTCTGATACTCCCATCCCTTTAAGGACTTGCCACAGTTTGTTGTGATCCACACAATCAAAGGCTTTAGCGTAGTCAATGAAACAGAAATAGACATTTTTCTGATACTCCCATGCTTTCTCCATAATCCAGCGAATGTTAGAAATTTGATCTCTAGTTCCTCCACCTCTCCAAAACCTAGCTTGAACTTCTGGTAGTTCCCGATCGATATACTGCTGAAGCCTAGCTTGTAGGATCTTTAACATGACCTTGCTGGCATGTGAAATGAGTGCAATGGTGCGATAGTTTGA